>NC_058083.1:95731457-96082290 GCF_014858855.1 Bufo gargarizans
AATAATTCCTCCCTATCCTTTCTCTACACTTCTAATGGTCTTTCCCTGAACTTCTATTGAGCAAAATATAAGTTTCCAAGTTTTTCCTAGATACTGTCCCTAGCGCCTGCTTATGTCTTTCCCTGCACTGAGTACACTGGAAAATGGCTGAGGCTATTTATAGGGCTGTGACATCACAGGGCTGGCTGGCTGCTGATTGTCTGCATGCATGGCATTGTGGGTGATCCCTCGTTCTCAGAGTTCCTTACTCCATGTCCTAACATGTGCAGCAGCCACAAAGGGTCAGGAAATTCGGATTTGGTGCAAATCAAATAATTCCTGAAATCCTGATTGAATTCCACTTTGTCAGCTTCTAGTCCTGAGGATACACAAGGCTGCCATAGAGGTGCATGAGAATTCTACTGAATGCCTCTGGAAGTTTTCTTCTGTCAAAATCTGAGAGAAAAAAAACTAGTGGCAGGTTCCCTCAGACGTCGTTCATATGAGAGGATTCTGCCCTAGAACCATTGGCTATGAGGAAGAATGTCTATGCACATATGGTTCCCAAAGGAGACCCTACGGCAGCCCACGAAGGCTGCATGGAAATGTACTGGACGTATTTTGGGCCTGTTAGCAACTATGCAAGAAGTTACCAAATCATGGTGTACATGTGGGCCTTAGTATTTCAGTTCTCCACCAAAAGAAATTATGGTTTGCATCCTATGCCTAAAAACCAGGACAAGCCTAGAGGGTTTGGTCATGTCCAGGTCTAGAAATCAGATATTGTATGACATACGGAGGCATAATATGTGCCCACAGGTTATGAATACAGATGAGTGAATTATTCCCAAAATTTGATTTGGCTTAGAGACTAATTACTTCTTCACAAAGAGAATTTCTTTAAAAGTAGTGGGTGCATTGACAGGGAGCGGCGATTGCTCTGCTCCCTCATCCTTGTACCCCTCAGATGACGCGTTCATACATGATTGTAAAAACTTGGTCAGGACTCTACCCTCTAAACAAGTTTTAGCAAATGAGGCAGTGGAAAAATGGCCCAAGGGTCACTGAAAGGGGTTAAGGTGGAAACCCTTCTGTTCTGTGTGGGGGGCCTGGTTTAATCCTTACTTCTCTATGTATGCCACTGCTTCCAAATCATCCCAAATTCTTTACGTCCATCATTGTTTTGTGTGGATACGTCTCTGCAAACTAAGTGACAAGAAAATACAATCTATAAGGTCCAGTTCCCTGCCTTCTTGCCATGTGACAATACTGATCTGCTTGTTTTACAGACTTGAATTCCTTCCATCAAACATCTAAATGGATTGATGATGTCAGAACAGAGCGAGGAAGTGACGTCATAATTATGCTGGTTGGAAATAAGACCGATCTTGCAGACAAAAGGTACCAATGAGAAAAAAAAACATTAACTGCAAAGAACTGTATGCATGCCTAAAAGAAAGGGATTTATCAAAACTGGCAAAAAGTTGAACTGGCTTAGTTGCCCATAGCAACCAATCAGATTCGACTTTTCTTTTTTCAGTGCTCCTTTCGAAAATAAAAGGTGGGATCTCATTGGTTGTTATGGGCAACTAAGTCAGTTTTCCTTTACACCAAATGTCTCCCCCGAAATGTTTTAGTCACGGGTTCCATGGTGAGCCACAAGTCACAGTAATATTTTGGCAGTGCTATGACTTGTACCTCAAATTCCAGGTCTAAACATTATAAAAAATGTAGCCATTAATAACACCACTTTAGCATATTTTAAAGAAAATCCTACATCACGCTGGTACTCTGCCTTTATACGTTTGGCCATTTTCTTGTGTGTTTCCAGTCTAGTAAAAAAAAAATGACAAAAAACATTTTTTTTTTTTACATCTATAAGAAAATGGCAAAAACCTAGAGCATGCTGAGTTAAAAAAAATGCATTTGACTGAAAAAAATAAAAAGAAACCCTCTAGAAAAAATACCACAAATAAAAAAAATATTGGGGGAGATTTATCAAACTGGTGTAAAGTAGAACAGGCTTAGTTGCCCATAGCAACCAATCAGATTGCTCCTTTCATTTTCCAAAGGAGCTGTCAAAAATGAAAGCTAGTTCTACTTTACACCAGTTTGATAAATCTCCTCCATTGTTGTAGTGCATTTTATAGATCACTACAGACTTATGCCTCATGTCACACGAAGATGATTGTGTTCAAATGTGTTTGGATGAGATCGTTTACACAACAACGATTTCCATAAAACACGCCTGTTTTTACAGTGTTCACATTGCCAATTCCCGAGCTGAGGGGTGACGATCTAAGATCCGGATGGCCAGTCCGCCTAAAGTGTGGCAGGTGCTCGAGCAATATATGCCTTCCACCTCCTGTACCTTACTGATGTTAGCTTGCACGGCCTTAACGTAGTTCTAGACCTTCTAAGACGCTTTGCCTCCTTCCCTCAGGGGTACTTTGGTTGTAAAGTTGTTTCTTAGGCAGCTGAAGATTCAGAGATAGAGGTTCTCTGAATAGATCATTTCTTTAACAGCAAATCACAACATTTAACTTGGTAACATTAAAGAAGACCTAGATAAGTAAATCACAGCAGGATCTTGTTTTCATCAATCAATAGTGCTGTTTATTTTAACACTTTAAATTTGACATGCGGCTTTAGTATACGTATACTAAAGCCGCATGTCAAATTTAAAGTGTTAAAATAAACAGCACTATTGATTGATGAAAACAAGATCCTGCTGTGATTTACTTATCTAATACTACTGGGGTGGGAACCCTATCCACAGCAACCAAGCAGTGTGAAAACAAATCTTTATTTGTATTATTAAAGAGGACCTGTCACCGCTCCTGACATGCCTGTTTTAATAGCTTCATGCATTCCTTAATGTAAAAACAATGCTGGAGCATCTAGTCTTAGGGCTCTATGTTGTGCCATTCCTTTATTATTTCTACTAGAAGTTATGGATGAATTGCTATTAGCTTTCAGTAAGGGTACAGAGGGGCGGTAACCAGCTGGGGGGTGTACCTGCACAGATCACTCTATCCAATCAGTGCTGACATTGTCAGACTGTGCAGGGACACCCCCCAACTGGTTACCGCCCCTCTGTACCCTTACTGAAGGCTAATAGCAATTCATCCATAACTTCTAGTAGAAATAATAAAGGAATGGCACAACATAGAGACATAAGACTGGATGCTTCAGAACTGTTATTACACAGGGAATGCATGAAGCTATTAAAATAAGCATGTCAGGAGTGGTGACAGGTCCTCTTTAAATTCACTCTTTATCAATGATTAACCCTTTGAAGTGGCCCGCTGGGGTACGGCACATGGGCCTTAGAGTTTGGCAATACTGCATGTGCTTTACCATAAATTTACCACAGTAGTTTTTGCAGTGCAGTTAATTAGTGGTTTTCAAAGGTGAGACATGTTAAAACTATGGCAATTCATTGATTGGCCCGTGGTGACTAGTCACCCAATGGTTGTGGGGCAGTTTATCCAATCCCTCCCAGATTGGTGCCTTTACACACCTCCACCAACAATTTAATATAATAAGCATCTTTATTTCAATAAGGAAAGGGGAATAAGCTGCATCCAGACCTCTCTGGTAATGGCTTATGTCCTGTTGGAACAAAGATGCTTGTAAATGCACTATAGGCAAATGGACTTTGTAGCTACCATGGAAAACTTGAAGTGCACCACCCCAGCATGACGTGCAGGATCCGTATCACCATTTACTGTATTGTACTGTATCAGTCAGTATTGGGCTTTATTATCTTCAATATATTTATTAATGATCTTGTAGAAGGCTTGCATAGTAAAATATCAGTTTGTGCAGATGACACTAAACTGTGTAACGTAATTAACACAGAAGAGGACAGTATACTACTACAAATGGATCTGGATAGATTGGAGGCTTGGACTTCTCTGCCCAAGACTCCAATCAATCCAGATCCCTCTGTAGTAGTATACTGTCCTCTTCAGTGTTAATTACTTTACACAGTTTAGTGTCAGCTGCACAAACTGATATTTTACTATGCAAGCCTTCTACAGGATCAGGTTTAACAAATGTAAGGTTATGCACGTGAGGAAAATTGGTTTCTGTGAAAATGTGATCAGGACTTTATTACATTGATTCCACCAACACAAAGTGAAAAATAATCAAATCTGATAAATCAAAGCCAGATGACATTGTATGTTGATATAGTCACAATGAATGGTGTCGGTTTATCTAGAGTGCTATAAAAACGGAAACAAATTTAGCTGTACGGTACCGTTTCGGCAGCTCCCTGCTGTCCAAGGTCATATGTTCTCGACTCTGCACAGAAGACAAGGATATATGTATTGCCGGATACAGACCTCATTATCTTGATGCATTATCTTACTGTACTGAGCAGCATCTTGGAGAAGAAGCCAATTCTTCTTTAACCTTTGGCTCTCAGCGTGTGGTATATCAGTTCAATGGATCCTTAGACAGTTTGAGGTTAATGCAAGCAATGACAGAAAAGCTAGCAGTAACATCCTCACATTGAATGCATCTTTTCTGCAAGCTGCTTTCTGAGTTCACGGTCAAGAAATAACAACATTAGGAACAAGATAAATAGGTTGAAGCACCTATACGAAATCCTGAGCCCACCACAGACTCTCTGAGGACCATGTAACCACCGTTTGCAATGCGATGACTCCTATACTATATACACATTATAGCAGGGGGTTTGTACTTTATTGCTTAATTGCTGCTCACATATGCAGTGCTGTACAAAGATTGGCATCATTCAGATTAGTCCTTGTAGCCAATGGGGCTCACAGTCAAATTTTTCCATCTCAGATTTACACTAGGGCCTGGGATGAAACCAGTATATCAAAAAAGCCATAGAGACATTTGGAGAATATACAAAGACAATGTGGTAAGGCATTCAGTACAGCATTCCGACTCCGATGACCAATGAGTGGAGCAGAGGAGAATATCTGTGTCCCAGTCTACACAGAAAAGCGTCACACCAAAATGGAAAATCACATAAAAATGTAAAAAACATTTATAAAAAATAGCCATTTCTAATGCTTTGCCTTTAAGTATTGTGGGGTTTTGCTCTGGTAGATAGGGTAAGCGGGCGCAGTACAGAGGCAAAATACAAGTTCTTAACTCAAAACGTCACTGTTCACACTTGAGGCAATTGCACAAAACAGCACGCAACTTTGCAGTCTTGGTGTTAATTCACACACAATGGAAAGTTCTGCCTCTAGTAGTCCACAGCAGACTTTAGGGGGCCTGTTTCCCCAGCATGCGGCTCTCAGCCCTCCAGCACGGCACAAAGCTTCAGATCCCAAAAACAGAGACATCTCTGCTGAACCCAGATGCCTATTTAAGGACAGCCAGGTGCTGCCAAAACCCAGACCAGCACTTGAACTCCGGTTGGGTACTTTACCTCACCTGGCTGGAAACCAGCCCAGCTACATATGCTGGGAGGAAAATGTCTGCCTTGCCAGACACAACCCCTCACTGTGTCACATACCCCTGAGGGGGTCGACACGCCAGACAATGCACCCGGGACAGGGCATCCGCATTTCCAACCGGCCTGCTCTGTGTTCTACCAAGAACTTAAAGTTCTGCAGAGACAAAAACTATCTGGTGACCCGAGCATTCTTGTATTTGGCCTGGCTCCTCCCCAGAGAGGGGAGTGGTCGGTCACCAGGCGGAACTTTCTCCTCAACAAATATTAGCAGAGAGACTCGAGTGCCCAGCACTCTCTCTCCACTATACTGTACCTGGTTTCGGCTGGGTGAGCTTGCGGCTTAGGAATACAACAGGACGCTCCTCCCCGTTGACTTCCTGAGACAGTACAGCACCGAGGCCTACTTCGGAGGCATCCGTTTGTACCACAAACTCATTCTTGATGTCGGGCGTCACCAAACACAGGGCCGACTTTAAAGCGACAAAAGCCTCGTCTGCCCTATCATCCCAGCGAACTATCACTGATTTTCGTCCCTTCAAGAGCCCTGTTAAGGGCGCGGCTAGAGTAGCAAATTGGGGAACAAATCTCGTGTAATAGCCCACCATTCCCAGGAATGACTTTATTTGCCTAGTGGTGACAGGTCGGGGCTAGAGTTGAGCGAACACCTGGATGTTCGGGTTCGAGAAGTTCGGCCGAACATCCCGGAAATGTTCGGGTTCGGGATCCGAACCCGATCCGAACTTCGTCCCGAACCCGAACCCCATTGAAGTCAATGGGGACCCGAACTTTTCGGCACTAAAACGGCTGTAAAACAGCCCAGGAAAGGGCTAGAGGGCTGCAAAAGGCAGCAACATGTAGGTAAATCCCCTGCAAACAAATGTGGATAGGGAAATGAATTAAAATAAAAAATAAATAAATAAAAATTAACCAAAATCAATTGGAGAGAGGTCCCATAGCAGAGAATCTGGCTTCACGTCACCCACCACTGTAAGAGTCCATTTTCATAAATTTAGGCCCAGCACCCAGGCAGAGGAGAGAGGTCCCGTAACAGAGAATCTGGCTTCATGTCAGCAGAGAATTAGTCTGCATATCATAGCAGAGAATGAGGCTTCACGTCAGCCACCACTGCAACAGTCCATTGGCATATATTTAGGCCCAGCACCCAGGCAGAGGAGGGAGGTCCCGTAACAGAGAATCTGTCTTCATGTCAGCAGAGAATCAGTCTGCATGTCATAGCAGAGAATGAGGCTTCACGTCAGCCACCACTGCAACAGTCCATTGGCATATATTTAGGCCCAGCACCCAGGCAGAGGAGGGAGGTCCCGTAACAGAGAATCTGTCTTCATGTCAGCAGAGAATCAGTCTGCATGTCATAGCAGAGAATGAGGCTTCACGTCAGCCACCACTGCAACAGTCCATTGGCATATATTTAGGCCCAGCACACACAAAGGCAGAGGAGAGAGGTCCCGTAACAGAGAATCTGTCTTCATGTCAGCAGAGAATTAGTCTGCATGTCATAGCAGAGAATGAGGCTTCACGTCAGCCACCACTGCAACAGTCCATTGGCATATATTTAGGCCCAGCACCCAGGCAGAGGAGGGAGGTCCCGTAACAGAGAATCTGGCTTCATGTCAGCAGAGAATCAGTCTGCATGTCATAGCAGAGAATGAGGCTTCACGTCAGCCACCACTGCAACAGTCCATTGGCATATATTTAGGCCCAGCACACAGGCAGAGGAGAGAGGTCCCGTAACAGACAATCTGGCTTCATGTCAGCAGAGAATTAGTCTGCATGTCATAGCAGAGAATGAGGCTTCACGTCAGCCACCACTGCAACAGTCCATTGGCATATATTTAGGCCCAGCACACAGGCAGAGGAGAGAGGTCCCGTAACAGACAATCTGGCTTCATGTCAGCAGAGAATCATTCTGCATGTCATAGCAGAGAATCAGGCTTCACGTCACCCAACATTGGAACAGTCCATTGGCATATATTTAGGCCCCGGCACCCAGACACAGGAGAGGTTCATTCAACTTTGGGTAGCCTCGCAATATAATGGTAAAATGAAAATAAAAATAGGATTGAATGAGGAAGTGCCCTGGAGTCCAATAATATATGGTTAAGGGGAGGTAGTTAATGTCTAATCTGGACAAGGGACGGACAGATCCTGTGGGATCCATGCCTGGTTCATTTTTATGAACGTCAGCTTGTCCACATTGGCTGTAGACAGGCGGCTGCGTTTGTCTGTAATGACGCCCCCTGCCGTGCTGAATACACGTTCAGACAAAACGCTGGCCGCCGGGCAGGCCAGCACCTCCAAGGCATAAAAGGCTAGCTCTGGCCACGTGGACAATTTAGAGACCCAGAAGTTGAATGGGGCCGAACCATCAGTCAGTACGTGGAGGGGTGTGCACACGTACTGTTCCACCATGTTAGTGAAATGTTGCCTCCTGCTAACACGTTGCGTATCAGGTG
This sequence comes from Bufo gargarizans, assembly GCF_014858855.1. NCBI lineage: Eukaryota > Metazoa > Chordata > Amphibia > Anura > Bufonidae > Bufo > Bufo gargarizans. The sequence goes on from NC_058083.1 coordinate 95,739,357, forward strand.
GTGGTGCAGTTAGCTGTGGCGTGTTGACAAAAGTTTTCCACATCTCTGCCATGCTAACCCTGCCCTCAAAGGAGCTGGCATTGACACAGCTGCCTTGGCGACCTCTTGCTCCTCCTCTGCCTTGGCCTTGGGCTTCCACTTGTTCCCCTGTGACATTTGGGAATGCTCTCAGTAGCGCGTCTACCAACGTGCGCTTGTACTCGCGCATCTTCCTATCACGCTCCAGTGCAGGAAGTAAGGTGGGCACATTGTCTTTGTAGCGTGGATCCAGCAGGGTGGCAACCCAGTAGTCCGCACAGGTTAAAATGTGGGCAACTCTGCTGTCGTTGCGCAGGCACTGCAGCATGTAGTCGCTCATGTGTGCCAGGCTGCCCAGGGGTAAGGACAAGCTGTCCTCTGTGGGAGGCGTATCGTCATCGTCCTGCCTTTCCCCCCAGCCACGCACCAGTGATGGACCCGAGCTGCGTTGGGTGCCACCCCGCTGTGACCATGCTTCATCCTCATCCTCCTCCACCTCCTCCTCGTCCTCCAGTAGTGGGCCCTGTCTGGCCACATTTGTACCTGGCCTCTGCTGTTGCCAAAAACCTCCCTCTGAGTCACTTCGAAGAGACTGGCCTGAAAGTGCTAAAAATGACCCCTCTTCCTCCTCCTCCTGGGCCACCTCCTCTTGCATCATCGCCCTAAGTGTTTTCTCAAGGAGACATAGAAGTGGTATTGTAACGCTGATAACGGCGTCATCGCCACTGGCCATGTTGGTGGAGTACTCGAAACAGCGCAACAGGGCACACAGGTCTCGCATGGAGGCCCAGTCATTGGTGGTGAAGTGGTGCTGTTCTGTAGTGCGACTGACCCGTGCGTGCTGCAGCTGAAGCTCCACTATGGCCTGCTGCTGCTCGCACAGTCTGTCCAGCATGTGCAAGGTGGAGTTCCACCTGGTGGGCACGTCGCATATGAGGCGGTGAGCGGGAAGGCCGAAGTTACGCTGTAGCGCAGACAGGCGAGCAGCAGCAGGATGTGAACGCCGGAAGCGCGAACAGACGGCCAGCACTTTATGCAGCAGCTCTGACATGTCGGGGTAGTTGTGAATGAACTTCTGCACCACCAAATTCAGCACATGCGCCAAGCAAGGGATGTGCGTCAAATTGGCTAGTCCCAGAGCTGCAACGAGATTTCGCCCATTATCGCACACCACCAGGCCGGGCTTGAGGCTCACCGGCAGCAACCACTCGTCGGTCTGTTGTTCTATACCCCGCCACAACTCCTGTGCGGTGTGGGGCCTGTCCCCCAAACATATGAGTTTCAGAATAGCTTGCTGACGTTTACCCCGGGCTGTGCTGAAGTTGGTGGTGAAGGTGTGTGGCTGACTGGATGAGCAGGTGGAAGAAGAGGAGGAGGAAGCCGAGAAGGAGGAGGTGGCAACAGGAGGCAAAGAATGTTGCCCTGCGATCCTTGGCGGCGGAAGGACGTGCGCCAAACAGCTCTCCGCCTGGGGCCCAGCTGCCACTACATTTACCCAGTGTGCAGTTAGGGAGATATAGCGTCCCTGGCCGTGCTTACTGGTCCACGTATCTGTGGTTAGGTGGACCTTGCCACAGATGGCGTTGCGCAGTGCACACTTGATTTTATCGGATACTTGGTTGTGCAGGGAAGGCACGGCTCTCTTGGAGAAGTAGTGGCGGCTGGAAACAACATACTGTGGGACAGCAAGCGACATGAGCTGTTTGAAGCTGTCTGTGTCCACCAGCCTAAATGACAGCATTTCATAGGCCAGTAGTTTAGAAATGCTGGCATTCAGGGCCAGGGATCGAGGGTGGCTAGGTGGGAATTTACACTTTCTCTCAAATGTTTGTGAGATGGAGAGCTGAACGCTGCCGTGTGACATGGTTGAGACGCTTGGTGACGGAGGTGGTGGTGGTGTTGGTGGTACATCCCCTGTTTGCTGGGCGGCAGGTGCCAACGTTCCTCCAGAGGCGGAGGAAGAGGCCGAGGCGGCAGCAGCAGAAGAGGCCGAGGCGGCAGCAGCAGAAGAGGTAGCAGGGGGAGCCTGAGTGACTTCCTTGGTTTTAAGGTGTTTACTCCACTGCAGTTCATGCTTTGCATGCAGGTGCCTGGTCATGCAGGTTGTGCTCAGGTTCAGAACGTTAATGCCTCGCTTAAGGCTCTGATGGCACAGCGTGCAAACCACTCGGGTCTTGTCGTCAGCACATTGTTTGAAGAAGTGCCATGCCAGGGAACTCCTTGAAGCTGCCTTTGGGGTGCTCGGTCCCAGATGGCGGCGGGCAGTAGCAGGCGGAGTCTCTTGGCGGCGGGTGTTCTGCTTTTGCCCACTGCTCCCTCTTTTGCTACACTGTTGGCTCGGTCTCACCACTGCCTCTTCCTCCGAACTGTGAAAGTCAGTGGCACGACCTTCATTCCATGTGGGGTCTAGGACCTCATCATCCCCTGCATCGTCTTCCACCCAGTCTTGATCCCTGACCTCCTGTTCAGTCTGCACACTGCAGAAAGACGCAGCAGTTGGCACCTGTGTTTCGTCATCATCAGAGACATGCTGAGGTGGTATTCCCATGTCCTCATCATCAGGAAACATAAGTGGTTGTGCGTCAGTGCATTCTATATCTTTCACCGCTGGGGAAGGGCTAGGTGGATGCCCTTGGGAAACCCTGCCAGCGGAGTCTTCAAACAGCATAAGAGACTGCTGCATAACTTGAGGCTGAGACAGTTTCCCTGGTATGCATGGCGGTGATGTGACAGACTGATGGGGTTGGTTTTCAGGCGCCATCTGTGCGCTTTCTGCAGAAGACTGGGTGGGAGATAATGTGAACGTGCTGGATCCACTGTCGGCCACCCAATTGACTAATGCCTGTACCTGCTCAGGCCTTACCATCCTTAGAACGGCATTGGGCCCCACCATATATCGCTGTAAATTCTGGCGGCTACTGGGACCTGAGGTAGTTGGTACACTAGGACGTGTGGATGTGGCAGAACGGCCACGTCCTCTCCCAGCACCAGAGGGTCCACTAACACCACCACGACCATGTCCACGTCCGCGTCCCTTACTAGATGTTTTTCTCATTGTTATGGTTCACCACAACAACAAAAATATTATTTGGCCCAATGTATTGTATTCAAATTCAGCGGGATATAAATTTGAGGCCTAGTATTTAGGCGCTGGGTGACCGGTATGGATTTACTAACAGAATTAGACTTGGAAATGCACAGTAGCGTGTGTGTGAAGTTATTCTGAATGACCCTATGTGCACCTTGAATATTATATACCCTTTTAGGGATAGATTTCAAATAGCTCTGATATAGCAGAAACCACTAAATTATGAAATTGCTAAATTGGGAATTGTATTTCAACCCAGAACAAAAAATGTGCTTTGACGGACACTAAATAACTTTCCCAGCCACAACAGGACAGCGGTAACGAGAGATTTAGCGGGATATAAATTTGAGGCCTAGTATTTAGGCGCTGGGTGACCGGTATGGATTTAGTGACAGAATTAGACTTGGAAATGCACAGTAGCGTGTGTGTGAAGTTATTCTGAATGACCCTATGCGCACCTTGAATATTATATACCCTTTTAGGGATAGATTTCAAATAGCTCTGATATAGCAGGAACCACTAAATTATGAAATTGCTAAATTGGGAATTGTACTTCAACCCAGAACAAAAAATGTGCTTTGACGGACACTAAATAACTTTCCCAGCCACAACAGTACAGCGGTAACGAGAGATTTAGCGGGATATAAATTTGAGGCCTAGTATTTAGGCGCTGGGTGACCGGTATGGATTTAGCGACAGAATTAGACTTGGAAATGCACAGTAGCGTGTGTGTGAAGTTATTCTGAATGACCCTATGTGCACCTTGAATATTATATACCCTTTTAGGGATAGATTTCAAATAGCTCTGATATAGCAGGAACCACTAAATTATGAAATTGCTAAATTGGGAATTGTACTTCAACCCAGAACAAAAAATGTGCTTTGACGGACACTAAATAACTTTCCCAGCCACAACAGGACAGCGGTAACGAGAGATTTAGCGGGATATAAATTTGAGGCCTAGTATTTAGGCGCTGGGTGACCGGTATGGATTTAGCGACAGAATTAGACTTGGAAATGCACAGTAGCGTGTGTGTGAAGTTATTCTGAATGACCCTATGTGCACCTTGAATATTATATACCCTTTTAGGGATAGATTTCAAATAGCTCTGATATAGCAGGAACCACTAAATTATGAAATTGCTAAATTGGGAATTGTACTTCAACCCAGAACAAAAAATGTGCTTTGACGGACACTAAATAACTTTCCCAGCCACAACAGGACAGCGGTAACGAGAGATTTAGCGGGATATAAATTTGAGGCCTAGTATTTAGGCGCTGGGTGACCGGTATGGATTTAGCGACAGAATTAGACTTGGAAATGCACAGTAGCGTGTGTGTGAAGTTATTCTGAATGACCCTATGTGCACCTTGAATATTATATACCCTTTTAGGGATAGATTTCAAATAGCTCTGATATAGCAGGAACCACTAAATTATGAAATTGCTAAATTGGGAATTGTACTTCAACCCAGAACAAAAAATGTGCTTTGACGGACACTAAATAACTTTCCCAGCCACAACAGGACAGCGGTAACGAGAGATTTAGCGGGATATAAATTTGAGGCCTAGTATTTAGGCGCTGGGTGACCGGTATGGATTTAGTGACAGAATTAGACTGGGATATGGCCAAAAAATAACCACACTATTGCTGGTTAAATGCACTTGGTGACGGGCGCAGCTTGCCCCTGATGTAGTATATGGCCAAAAAATGAACAGACTATTGCTGGTTAAATGCACTTGGTGTCACAGCTTGACGAACCACACTACTGAGGGTTAAATGCACTTGGTGACGGGCGCAGCTTGCCCCTGATGTAGTATATGGCCAAAAAATGAACAGACTATTGCTGGTTAAATGCACTTGGTGACGGGCGCAGCTTGCCCCTGATTTAGTATATGGCCAAAAAATGAACAGACTATTGCTGGTTAAATGCACTTGGTGTGATAGCTTGACCAACCACACTACTGAGGGTTAAATGCACTTGGTGACGGGCGCAGCTTGCCCCTGATGTAGTATATGGCCAAAAAATGAACAGACTATTGCTGGTTAAATGCACTTGGTGTCACAGCTTGACGAACCACACTACTGAGGGTTAAATGCACTTGGTGATGGGCGCAGCTTGCCCCTGATGTAGTATATGGCCAAAAAATGAACAGACTATTGCTGGTTAAATGCACTTGGTGTGACAGCTTCACCCTGATGTAGGCTTTAGCCAAAAAACAACCACACCATTGAGGGTTAAATGCACTTGGTCGCAGCTTGGATGCACTTGGTCGCAGCACCGCACAAGACACAAAATGGCCGCCGATCACCCCAGAAAAAAGTGACTGACAAACGGTCTGGGCAGCCTAAAAACAGTGAGTGAGCATTTGAATTTCAGCAGCTCAATGATGCACAGCTGCAGATCGATCGATTAATCAAGTGAAGTCCTTTGGAGGAGTTAATCTGCCTAATCTCGCCCTACTGTCGCATCCGCAACCTCTCCCTACGCTAATCAGAGCAGAGTGACGGGCGGCGCTATGTGACTCCAGCTTAAATAGAGGCTGGGTCACATGGTGCTCTGGCCAATCACAGCCATGCCAATAGTAGGCATGGCTGTGACGGCCTCTTGGGGCAAGTAGTATGACGCTTGTTGATTGGCTGCTTTGCAGCCTTTCAAAAAGCGCCAAGAAAGCGTCACAAAAGCGCCAAGAAAGCGACGAACACCGAACCCGGACTTTTACGAAAATGTCCGGGTTCGGGTCCGTGTCACGGACACCCCAAAATTCGGTACGAACCCGAACTATACAGTTCGAGTTCGCTCATCCCTAGTCGGGGCCAATTCCATATCACCTCTATTTTGTTCACTTGGGGGTTGATCATTCCGCGCCCAATGACATACCCCAGGTACTTAGTCTCTTCTAACCCTATCGCACATTTTCTTGGGTTAGCAGTTAGGCCAGCTGTCCGAAGGGAGTCCACCACAGCCTGCACTTTGGGTAGGTGACTTTCCCAGTTGGTACTGTGGATGACAATATCGTCCAGGTAAGCCAAAGCGTACCGACGATGTGGACGAAGCACAATGTCCATTAGTCGTTGAAAAGTGGCGGGGGGCAAGATGCAGACCAAAGGGTAAGACCTTATATTAATACAGCCCCTCAGGCATGATGAAGGCAGTTTTCTCTTTGTCAGCCTCCGTTAAGGACACCTGTCAGTACCCTTTCGTGAGTTCCAAAACAGAAAAATACCGGGCTTATCCTAACCTCGCGATAAGCTCATCCACCCAGGGCATGGGATACGCATCAAATTTGAAAACCTCATTAAGTTTTCGAAAGTCGTTACAAAACCACAATGTCCCATCCGGCTTGGGTATTAATACTACAGGACTGGACAACTCACTTTTTGACTCCTCAATGACGTCTACCTGCAACATTAGCTGCACCTCCTCCAATATGGCTTGTCGCCGAGCCTCAGGTACCCGATATGGTTTTAATCTGACTTTTGCCTGAGGCTCAATGACAATGTCATGCTGGGTTATGGAAGTGCGTCCAGGGAGGTCCGAGAACACATCAGTGTTCCGACTATCAAACGCCCTGGCCTCTTAAGTCAGTTTAGAGGAGAGGCTGTCAGCAATTTTTACTGTGGCAGCCGCCTCTCTTGCATAAGATAGAGGGGCCGGTACCTCCTCTCCTAGAAAACCCGGCCGCAGGCTGTATTCTGTACAGGTTTCCCTGTCTTTCCACGGTTTGAGTAAATTCACATGGTAAACCTCCTCTGGCTTTCGCCACCCTGGCTGGTGTACCTTGTAGTTTACATCTCCAATTTTCATGAGTACCACGTAGGGCCCCTGCCGCCTAGCCAGGAACTTACTGTCCACGTTCGGCACCAGAACCAAAACCCGATCACCTGGGTTAAAGATCCGGACCCGAGCTTGATGATTATAGACTAGACTCTGGGCTTGCTGAGCTGCCTCCATATGCTCCCTAACAAGAGGCAACACTGTCTCTATCCGATTTTGCATCTGGGTAATGTACTCAATGACACATTGTTCCCACGCCTCTTTGGCCACGTCCAAGAGACCGCGAGGCGTGTCTACCATTTAGCAGTTCGAAGGGAAAGAACCCAGTAGAGGCCTGGGGTACCTCTCGCATTGCGAACATGAGATAGGGCAGAAGGAGGTCCCAGTCCTTCCAATCTTTAGACACAACCTTTTTCAACATATATTTTTTAATGTTCGGTTAAACCATTCTACCAGACCGTCCGTTTGCGGATGGTAAACATACGTCCGTAGTTGTTTTATGTGCAGCAACTTACAGAGTTCCCTCATCAACTTGGACATAAAAGGGGTCCCTTGGTTGGTCAGAACCTCTTTAGGTTGTCCTACTCAGGAAATCACCTCCATTAACTCGAGTTTGGCCGAGGTATGTCGCAGTGGCACCGCCTCCAGGTACTGAGTGGCATAGTCTAGAATGACTAAAATGTGTTGATGCCTACTGTGGCGGACTTCGGTACTGGGCCTATGAGGTCCATAGCTATTCGGTCAGAACATATCAGCTAATAGTCCATCCAGCATAGCCGTGGGACTCAGCACATCAGGCTGTAGCCACTTTTTCAAGAGGTAGATTAAGTCATAATACTGGGTCCTCGCAGGCTCAGCCGGCTTAAACCCCCACTGATGTACCCGCTGGGCCCGGACCAACACATTCACCCCCAGTCTTGCCAAAATCTCAGCCTTTACTTTTTGGTAGTCGGCCGCTTGATTGTCTGGCAAGTCAAAATACACCCGCTGGGAATCGGATGCCAGGAACGGAGCGACGATCTCAGCCCACTGGTCACCGGCTAGGTTTGCCCTGATGGCCACTTTTTCGTACATCGCCAGGTAGGTTTCGACATCGTCTGCGGGGGCCATCTTAGGAATCGCGGCACGGACTGCTTTCCGGGCATCTTGGATGCTCCGGGTTGCTCCTGCTGTCTGCAAAGCCATCACATGTTGTAGCAGCAACTGGTTAGTCTCTTGCTGCTGCTTATTAGCCTTGCGTTGCTGCAGGTTTGTCTCTCACTGCTGCAGGCTTGCCTCCATGAGGGCTTTCACAACAGCCTCAATTTTGTCGTGGGGCACTGGTTATAATACAGCTGGTTTAATGTACGACATACAACCGTGCCTTAAAAATGAAGAAACCAAAAATATCGGCATTCACATCAGCCTCACTGCTCTTGCCCCCATCCTCCACTAATGTTGGAGTTTCACTCTGGTAGATAGGGTTAGCGGACGCAGTACAGAGTTCTTAACTCAAAACATCACTGTTTATTCACACTTGAGGCAATTGCACAAAACAGCACGTAACTTTTGCAGTCTTGGTGTTAATTCACACACAATGGAAAGTTCATATAACAGTAGGCTTTAGGGGGCCCGTTTCCACAGCATACGGCTCTCAGCCCTCCTGCATGGCACAAAGCCTCAGATCCCAAAAACAGAGACATCTCTGCTGAGCCCAGCTGCCAATTTAAGGACAGCCAGGTGCTGCCAAAACCGAGACCGGCACTTAAACTATTTGACCTCACCTGGCTGGAAACCAGCCCAGCCACACATGCTGGGAGGAAAATACCTGCCTTGCCAGACACAACCCCTCACTGTGTCACAGATACAGTAACTGTATTTAACACAATTAGATTAATGTGTACACGAGTGGGCATCTTCTCATGTATCAGAGCACCCCCAGGTATTAGGGTCATATGACCAGGTGTAGGGTCAGTTGCTGAAACCTCTGTCCCAATTGTTAGGGACCCACATTAATGAGGACTCAAATGTTTCTTGTAGTTGAGTTGTAAGTAGATGAACTTTTAATTAAGTGCTGACAATTTAATTGCTCATTTACATGGACTCAATTACAGGTTAATCAGAGCCCTCATTTATCCCAGCGTTCCCATGATGGCTTTCATTCTCCATCTAATATATTTAAATTTAGGCTCATTTTCTTTCACGACCCATGATTAACAGGACAAGCGGGAACAGCTGTAATATAACTATAGGGCTTGCGGCTGGTTTATGGTAGGGAACACTTTGATCACATGGGAGCTACAATTTATTTTATTGAAAATGAATGGATCTTTATGACTATAAAATAAAATAGAGCTATCGCAATATCAGCATCTAGAGATACTGTAGTACAATTACACATTATCTGAAGACAGCTACATAGGGGTCAATGATCTCTACTGAATATCAATGAAAAATTGGTATGATGATGCTTGTATAATTTCTCCTCCTTAGGGCTCATTCACACGGCTGTATGTGTTTTGTGGTCTGCAAATTGCGGATCCGCAAAACACCGATACCGGCCCTTGTGCGTTCCACAATTAGCGGACCGCATATGGCCGTCCTCTCATTGAAAATGCCTATTCTTGTCTGCAACTGCGGACAAGAATAAGACATGCTCTATATTTTTGGCAAAAAAATAGAACAACGAATGCAGACAGCACACGGTGTGCTGTCCGCATCTTTTGCGGCCACATTGAAATGAATGGGTCTGCACCTGTTCCGCAAAAATGCAGAACGGGTGCGGAGCAAAACATATGGATGTCTGAAAAAGTCCTAAAGGTGTACTGATACAGTAAAAGAGCCCTGTAATGGTTTAATCTTGGTTCTCTATGGTTAACAACCTGTATGAAACTGAATATACCTAAATTCCTTAAGCCCAAGAATAAATCTGAGGCAAAGGAATGAAGAATGCAACTGTACATGAAGCTTAAAGAGGGTTGGGGGCTATAAGTGTCATATGGACAAACAAGGGACATGTTTAGGTCTGTGGATGTATTGGCCAAACTGTTAAGTTCCCGTACGTCTCTAACAATTGGCAGCAATGGTGTAGCTGAAACCTATTTGGAGATGACTTTGGAGCCAATGACTTAGCACTAGGGTTGTTTGTTACAGACTGATTCAGAAATGGCCCATTTAATGATATGTTCTGGGTGTACAAAGAGCAGCAAAGACTACAAAGACTACAATGGTGTAAAAAGTAGAGGTGCAGAATGATGTTCTGTACAGGTGGAAGGTGGGCCCTCTTCCTCTAGCAGGCCCAAGGTACAGCAGTCTGACATTGCTCTTACATCACACAAACCACACGTCTCGTTAATACTAAGCTGTTTTGCCGCAGTGCTATATTGGGTTGTCAGAGTTTTTGGATGTTCTGAGTTTCAGCATAACCTTACATGAAAGTACTCTTGTGTTTCATTAGGCAGATCACCATTGAGGAAGGAGAACAACGGGCTAAAGAGCTGAGTGTCATGTTTATTGAAACTAGTGCCAAAACCGGATACAATGTTAAACAGGTAAGCTGGTATCATTGTATGTATATTAGATTTATACTACTTTTCTGTTTACAATAGAAAAATGTTTAAGGCAGTGTTCACATATGACTAAATAGCTGCAGATTTGCCATTGAAGGTTTTTGCGCGGGAAATTCGTAGCGTTGTACAGTACTAGCAAAGTGGAAAAGAATCTCTGAATTCTCTACCACACCTTGCTTAAAAAAAAATGCAGCGGAAAATGTGCGGAATTGCGGATTTGAAATGTGCAGCATGGCATTTTATACTCAGGATAGATCATCAATATCAGATCAGCAGGGGTGCTGGGAGTGGGCAACCCCACCAATCAGTTGATTGAAGAGAACGCAGAGCTTGTGTGATATCAATGGCGAGCAGGTTGGATTGAATGGGCCAGAGTGTAACTATAAGTGCTCCTACACATTCAAGTGAATAGGACGGAGGAGATGTAATTACACTGCTCAACACAATGCCAACGGCGAGCAGGTAAATGGTGAAGAGAACAGAGCTGATCGTGGGGGTGCTGGGAGTCAGAGCCCTGCGATCTGATATTGATGACGTATTCTGAGGATAGGTCATCAATACGGGAAAATACTGTACACTAATTACTTTCAACCGCAATAGTCTACCATCTGCTTTCCTTTTCAGCTGTTTCGTAGGGTGGCTTCTGCCTTGCCAGGCATGGAGTGCACAGAGGAAAAGACCAAGGATGGAAGTATCCTTTACCAGAAATGCTGCGCTTGGCCACGTCTCCATTCACAGCAGCCATGAGATGGGACTCCTATTCTTGAGACTGGTGTGGTTATGGCATAAATGTCATGATGTCATTTTCCCCATTTAGGCCTCATTCACACTACAGTATTTGATTAGTATGTTTTAAGCCAGGGATGCCCAACCTGAGGCACTCCAGCTGTTGCAAAACTACAACGCCCAGCATGCCCGGACAGCCTACAGCTATCAGCCTACAGCAGGGCATGGTGGGAGTTGTAGTTTTACAACAGCTGGAGAGCCGCAGGTTAAGCATCATTGTTTTAAGCCAAAACCAGGAGTGGGTCCAAAACAGTTACCAATCCGTGCCTTTCTTTCCAGTTTCTGTGTATCTGATGTTTAAAAAGCTACATACTAATGAGTTTGCAAGTGCCCAGGGAGGTTTCCCATTGCTGCAAGTTTCATTGATAACTCTTCCCATCTGTCACTATATGACAGCCCAGTGTCCTTACGACACTATGGGCACTTGCAGCAATGGGATGTTGTTTTTGCCAAGGAAAGGGGAGTTAATAACCTCTTTAAAGGGAACCTGTCACCATGAAATACAGTGTAATCAGCAGGCAGCATATTATAGAGCAGGAGGAGCTGAGCAGATTGACATATAGTTTTATGGGAAAGGATTGCGCAAAACTTGTAATTTATACATTTAAAGGTGAATTAATGATCATATTGGCATCTAAATGTGCTGCCGATCACCCAATGAACAAGCGAACCACTTGTTCATCGGGTGATCCTGTCGTTCATGCAGGCACCACTGATCATTGATTGATAGCATTATCTGTGTAAGTGTGTATACATAGATAGCTTTCAGTCACTGGTAGTTGTACACAGGGGAAGTGTTATCAGTGATTGATAGCATTCTCTATGTAAGTGTATATACATAGATAGCCGTCAGTCACTGATAGTTGTACACAGGGGAAGTGTTATCAGTGATTGATAGCATTCTCTATGTAAGTGTATATACATAGATAACCGTCAGTCACTGATAGTTGTACACAGGGGAAGTGTTATCAGTGATTGATAGCATTCTCTGTGTAAGTGTGTATACAGATATAGCTGTCAGTCGCTGATAGCTGTACATAGGGGAGGTGTTATCAGTGATTTATATCATTCTCTGTATAAGCTTTTCATATTGCGCATGCGCCGGCCAACTAAAGACAGCCGGCCGGCGCATGCGCAATATGAAAGAATGTTCCTCTGCCCATAATGGGCAGAGCAGTGCGCAGGTGCAGGCCAGTTCCCAGCCCGCCGTCCTCTGGTGCCGCTCGTGACGTCCGCCGGCTGGAGGTGTGTTTTTCTGGGCACATCGCCCAGTAACGCCGCCCCTGGGCACCTTCAGAAGGTAATTTGCATAAGTTTAAAAAGTGTTATTTTCATTATCTGGGCGAGGGACACATAAGAGACAGGTATGATCGTAATGAGGGTTAAAGAGTCTATAACCTGATCTGAGCGGTCTAAAACGCTCAGATTAGGTGAAAGACTCCCTTTAAATGTATAAATTACAGGTTTTGCTGAATCTTCTCATAAAACTATACATCTGCTTAGCTCCTGTTGCTCTATAACATTCAGCATGTAGATTGCACTGCATTTTGTGGTGACAGGTCCTCTTTATGCTAATACAAGGGTACAAAAATATAGCGCCCAGCAGTAACAGCACCCAACATCACCCGTTGGCATAGAAGCTACTTCATCTGAATTACTCATACGTTAGGTAAGTACGGTAGCTTTATATAATCTACATATATATTTAATTAGGAATATATCATAATTCTATCTTCTCCATTCTGCAAAATGTTCTTTTCCGTTCATGTTCCTTAACCAACTTCACCACAGTGATTGACATAAAACTTGACAAACCCCAAGAACCGCAAGTTGCTGATGCTGGGTGCTCTTGTTAATATGCAGCGCATGACAGGTGAGAGGCCAGAGGACATGTGCTTAGCCCCAAGATGCTTCCTATTGGTTAGCCTGGAAAAACAAACATTCGGAAACCACATCTAGAGAAGTTCAAGATCCACCACTGTTCCTGATCTCTTCTTTCCCTGGAGACCTAGTTTGCCTTTTGTCTACTTTCTTTGGTTCCTGTGTTGGTCTTGAGTCTTTCCCCCTCTCTTCAGAGATGTTTGACTCATTTCACGTTTATTCCACCATGTCTCTTCTTTCTGACCCTCCTGTGCTCACATTCCCAGTTCCTTCTAAATGCACCTTGAGATTATTTGCTAACACGTGTACAGTATCACTCTCTTACTACCAAACAACTAGATGTAGAAACCTAGAACAGTTCACCAAGTGGCTTAAACTCTACTGACTAGTAAAAGCCAAGAATAGCCAAATAAGTGTAAATTAACTTGATCTAAATGCACACGATCTCCCCAGTAGTTCACTAAGATTAATCTGATTGAATTTGTAAGTTTCTTTTCTCTCCCCCTTTCACACCAAAACTGTTTCCCTTCTTATAAGAATACAAAAAAGTTCCTGCTGTTCCTAACATTGACCTTCTATTTTTATTTTCACTTTTTTGTTGTAATATATATATAATTGTACTTTATTAAAATTGCCAAAAACTATATGACGGGATGTGTGTAGCACATTGTAATTTAAGGGGTTGCGTTTCATCAGGAGACACAGGTGTGCATTTTTCATTTGGCGACTGGAATGCGGCTTGTACACATTTACAGCAATGTGCTCGATAAGACAATTTAATGATCTACTATCTGAATGTAGCACTAGGTGAATAAAGAATGAATCCAATTCCAACTGCAGAATTATGTGTGCACATTATAGGTGATAAATGTACAGGTTCCTAGAAGAACATGCTTTGAGGTGACCGTGTCCTGCCCCTCGTAAAGCATTATTCCCATTACTGCGGTTTTTTTTTATATCACACAATAAAAGCCTTTTAATTTCATAACATTCATAATTCTGATAGCTGTTTCCATAAGAATTAGAGTCAATGAATCAGAGAACTAAGGTGATGTAACCTGGAGAAGGAATAACACATTGGACGACTGTGTCGGTGATGTGGACCTACTGCTATAGGGATATGCACCATAGATGCAGACCTGCGGAGAGGAGAGGCCCTAATCAGACTGGACCCATCATACCTAGGGCTCCCTAGCTGTTAGAGGGTTTATACACAATTGTGCACAAGTGGTTCCAAGGAGACCATATTACCAGAATGTGGAACCAAAGTCAAAAACTAAATCACTGGCTGTTAACACTAGGGTAAGAACCATATCACTACATCATATCTAATAGGCTTCTTGACTTTTAAAATTCAGCGTAGCTTTTCAAGGCCCATCATATTAGAACGCACCCTTTGAAAATGTTGGTAACCTCCACCCTAGGTGGTATGAACCTATACAGGTCTCTACCTCTCCAGAGGCACTTCACTGTGATGAGGTAGAAAGTGGTGGCATGAACGAACACTAATGTGGAGACCATTCTCTAAAAACTATTCCATCAAAGAGTACTGTATTTTTCGCCCCATAAAACACACTTTTTCTTCCCCCAAAATGGGGGAGAAATGCCCCTGCGTGTTATGGGGCGAATGCTTGCAGTTTTACATCGCAAGCTGCGATGTACGAGCGAGCGGGGACTCAGGGAGGGACTGGGAGGAGGATCTGGGGGCTGGCAATAGCGGCGGGGTGGTGCAGTCAGTGTAGTATAGCCCCGCCGGTATACTAATATAAGATGTCATATTCAATTAATAGTTATTAAACATGCCCCCTCACTCCTATTACTACCTTACATCCTAATCGCTTCTGTCGAATTCAGGCAGGCAGGACGGGCGGGCGGCAGCGTAACTCGTGTCACGTGCCTGCGCCGCCTACTTTATGAATGAAGCAGGCGGCGCAGGCAAGTGACGTCAGTGAGAGACGCGCCGGCCGCCCGGCCTGCCTGCCTGAATTCTACAGAAGCGATTAGAATGTAAGGTAGTAATAGGAGTGAGGGGGAATGTTTAATAATTATTAATTGAATATGACATCTTATATTTGTATACTGGAGCAACAGTGCCCTCCACAGATCCCCCCTGTAACAGTGCCATCCACAGATCCCCCCCCCCTGTAACAGTGCCATCCACAGATCCCCCCTGTAACAGTGCCATCCACAGATCCCCCCCTGTAACAGTGCCAGCCACAGATCCCCCCGTAACAGTGCCAGCCACAGATCCCCCTGTAACAGTGCCAGCCACAGATCCCCCTGTAACAGTGCCAGCCACAGATCCCCCCTGTAACAGTGCCAGCCACAGATCCCCCTGTAACAGTGCAAGCCACAGATCCCCCCGTAACAGTGCAAGCCACAGATCCCCCCCGTAACAGTGTCCGTCATCCACAGATCCACCCCATAACAGTGTCCGTCATCCAGATGCCCCCTATAACAGTGTCCGTCATCCACAGATGCCCCCTATAACAGTGTTCGTCATCCACACATCCCCCCCATAACAGTGTCTGTCATCCACAGATCCCCCCATAACAGTGTCCGTCATCCACAGATCCCCCCATAATAGTGTCCGTCATTCACAGATCCCCCCCCATAACAGTGTCCGTCATCCACAGATCCCCAGTAATAGTGCCATCCACAGACCACTATTAGTTCCAAACACACAGCACACCTTTTGGTTAAAAAAAACCTAGGTGCGTCTTATGGGCCTGTGCGTCTTATAGGGCGAAAAATAAGGTATATAAGGCTGATGGCACTCTAAGGTCCTGATTTATCAACAAGGGACACATTGAAGATTGTCTCCATAGTCTATAATTATGAAAGTGACACACACACAAACAGTTAAATTTAACACAGGCAAACTATCACATTCTGACTAGGGATGAGCGAACCGAACTGCAAAGTTTGGGTTCCTACAGAACTTTGCGAGTTCAGGAACCCGGACCCGAACCCAGACTTTTTCACTGAAGTCCGAGTTCGGTGCTTGGGTGATTTTAGTATTTTTCGTTATACAGTAACATGGTTATAGCGGAAAATAATAGCATTCTTAAGACAGAATGCAAAAGAATATGGCCATTTAGGGGTAAAAAAAAAACCTCACCTCATCCACTTGATCATGCTGCCGCAGTGTCTTCTATCTTCTTTCAGCAGGATCTGTGATGATGTTGTGATCAAGTGGATGAGGTGAGTTGTTGTTTTTTTTACCCCTAAATGGCCATATTCTTTTGCATTCTGTCTTAAGAATGCTATTATTTTCCGCTATAACCATGTTATAACTGAAAATAATAAAGTGAAGTTGGGGCCCCCATAGACTTCAATGGAGTTTGGGTTCGGGGTCAAGTTCGGGTCCCGAACCAGAACTTCCACTGATTCGCTTATCCCTAATTCTGACTTATTTCCACCTGCTACATCTATGGCAGGTCGGGGGTGGAGTGCAGTTGAGACAATTTTTGGGGACTTTTCCAATTGTCCCAATATGAAGACCAAAATCCAATGTGATCCATAGGAACACCCACAAAAAAAGCTGGATTTCTGAAGCTGCCTTAGCCGACACTTAAAATAACATTGGCCTGTCGCAGAATATTGATAAATTTGTCTTAAAGTGAAACGACAGAAAAGTCACAATTTACTCCAAATAAAGACAAAACCAGTTTGATAAATCAGGACATATGTCTTTTTCTTCACATTTTTAGGCTTGTAAAAAATGCCAGGTGTTTTTTCACTAGTAGAGGAAAAGAAAAGGTAGACTTTGTCCGGCACTGATGAAGTAGGATGTTGAAGACGTTTTCCTCTTTATTGCTTCATTGATGTGTATCAGGCAATAGCAAGCGTTGGTGTGCTTGTACGTTTTTCTCTTGAGATTCATTCATTCTCAATCATGCGCAGTGGATTCTAACCAAGCTAGGGTCACGTGCCCAATGTATGGCACATGATCCCAGAACTGGGAGCTGCACTGGAGCAATGTACAAGTCGGATAACCCCTTTAAGCAGACTGTCCAACCAGGGTGGATAATGTCATGCTCTCTTGACAAGGGGAAGGCCATTTCCTGGAGGAACAGCAAAGGACTGGCACAAGAAAAGATGCTCTGGAATTATGTCATACAATTAGAATTGTTAGCCCTTTCCACTTTCCTGCCTAAAAAATAATCCCCCGGCGATACATATGGTATATAATGCCCCCATTATTCCTTTCTCCACTATCTAGAGAGAGATATAGCTACGTATATGTTTCTATGGATTTAGAAGTAGGGATAAATCAATGATAGATGTCTGGACTGTTTTACCAGTTTAACCATGAGATCACTACACCGATGTGACGAATACCGTACCCCGACTGACGTTCGACATCAACTACTTAGAGCCAGCGAGATACGATATGGTCACTGTTTACCAAGACGTGACGTTACGCCGTCCCTGAGGAGCAGGTAAGGTCAGCTTAGTACAGTGTTCACAGACTCCTCCTGTCCACACGGGCACAGAGAGGCAACAAGCTGAGAGAGCCTTTTCACTGCCCCAGTGAAACAGTGTGTTCTCAGCCCACGTATACTGCCACCAGTCTTGTTTGATATAAGCCCGGTCCGCTAACGGGATTATATAGGGTAAGAAACCAACCCGCGGTAGCGTATTACTAGACCAAAACACGGACTTGGGGATTTGTGATCAAGATACAAGACAGCACAAGATTAAATTATATATATAATTGCCTTAAGGGCACACTAGACGCGACACAATATACACACAAAGAATATATACAGTGGTCTGAGGTTACAAATACAGGTGGTATGGTACAAACAGGATTAAACAGAGCGAAAGTCAGTTTACCAGATGGATGAGTCCTTTTGGGTTGTGATGAGTCCTTTGCTGTAGTCACATGGAGGGCAGTGATGTCAGCAGGTTGCAAGTCCCTCTAAACACATGGCACGATGTGGCCCTCCTTCAGAGAAAAGACTCGCCCATTTGCTGGCACAAGCCTTTTAACCTGTAGCCGGCACATCCCCTCCCGGCCTCTGGGAGGGGTCCACTCCCCCTCTTCTGGGCTGGCAGAAAATGACCCACAAAGCCCTTTAGGGCTCATAGCTCTAGACCAGAAGGTCACAGGGAGATAGTTCTGAGACCAATGGGTCCGCCTGGGTTTCGGCTACCAGTAGAGTCCAACCATGGTACCATTATTTGGTTTCTGTGTGGAGATATGTATATGTCCCCTCCCTAGCATCCCATCACCAAGCTATGACCACAGGCCTGTTCATATGAGCAGCATAGGTTTTGACCATAATTTATGCTAATTTCTGACATATTATGGAAAATTTGTCAAGCCTTTCTGCTAAATGTCTCCCTTTTTTTTTATTCTATAAAAGTGATGAGAAAAGTGCAAAAAGTCACCAGTTTTTGTTTAAAATTTCCCTAACTGTGTCACTCGTATAATCAAAACTTAATTCTGGTTAAGTTATTCTCTGTCCACAGGATAGAGGACAATTATTAGGTTGTAGGGGTCAACTGGGACCCCCACCAATCAATCATAAAAACAGGTACCCCTCAAAGCCTCCCAAAATAAACAGAGTGGCAGGTCGAGTGTGCGTACTGCCGCTCCATTCATCTACAGGAGCTCTGGAGACAGCAGAGTACAGCCATTTCCAGAACTGCCATAGAGATGAATGGAGTGGCAGTGCGCATGACTAACATGCCTGTGACTGGTGGGATCCCAGCAGTAGGTCCTCCACCTATCCAATAATTATCCCTTATCCTGTGGTTAACTTTTAATGACCGGAATACCCCTTTAATTTCCAAGATATACCTCTACAAATCAACTATGACATTAGGTCTAAGCATCAGGAAAGGTTACCAAATGGAGCCTCAACATTTCCAACAAAACTGCAGAGAACCTCAGGTGGGTTCTTCAAGGCGTCTTGGGTTTTATCACATTATTTGCTACAGAGCATTCATGACCAATCAATGCATCCATTATCATAAAGAGAGGCTCTTCTTTGGAGCTACTTTACATAATATATTAGGGAACTGCATTATCAGCACTTTCCTCATATAACATTACTATCATCATCATTCCCTGTACAAAAGAGAGTGATGCTGAGATCAGACCAGGGGTAGAACAAGTCCAATTCACTGAATCCAAGCAGCTTGCGATTTGCAGTGCCAGCTGCTGCCCTACATTATTAAGGACTATGGCTAGAAAGGGAGACTTGAAGCAGCAGGGTATTAAGGATAATGTGATTTCTGTAACAGTCACAGGAATGGTGGATAACGGATCTGCGGTCTAATTGCATACTGCTGTAAGAGTACATTCACACCAGGCACTAACTCTGTGACCCATAAACTGCAGCAAAAGAAAAACAAAGTACATTTTGGTGAATGCAAATATGGCTTTAGAGAGACCTCAAGGTCCACACTTTACAGAGAATATCCACACAGCAAGACCAGAAGGTGTAAGACTGTACACTGAAGAATAATAAAAGTAAATAGGAGATAATCTTACCACTGTGGGCAGATGGCAGGAATTGTATTGGACGGAGTGTATATCTCGCCCAGAAAGTTGAGCTGGGTGAGATATTAAAAGCCGGATAGTCTTGTTTTGTTCAGGAGTAGGGATGAGCGAACTCGAACTGTATAGTTCGGGTTCGTACCGAATTTTGGGGTGTCCGTGACACGGACCCGAACCCGGACATTTTCGTAAAAGTCCGGGTTCGGGTTCGGTGTTCGTCGCTTTCTTGGCGCTTTTGTGACGCTTTCTTGGCGCTTTTTGAAAGGCTGCAAAGCAGCCAATCAACAAGCGTCATACTACTTGCCCCAAGAGGCCATCACAGCCATGCCTACTATTGGCATGGCTGTGATTGGCCAGAGCACCATGTGACCCAGCCTCTATTTAAGCTGGAGTCACATAGCGCCGCCCGTCACTCTGCTCTGATTAGCGTAGGGAGAGGTTGCGGCTGCGACAGTAGGGCGAGATTAGGCAGATTAACTCCTCCAAAGGACTTGATTAACTGATCGATCTGCAGCTGTGGATCATTGAGCTGCTGATCCTCAATTGCTCACTGTTTTTAGGCTGCACAGACCGTTTGTCAGTCTCATTTTTCTGGGGTGATCGGCGGCCATTTTGTGTCTTGTGGTGCGCCAGCACAAGCTGCGACCAAGTGCATTTAACCCTCAATGGTGTGGTTGTTTTTTGGCTAAAGCCTACATCAGGGTGAAGCTGTCACACCAAGTGCATTTAACCAGCAATAGTCTGTTCATTTTTTGGCCATATACAAAATCAGGGGCAAGCTGCGCCTGTCACCAAGTGCATTTAACCCTCAATGGTGTGGTTGTTTTTTGGCTAAAGCCTACATCAGGGTGAAGCTGTCACACCAAGTGCATTTAACCAGCAATAGTCTGTTTATTTTTTGGCCATATCCCAGTCTAATTCTGTCACTAAATCCATACCGGTCACCCAGCGCCTAAATACTAGGCCTCAAATTTATATCCAGCTAAATCTGTCCCTAGTGCTGTAGCTGGGCGAGTTATTTAGTGTCCGTTCAAGCACATTTCTTGTTCTGGGTTGAAATACAATTCCCAATTTAGCAATTTCATAATTTAGTGGTTCCTGCTATATCAGAGCTATTTGAAATCTATCCCAAAAAGGGTATATAATATTGAAGGTGCACATTGGGTCATTCAGAATAACTTCACACACACCCGCTACTGTGTATTTCCAAGTCTAATTCTGTCACTAAACCCATACCTGTCACCCAGCGCCTAAATACTAGGCCTCAAATTTAAATCCCTCTAAATCTCTCGTTACCGCTGTACTGTTGTTGCTGGGCAAGATATTTAGTGTCCGTCAAAGCACATTTTTTGTTCTGGGTTGAAGTACAATTCCCAATTTAGCAATTTCATAATTTAGTGGTTCCTGCTATATCAGAGCTATTTGGAATCTATCCCTAAAAGGGTATATAATATTGAAGGTGCACATTGGGTCATTCAGAATAACTTCACACACACCCGCTACTGTGTATTTCCAAGTCTAATTCTGTCACTAAACCCATACCTGTCACCCAGCGCCTAAATACTAGGCCTCAAATTTAAATCCCTCTAAATCTCTCGTTACCGCTGTACTGTTGTTGCTGGGCAAGATATTTAGTGTCCGTCAAAGCACATTTTTTGTTCTGGGTTGAAGTACAATTCCCAATTTAGCAATTTCATAATTTAGTGGTTTCTGCTATATCAGAGCTATTTGAAATCTATCCCTAAAAGGGTATATAATATTGAAGGTGCACATTGGGTCATTCAGAATAACTTCACACACACGCTTCTGTGCATTTCCAAGTCTAATTCTGTCACTAAATCCATACCGGTGACCCAGCGCCTAAATACTAGGCCTCAAATTTAAATCCCTCTAAATCTCTCGTTACCCACCGCTGTACTGTTGTTGCTGGGCAAGATATTTAGTGTCCGTCAAAGCACATTTTTTGTTCTGGGTTGAAGTACAATTCCCAATTTAGCAATTTCATAATTTAGTGGTTTCTGCTATATCAGAGCTATTTGAAATCTATCCCTAAAAGGGTATATAATATTGAAGGTGCACATAGGGTCATTCAGAATAACTTCACACACACGCTTCTGTGCATTTCCAAGTCTAATTCTGTCACTAAATCCATACCGGTGACCCAGCGCCTAAATACTAGGCCTCAAATTTAAATCCCTCTAAATCTCTCGTTACCCACCGCTGTACTGTTGTTGCTGGGCAAGATATTTAGTGTCCGTCAAAGCACATTTTTTGTTCTGGGTTGAAGTACAATTCCCAATTTAGCAATTTCATAATTTAGTGGTTTCTGCTATATCAGAGCTATTTGAAATCTATCCCTAAAAGGGTATATAATATTGAAGGTGCACATAGGGTCATTCAGAATAACTTCACACACACGCTTCTGTGCATTTCCAAGTCTAATTCTGTCACTAAATCCATACCGGTGACCCAGCGCCTAAATACTAGGCCTCAAATTTAAATCCCTCTAAATCTCTCGTTACCGCTGTCCTGTTGTAGCTGGGAAAGTTATTTAGTGCCCGTCAAAGCACATTTTTTGTTCTGGGTTGAAGTACAATTCCCAATTTAGCAATTTCATAATTTAGTGGTTTCTGCTATATCAGAGCTATTTGAAATCTATCCCTAAAAGGGTATATAATATTGAAGGTGCACATAGGGTCATTCAGAATAACTTCACACACACGCTTCTGTGCATTTCCAAGTCTAATTCTGTCACTAAATCCATACCGGTGACCCAGCGCCTAAATACTAGGCCTCAAATTTAAATCCCTCTAAATCTCTCGTTACCGCTGTCCTGTTGTAGCTGGGAAAGTTATTTAGTGCCCGTCAAAGCACATTTTTTGTTCTGGGTTGAAGTACAATTCCCAATTTAGCAATTTCATAATTTAGTGGTTCCTGCTATATCAGAGCTATTTGAAATCTATCCCAAAAAGGGTATATAATATTCAAGGTGCACATTGGGTCATTCAGAATAACTTCACACACACGCTTCTGTGCATTTCCAAGTCTAATTCTGTCACTAAATCCATACCGGTCACCCAGCGCCTAAATACTAGGCCTCAAATTTATATCCCGCTGAATTTGAATACAATACATTGGGCCAAATAATATATTTGTTGTTGTGGTGAACCATAACAATGAGAAAAACATCTAGTAAGGGACGCGGACGTGGACATGGTCGTGGTGGTGTTAGTGGACCCTCTGGTGCTGGGAGAGGACGTGGCCGTTCTGCCACATCCACACGTCCTAGTGTACCAACTACCTCAGGTCCCAGTAGCCGCCAGAATTTACAGCGATATATGGTGGGGCCCAATGCCGTTCTAAGGATGGTAAGGCCTGAGCAGGTACAGGCATTAGTCAATTGGGTGGCCGACAGTGGATCCAGCACGTTCACATTATCTCCCACCCAGTCTTCTGCAGAAAGCGCACAGATGGCGCCTGAAAACCAACCCCATCAGTCTGTCACATCACCCCCATGCATACCAGGGAAACTGTCTCAGCCTCAAGTTATGCAGCAGTCTCTTATGCTGTTTGAAGACTCCGCTGGCAGGGTTTCCCAAGGGCATCCACCTAGCCCTTCCCCAGCGGTGAAAGACATAGAATGCACTGACGCACAACCACTTATGTTTCCTGATGATGAGGACATGGGAATACCACCTCAGCATGTCTCTGATGATGACGAAACACAGGTGCCAACTGCTGCGTCTTTCTGCAGTGTGCAGACTGAACAGGAGGTCAGGGATCAAGACTGGGTGGAAGACGATGCAGGGGACGATGAGGTCCTAGACCCCACATGGAATGAAGGTCGTGCCACTGACTTTCACAGTTCGGAGGAAGAGGCAGTGGTGAGACCGAGCCAACAGCGTAGCAAAAGAGGGAGCAGTGGGCAAAAGCAGAACACCCGCCGCCAAGAGACTCCGCCTGCTACTGACCGCCGCCATCTGGGACCGAGCACCCCAAAGGCAGCTTCAAGGAGTTCCCTGGCATGGCACTTCTTCAAACAATGTGCTGACGACAAGACCCGAGTGGTTTGCACGCTGTGCCATCAGAGCCTGAAGCGAGGCATTAACGTTCTGAACCTGAGCACAACCTGCATGACCAGGCACCTGCATGCAAAGCATGAACTGCAGTGGAGTAAACACCTTAAAACCAAGGAAGTCACTCAGGCTCCCCCTGCTACCTCTTCTGCTGCTGCCGCCTCGGCCTATTCTGCTGCTGCCGCCTCGGCCTCTTCCTCCGCCTCTGGAGGAACGTTGGCACCTGCCGCCCAGCAAACAGGGGATGTACCACCAACACCACCACCACCACCTCCGTCACCAAGCGTCTCAACCATGTCACACGCCAGCGTTCAGCTCTCCATCTCACAAACATTTGATAGAAAGCGTAAATTCCCACCTAGCCACCCTCGATCCCTGGCCCTGAATGCCAGCATTTCTAAACTACTGGCCTATGAAATGCTGTCATTTAGGCTGGTGGACACAGACAGCTTCAAACAGCTCATGTCGCTTGCTGTCCCACAGTATGTTGTTCCCAGCCGGCACTACTTCTCCAAGAGAGCCGTGCCTTCCCTGCACAACCAAGTATCCGATAAAATCAAGTGTGCACTGCGCAACGCCATCTGTAGCAAGGTCCACCTAACCACAGATACGTGGACCAGTAAGCACGGCCAGGGACGCTATATCTCCCTAACTGCACACTGGGTAAATGTAGTGGCAGCTGGGCCCCAGGCGGAGAGCTGTTTGGCGCACGTCCTGCCGCCGCCAAGGATCGCAGGGCAACATTCTTTGCCTCCTGTTGCCACCTCCTCCTTCTCGGCTTCCTCCTCCTCTTCTTCCACCTGCTCATCCAGTCAGCCACACACCTTCACCACCAACTTCAGCACAGCCCGGGGTAAACGTCAGCAGGCCATTCTGAAACTCATATGTTTGGGGGACAGGCCCCACACCGCACAGGAGTTGTGGCGGGGTATTGAACAACAGACCGACGAGTGGTTGCTGCCGGTGAGCCTCAAGCCCGGCCTGGTGGTGTGTGATAATGGGCGAAATCTCGTTGCAGCTCTGGGACTAGCCAATTTGACGCACATCCCTTGCTTGGCGCATGTGCTGAATTTGGTGGTGCAGAAGTTCATTCACAACTACCCCGACATGTCAGAGCTGCTGCATAAAGTGCGGGCCGTCTGTTCGCGCTTCCGGCGTTCACATCCTGCCGCTGCTCGCCTGTCTGCGCTACAGCGTAACTTCGGCCTTCCCGCTCACCGCCTCATATGCGACGTGCCCACCAGGTGGAACTCCACCTTGCACATGCTGGACAGACTGTGCGAGCAGCAGCAGGCCATAGTGGAGTTTCAGCTGCAGCACGCACGGGTCAGTCGCACTACAGAACAGCACCACTTCACCACCAATGACTGGGCCTCCATGCGAGACCTGTGTGCCCTGTTGCGCTGTTTCGAGTACTCCACCAACATGGCCAGTGGCGATGACACCGTTATCAGCGTTACAATACCACTTCTATGTCTCCTTGAGAAAACACTTAGGGCGATGATGGAACAGGAGGTGGCCCAGGAGGAGGAGGAGGAGGATGAGGAAGAGGGGTCATTTTTAGCACTTTCAGGCCAGTCTCTTCGAAGTGACTCAGAGGGAGGTTTTTTGCAACAGCAGAGGCCAGGTACAAATGTGGCCAGCCAGGGCCCACTACTGGAGGACGAGGAGGACGAGGATGAGGAGGAGGTGGAGGAGGATGAGGATGAAGCATGGTCACAGCGGGGTGGCACCCAACGCAGCTCGGGTCCATCACTGGTGCGTGGCTGGGGGGAAAGGCAGGACGATGACGATACGCCTCCCACAGAGGACAGCTTGTCCTTACCCCTGGGCAGCCTGGCACACATGAGCGACTACATGCTGCAGTGCCTGCGCAACGACAGCAGAGTTGCCCACATTTTAACCTGTGCGGACTACTGGGTTGCCACCCTGCTGGATCCACGCTACAAAGACAATGTGCCCACCTTACTTCCTGCACTGGAGCGTGATAGGAAGATGCGCGAGTACAAGCGCACGTTGGTAGACGCGCTACTGAGAGCATTCCCAAATGTCACAGGGGAACAAGTGGAAGCCCAAGGCCAAGGCAGAGGAGGAGCAAGAGGTCGCCAAGGCAGCTGTGTCACGGCCAGCTCCTCTGAGGGCAGGGTTAGCATGGCAGAGATGTGGAAAACTTTTGTCAACACGCCACAGCTAACTGCACCACCACCTGATACGCAACGTGTTAGCAGGAGGCAACATTTCACTAACATGGTGGAACAGTACGTGTGCACACCCCTCCACGTACTGACTGATGGTTCGGCCCCATTCAACTTCTGGGTCTCTAAATTGTCCACGTGGCCAGAGCTAGCCTTTTATGCCTTGGAGGTGCTGGCCTGCCCGGCAGCCAGCGTTTTGTCTGAACGTGTATTCAGCACGGCAGGGGGCGTCATTACAGACAAACGCAGCCGCCTGTCTACAGCCAATGTGGACAAGCTGACGTTCATAAAAATGAACCAGGCATGGATCCCACAGGACCTGTCCGTCCCTTGTCCAGATTAGACATTAACTACCTCCCCATAACCATATATTATTGGACTCCAGGGCACTTCCTCATTCAATCCTATTTTTATTTTCATTTTACCATTATATTGCGATGCTACCCAAAGTTGAATGAACCTCTCCTCTGCCTGTGTGCTAGGCCTAAATATATGCCAATGGACTGTTGCAGTGGTGGCTGACATGAAGCCTGATTCTCTGCTATGACATGCAGACTAATTCTCTGCTGACATGAAGCCAGATTGTCTGTTACGGGACCTCTCTCCTCTGCCTGGGTGCTGGGCCTAAATTTATGACAATGGACTGTTGCAGTGGTGGCTGACGTGAAGCCTGATTCTCTGCTATGACATGCAGACTGATTCTCTGCTGACATGAAGCCAGATTCTCTGTTACGGGACCTCTCTCCTCTGCCTGTGTGTGTGCTGGGCCTAAATATATGCCAATGGACTGTTGCAGTGGTGGCTGACGTGAAGCCTCATTCTCTGCTATGACATGCAGACTAATTCTCTGCTGACATGAAGACAGATTCTCTGTTACGGGACCTCTCTCCTCTGCCTGGGTGCCGGGGCCTAAATATCTGAGAATGGACTGTTCCAGTGGTGGGTGACGGGAAGCCAGATTCTCTGCTATGGAACCTCTCTCCAATTGATTTTGGTTAATTTTTATTTATTTAATTTTTATTTTAATTCATTTCCCTATCCACATTTGTTTGCAGGGGATTTACCTACATGTTGCTGCCTTTTGCAGCCCTCTAGCTCTTTCCTGGGCTGTTTTACAGCCTTTTTAGTGCCGAAAAGTTCGGGTCCCCATTGACTTCAATGGGGTTCGGGTTCGGGACGAAGTTCGGATCGGGTTCGGATCCCGAACCCGAACATTTCCGGGATGTTCGGCCGAACTTCTCGAACCCGAACATCCAGGTGTTCGCTCAACTCTATTCAGGAGCCTAGTTTCTGAACTGTTGATACATGATAACATCTGGACCGGCTTTGTTGGAGTGGTGAAGAGGTGGTGGTGGGACTCACCACTCCCACTCCACTAGAGAGTGTAGGAAACTCAGCATGTTCACCTGAGGAAAAAGCGTGTCTCATTAGAGGTGCTTAAAAGCCTGAGTTAACCAGTAGGGCTTGCTGGGAGAAGAGCCTAGCTGACAGACACAGGCAGTCTGCAGGCTGGTAACAGGTCCGAGTCTTACCGACGTCCATGGGAGTGGGAGGCAGGAGTGCTCAGTTACTACAGGGGCCGAGCCAGGCGAACGCTGTTTGGTGCTGTTTCTGTTTTTATTTTTTGTCTAGCTCGTCTGGAGCTGAAATAAAGCTTTACGTTACTTCACTCAGACTAGTGCATCTGTGTCACCGCCACGTGGCTCTATCACGCTTCCAAACCTTACACCACGTAGTACATCTATCTATATAGCACCCGATGACGCAGATTCGGCTCATTGCGCATCAGGGAGAGCTGCGCTTAGGAAGGGACAGATGGTGTAGGAAGATTGTGATCGCAATATATTTCAGTGAATAACGTTTCGAAACCCCAAAAGTCCTTTTAAGGACTATTGTGTGTGGTGGCAGCAATTTAATTGTGCAAAGTTATTTTTTTTTATACTTTGTGAAATAGCAATTCTTTTGCTATATAGAAGGTGTCTGCAGTGACTTGTGACATCTGTGCAGCAATACCTTATGTGTGTCAGGGGCAGAGATAGGAAGAATATTAGTGAAAACTATTTTTTTCCCATAAACCACATTTTTGCTGTAAACGGTGAAATCCGTGAATTGTGTTTCCGGTTGTGATCTGCGCTTCCACACCTTGCGTGGTTGTCAGGCCCAGATATAGTGAAAAATATAAATATAAACTACATCATAAAACAGTGATGTGTCTGTACCGCAGATTCCAATAATCTGGGCCTAATATAGTGTCCACATTCTGTGTGTTTCTACGACATATACAGGTCCTTCTCAAATAATTAGCATATTGTGATAAAGTTCATTATTTTCTGTAATGTACTGATAAACATTAGACTTTCATATATTTTAGATTCATTACACACCAACTGAAGTAGTTCAAGCCTTTTATTGTTTTAATATTGATGATTTTGGCATACAGCTCATGAAAACCCAAATTTCCTATCTCAAAAAATTAGCATATTTCATCCGACCAATAAAAGAAAAGTGTTTTTAATACAAAAAAAGTCAACCTTCAAATAATTATGCTCAGTTATGCACTCAATACTTGGTCGGGAATCCTTTTGCAGAAATGACTGCTTCAATGCGGCGTGGCATGGAGGCAATCAGCCTGTGGCACTGCTGAGGTGTTATGGAGGCCCAGGATGCTTCGATAGAGGCCTTAAGCTCATCCAGAGTGTTGGGTCTTGCGTCTCTCAACTTTCTCTTCCCAATATCTCACAGATTCTCTATGGGGTTCAGGTCAGGAGAGTTGGCAGGCCAATTGAGCACAGTAATACCATGGTCAGTAAACCATTTACCAGTGGTTTTGGCACTGTGAGCAGGTGCCAGGTCGTGCTGAAAAATGAAATCTTCATCTCCATAAAGCTTTTCAGCAGATGGAAGCATGAAGTGCTCCAAAATCTCCTGATAGCTAGCTGCATTGACCCTGCCCTTGATAAAACACAGTGGACCAACACCAGCAGCTGACATGGCACCCCAGACCATCACTGACTGTGGGTACTTGACACTGGACTTCAGGCATTTTGGCATTTCCCTCTCCCCAGTCTTCCTCCAGACTCTGGCACCTTGATTTCCGAATGACATGCAAAATTTGCTTTCATCCGAAAAAAGTACTGTTTCTGGTTCAAAAGTGGCTTGACCTGGGGAATGCGGCACCTGTAGCCCATTTCCTGCACACGCCTGTACACGGTGGCTCTGGATGTTTCTACTCCAGACTCAGTCCACTGCTTCTGCAGGTCCCCCAAGGTCTGGAATCGGTCCTTCTCCACAATCTTCCTCAGGGTCCGGTCACCTCTTCTCGTTGTGCAGCGTTTTCTGCCACACTTTTTCCTTCCCACAGACTTCCCACTGAGGTGCCTTGATACAGCACTCTGGGAACAGCCTATTCGTTCAGAAATTTCTTTCTGTGTCTTACCCTCTTGCTTGAGGGTGTCAATGATGGCCTCTGGACAGCAGTCAGGTCGGCAGTCTTACCCATGATTGCGGTTTTGAGTAATGAACCAGGCTGGGAGTTTTTAAAAGCCTCAGGAATCTTTTGCAGGTGTTTAGAGTTAATTAGTTGATTCAGATGATTAGGTTAATGGCTCGTTTAGAGAACCTTTTCATGATATGCTAATTTTTTGAGATAGGAATTTGGGGTTTTCATGAGCTGTATGCCAAAATCATCAATATTAAAACAATAAAAGGCTTGAACTACTTCAGTTGGTGTGTAATGAATCTAAAATATATGGAAGTCTAATGTTTATCAGTACATTACAGAAAATAATGAACTTTATCACAATATGCTAATTTTTTGAGAAGGACCTGTACTGTCCTGCATCAGAAAACTGTGTCTTTAGCGGACTGTAAAACAATTTGCGCCACACCTAGTGACAAAACCATTAATATGAAGAAGGTGAGCACTAAGGGACTGGGAAGTGGGCGTGATGCTAATGGTGCACGCAGAAGCCGTGGCCCTGGTAGCAATGAAACTGTGCCTGCTGCCAGTGCACCAGGAAAAAAAAAAACGAAAAAACATCCACCGTACCCAGCTTGATGTCCAACTTAGCTGGGCCGCACAGGACAACACTGTCCAAGTCGGACCAGTGCAAACAGTTGGTCGGTTGGATTGCTGAAGATAATGCTTCCAGTCGGTTAAGCACCACCCTCTCTTCCACCAAGTCCAGTCCCTGTAGCCAAGAGTCTGGTCAACCGAATCCTCACTCTGATCATCCTTCCTCCCACCATGGAGAGGCTTGCCAAATGAGTGATCCCACACTCGGATATTCCGAGCAGCAATATCCAGCGCCACTATTACATTTGGCCCTCGCACCCAGCAAGCTTGAAGAGGGACCTGAGATATTGTGCCCTGATTCCCAACTTCTTGAACCTTCACAGTATCAAGAAGATGACCGTGGTGAACTGCAATCATTCATTGACAAGGTGGATGATGATGAGACACAGTTGTCAATCACTGAGGTTGTGGTTAGGTCAAGTCAGGAGGATTAGCAGAGTGAGGAAGTGGAAGAGGAGGTGGCGATGAGGTCACTGACCCAACATGGGAAGGTGAAAAGTCGAGCGAGGGAGAGGAATCTGCAGCATTGCAACAGGCTGGAAGAGGCAGTGGGGTTGCAAAAGGGAGAAGTCGGCCCAGAACAAACAAGCCCACAACCGTTACACCGAGTACCCCCATGCGGAAATCTACCTTGCCAAAGGGTAGGTGTTCCGCAGTATGGCGCTTTTTTTAGGAAAGTGCAGACGACAAAAGAGTGGTAGTTTGCAACCTGTGCCGTACCAAAATGAGCCAGGGCGTGAACACTAGCAACCTCACCAACACCAGCATGATCCGCCACATGGAATCCAAGCACCCTAACAAGTGGGCCAAACGCCTGGGTCCACAATCTGGGTCTGCGGGTCACAGCGCTGCCTCCTCTTCCCCTGTGTTACGCACTGCTGGCTAATCCCCTGTCGAAGGCGCAGGCCCGGATGCCACTCGCCCTGCACCTGGACCTTTGCATGAATCATCAGCAACAACATCCACTTCCCTGTCCCAGCGCAGCGTCCAAATGTCCATAACACAGTCATTTGAACGCAAGTGCAAATACCCACCCACCCACCCACAGGCCATAGCACTAAATGCGCAACTTTCGAAATTACTAGCTCTTGAAATGTTGCCATTTAGGCTTGTGGACTCTGAGGCCTTCCGCATCCTGATGTCGGAGGCCGTCCCTCGGTACGCAGTCCCCAGCCGCCACTATTTTTCACGGTGTGCCGTGTCCGCCTTACATCATGTGTCCCAGAACATCACCCATGCCCTTACCAACGCAGTTACTGGGAAGGTCCACTTAACCACGGACACATGG
This sequence comes from Bufo gargarizans, assembly GCF_014858855.1. Lineage (NCBI taxonomy): Eukaryota > Metazoa > Chordata > Amphibia > Anura > Bufonidae > Bufo > Bufo gargarizans. Next base: position 95,770,605 of record NC_058083.1, read on the forward strand.
AAGTGCTGGTGGCTAGGAACGCTACATTTCCCTGACCGCACACTGGGTGAATGTTGTGGAGGCCGGGAGTGAGTCATACCCTGGGATGGCACAGGTGCTACCCAAGCCCAGGATTGCAGGCCCTACTTCCATCAGGGTCTCCGCCAGCAGCTATGTTACTGGCTCCAACCCCCACTTCTCCTCTGCCGCCATCAGTCTCTAACTGGAAGCAGTGTAGCAGTGCTGTGGGTAAGCGTTAACAGGCCGCGCTGAAGTTGATCTGCTTAGGGGACAAACAGCACACCACCGCAGAGCTGTGGCAGAGTATAAGGGACAAGACCAAGCTGTGTCTCTCGACACTCAACCTACAACCAGGCATGGCTGTAACTGGTGGCAGCTTTGGAGCTCGGCAACCTGACACACATCCCATGCCTAGCCCACGTCTTAAACTTAGTGGTTCAGCGGTTTATCAAAACCTACCCCAATCTGCCAGAGCTACTAGTGAAGGCGCGCCACGTGTGTGCCCATTTCCGCAAGTCGTCCACAGCTTCAGCCGGTCTGTCAACGCTTCAGCAGTGATTGCGACTTCCAGCTCACCGACTGTTTTGCGATGTGAGCACGCGCTGGAGCTCTACGCTCCACATGTTGGCCAGGCTTTGTGAGCAGCAGAGGGCAGTTGTGGAATACTAGCTGCAACATGGTCGTCGCCTTTCGAGTCAACTGCCACTATTCACAAGTGAAGAGTGGGCATTGATGTCAGACCTCTGTGGTTTTAAAAAACTTTGATGAATCCACACAGATGGTTAGTGGCAATAATGCTATTATCAGCGTAACCATCCCACTGCTGTGTCTACTCAAACGATCGCTGCTCACAATTAAGGACGATGCTCTGAATGTGGCAGACAAGGAAATGGGGGAGGACATTACACAGGGTGATAGCCAGACCACCCACAGTTCATCTTCTCAGAGTGAATTGGACCATAAAGAGGAGAAGGAGGAGCTGGAGACAGTTACATCTGCTACATAGGGTAGTACCCATGGAACTTTAATTCCATCTGTTCAGCATGGATGGGCAGAAGAGGAGGATGAGGAGATGGAAAGTCATCCTAAAGTCGACATCGACGTCTTACCTGTTGGTACTCTGGCACACATGGCTGACTTCATGTTAGGCTGCCTTTTCAGCGACCCTCGCGTTATGCATTTTAGATAATACGGATTACTGGGTGTTTACCATTCTCAACCCCTGCTACAAAAAGAACGTCTAATCTCTCATTCCTCTGGTGGAGAGGACGAGAAAAATGGTGCAGTACCAGAAGATCCTTGGAAAATTGCTCCAAAATTTTCCATCTGACAACGCTGGCGGCAGAGTCCGTACTTCCTTGGCCAACCAAGGAGGGGAGACAAGGGGAACACACAGCAGTTCCAACAGAGGCAGAGCAACACTCTCCAAAGTCTGGAACAGTTTCATTACACCCTGTCAGCACCCTCACCCTGGCCTACTGCCACAAGGAGAGAAAATTTTTGGAAGATGGTGGAGTACATAGCAGACCGTGTCAGTGTCCTCAATGATCCCTCAGTGCCTTACAACTACTGGGTGTCCAAGCTGGACATGTGGCATGAACTGGCGCTCTATGCTTTGGAGGTGCTGGCCTGCCCTGCTGCCAGCGTTTTGTCTGAGCGTGTATTTAGTGCTTCTGGTGGCATTATAACAGATAAGTGTATCCACCTGTCAACTGAAAATGCTGACAGGTTGACTAATATAAAAATGAACAAGGCCTGGATTGACTATAACTTCTCGACTCCACCAGAGGAAAGCTGATGAACATAAAGGCAATTTACATGTGTTGTTTTTAATGTAGTTGTAGACTGTATTCCCATGTACCCCTTCCACCACAAACAAGGGTATATGGTTGAATCTTCCTTTTCTCATCCTCCTCCTCTTCCGTCATATAAACAAGCATTGCTTATTTGTCACATATAATGCACTCACATACTGTATATGGCCTTCGAATATAATTTTTTAGAGTGTCCGCTCACCAGCAGGCCCCCAGATCAAATTTTTTAGAGGGTCCACTCACAAGCAGGCCCTCGCATCTAATTTTTTAGAGGGTCCGCTCACCAGCAGGCCCTCACATCAAATTTTTTTACAGGGTCAGCTCACCTGCAGGCCTGCAACTCAATGTGAATGAGGCCCTCCTTTATGCAATATACAGGTTGTATCAAAGTGCCTCTTCCTTGTAATATTTGGCAGCACTTGCACTTTATATACAAGTAAATATACAGGAAAGAATGTTTTCAATCAATTTTTCCTATAAAATCAATTTTTTTACATTGTGGGCTTGGTGATCAGTTCAAGGCCTTTTAACCCCTTAAGGACCAGGCTCATTTTCACCTTAAGGACCAGGCCATTTTTTGCAAATTTGACCAGTGTCACTTTAAGTGCTGATAACTTTAAAACGCTTTTACTTATACAGGCCATTCTGAGATTATTTTACCAGTGTCATGAAGTACAATATGTGACGAAAAAACAAAGTCAAAAAAATTTATTTTTTTGCATAATAAAATACCTAATTTACCAAAAATTTGGAAAAATTAGCAAATTTCAAAGTTTCAGTTTCTCTACTTCTGTAATACATAGTAATACCCCCAAAAATTGTGATGACTTTACATTCCCCATATGTCTACTTCATGTTTGAATTATTTTGGGAATGATATTTTATTTTTTGGGGATGTTACAAGGCTTAGAAGTTTAGAAGCAAATCTTGAAATTTTTCAGAAATTTACAAAAACCCAATTTTTAGGGACCACTACAGCTCTGAAGTCACTTTGCAAGGCTTACATAATAGAAACCGCCCAAAAATGACCCCATTCTATAAACTACACCCCTCAAGGTATTCAAAACTGATTTTACAAACTCTGTTAACCCTTTAGGTGTTGCACAAGAGTTATTGGCAAATGGGGATGAAATTTGAGAATTTCATTTTTTTGCCTAATTTTCAATTTTAACCCATTTTTTCCACTAACAAAGCAAGGGTTAACAGCCAAAAAAGACTGTATCTTTATTGCCCTGACTCTGCCGTTTACAGAAACACCCCATATGTGGCCGTAAACTACTGTACGGCCACACAGCGGGGCGTAGAGTGAAAGGTGCGCCGGATGGTTTTTGGAAGCCAGATTTTGCTGGACAGTTTTTTTGACACCATGTCCCATTTGAAGCCCCCTGATGCACCCCTAGAGTAGAAACTCCATAAAAGTGACCCCATCTAAGAAACTACACCCCTCAAGGTATTCAAAACTGATTTTACAAACTTCGTTAACCCTTTAGGTGTTGCACAAGAGTTATTGGCAAATGGGGATGAAATTTGAGAATTTCATTTTTTTGCCTAATTTTCAATTTTAACCCATTTTTTCCACTAACAAAGCAAGGGTTAACAGCCAAACAAGACTGTATCTTTATTGCCCTGACTCTGCCGTTTACAGAAACACCCCATATGTGGCCGTAAACTACTGTACGGCCACACAGCGGGGCGTAGAGTGAAAGGTACGCTGTATGGTTTTTGGAAGCCAGATTTTGCTGGACAGTTTTTTTGACACCATGTCCCATTTGAAGCCCCCTGATGCACCCCTAGAGTAGAAACTCCATAAAAGTGACCCCATCTAAGAAACTACACCCCTCAAGGTATTCAAAACTGATTTTACAAACTTTGTTAACCCTTTAGGTGTTGCACAAGATTTAATGGAAAATAGAGATACAATTTCAAAATTTAACTTTTTTGGCAGATTTTCCATTTTAATATTTTTTTTCCAGTTACAAAGCAAGGGTTAACAGCCAAACAAAACTCATTATTTATGGCCCTGATTCTGTAGTTTACAGAAACACCTCATATGTGGTTGAAGACCGCTGTACGGGCACACGGCAGGGAGCAGAAGGAAAGGAATGCCATACGGTTTTTGGAAGGCAGATTTTGCTGGACTGGTTTTTTTGACACCATGTCCTATTTGAAGCCCCCCTGATGCACCCCTAGAGTAGAAACTCCAAAAAAGTGACCCCATTTTAGAAAGTACGGAATAGGGTGGCAGTATTGTTGGTACTAGTTCAGGGTAGATATGATTTTTGGTTGCTCTATATTACACTTTTTGTGCGGCAAGGTAACAAGAAATAGCTTTTTTGGCACGTTTTTTTGTTATTTACAACATTCATCTGACAGGTTAGATCACGTGGTAATTTTATAGAGCAGGTTGTCACGGACGCAGCGATACCTAATATGTATACAATTTTTTTTATTTATGTAAGTTTTATACAATAACTTCATTTTTAAAACCAAAAAATTGTTTAGTGTCTCCATAGTCTGAGAGCCATAGTTTTTTCAGTTTTTGGGCGATTATCTTGAGTAGGGTCTAATTTTTTGCGGGATGAGATGACAGTTTGATTGGCACTATTTTGGGGTGCATATGACTTTTTGATCGCTTGCTATTACACTTTTTGTGACGTAAGATGGCAAAAAATTGCTTTTTTTGCACAATTTATTATTTTTATTTTTTATGGTGGTCACCTGAGGGGTTAGGTCATATGATATTTATATAGAGCCGGTCGATACGGACGCGGCAATACCTAATATGTATACTTTATTTTTATTTATGTAGGTTTTACACAATGATTTTATTTTTGAAACAAAAAAAATGATGTTTTAGTGTTTCCATAGTCTAAGAGCCACAGTTTTTTCAGTTTTTGGGCGATTATCTTGAGTAGGGTCAAATTTTTTGCGGGATGAGATGACGGTTTGATTGGTACTATTTTGGCGTACATGCAACTTTTTTGATCACTTTTATTACCTTTTTTGGGAAGTAAGGTGGGCAAAATTTCAATTTTCTCATAGTTTTTATTTTTTTATTTTTATGGCGTTCACTGTGCGGGGAAAGTAACATGACCGTTTTAGACCGTAGATCAGGTCGTTACGGACGCGGCGATACCTAATATGTGTAGTTTATTTTATTTTTTTTAATTTTTATTCAGTGATAAATGTTTTTTTTTTTTATCTTAACTTTTTTCACTTATTTTTTTTTTTTTTGACCCAGACCCACTTGGTTCTTGAAGATCCAGTGGGTCTGATGTCTGTAAAATACAGTACAGAACCTATATAGGTATCTGTAACTGTATTTTACTTACACTGAACAGATCTATGCTTTCAGCATAGATCTGTTCAGCACCATGGACAGCAGGACGCCTGAGCAGGCGTCCTGTTGTCATGGGAACCTTCCCCGTCTGCTCAGCTATGGTCAGAACTGCGCAGACGGGGAAGGGTAAGGACGGGGCTCTGGGGGGGCTGTCTGGGGGCTCTCTCCCTCTCCCATCGGGGGGCTGCAAAGGCACAGCAGCCCCCCGATCGGAGAGGGAGGGAGCTCCCTTTTACTGTTAACCTTTTCCATAAAGCGGTCCGTACGGACCGCTGTATGGAAAGGGTTAAACGGCTGACATCGCATCACCGATGTCAGCCGTTTATACCAGGGTGCCAGCAATGTGCTGGCACCCTGGTATAACCCACTGTACACCAACGATTATGCAATGGGAGGCGGGCGGGGGATCGCGATCCCGCCTGCCGCACCGCCCGCCTCCCGCAACGCCCCCACTGCCTGCGACACCCCCCCTGCACCACCCGCCGCCATCAAATCATACAGGGGTGCAGGGGGGGGGGTGCGCAATATTGATTTTAGGCACTCAGAAGTTTCTGATCCCCGCGGTCAGGGACCGCGGGGATCAGAAACTGCAAAAAGCGCAGCAAACCGCAGGTCTGAATTGACCTGCGGTTTGCTGCGATCGCCGACACATGACCCCCCCTGGCGTTTTAACAGGATGCCGGCTGAATGATTTCAGCCGGCATCCTGTTCAAATTAACCCCTGCGGCGCCGGAATGCCGATTTAAAAGTCAGGACGTACCGGTACGTCCTTGGTCCTTAAGGACTCGGGAAATAGGGCGTACCGGTACGTCCTATGTCCTTAAGGGGTTAAGCAGCATCAGCAGCATGGTGCTAAAAATGAGTGGCAATGTGACATGGTATGGAGATGGCAGCATGAGGAGACCACATAGTGGCACAATGACAGAGTCTGGATAAAAGACTGAGGCCACAGATTGTTGAGAAAGATGCAGGTGGAAACAATCTGTGGAGCTGTATCATGGTCACCTGCAGATTAACCCCTTCCCGACTGCCATACAGCTATATACGTGCTAGCTGCACATACCCCGGTGCAGCTAGCACGTGTATAGATGTCATGGCAGCTCTTTAATTCAAGCACTGCAAAACGCTTGGATTAAAGCTTCTGCCCCTGCCCTGCTGCTGTCAGGGACAGCATACAGTTCAGTAATGCCGGCAAGGGACCAGAGTGCTCCCTTGCCGACAATCGATCCGATTGCTTAATCGGATCCCGGCAGTGTAAAAGTGCCTGTTCCAGGCTCTGATCTGCGCTCTGCAGATCAGATCCTGAAAATCAGGTAATGTGTCCTGGTGCCCCTCGATCTGTACCCCCCCGTGAGCCTCCAACCCCTCACCTTGTGAGCCCTGCCTCTGCCATCTGTCCCCGCCTGCCCCTGATGCGGCCCCCCCCCCATCCATGCATGCTGCCCCCATCTGTGCCCCCTCAATGCTGGCCGTACCCCCCTTTCCAGTACTGCCCCATTTGTGCCTCCTGCCCCCCGATGTGGTCCCCCTGCTGTATTTGATGGCGGCGGCTCCATTCCTGAGCCGCCGCCATCAGCAGTGAGTGTCAGCTGTATGCTGACACTTTGTTGTAACCCCTTAGATGCTATTGGGACTGCCATGGCAACCGGACGCTTTACAAAGGTGTCTGGTGTTGCCATCTTCAGGAAATCTGATAGTATTTTATACTTTTCAATGCAAGAGCATTGCAAAGTATAGTACAGCCATCAGCCCCACTGGATCTTCAAGATCCAAGTAAGACTTGATAAAAAAAAAATATGTGAAAATAATAAAAGTAAAAATAAATAAATAAATATTTGAATAAAAAAAATTGCCTTTTCCTATAAAAAGTGAACAAACCCCAAAAAACTACACATTAGTTATCAACGAGTCCGTAACGACCGTCTCTATTAATATATCACATGATCGACCCCGTCCGATAAACACCATAAAAAAATAAAAACGGTGTAAAAAAAAATACATTTTTGTCATCTTACATCACAAAAAGCGCAACAACGAGCGATCAAAAAGGCGTATGTCAAACAAAATGGTACCAATAAAACAACCACCTCATCCCGCAAAAAATGAGACTCTGCATAAGAAAATCGTAGCTCTCAAAAAACTATAGCTCTCAGAACATGGAGACACTAAAACATCAGGCCGTGAGCTGTGCGCTGCGATTGGCCAGCGCTGCAGCCTAGGAGAAGGAGACGCCCACAGGACAAGGGCAGACACCGCCTACTATAACTTACAAAGCAAAGATACCGGAGGGCATAATGGGAGAACAGAGCGGCGCCCGGGGATAATAGTAAGTGCAGTGAGATCCCCGGGCGCCGCTCTCCATGTCAGCATACTTAGTTCACATTGTTTTTACAGGTGAAAGGTCCTCTTTAATTCATAGTTTTGATAGCACATGATCTACTCTGTCAGATGAATCTTGTAAAAAATTTAAAATAACAAAACGGTGCCACCTCACATCACAAAAAAACTTAATATAGAGCAATTAAAAATCATATGTACCCCAAAATAGTACCAATAAAACTGGCACATTATCCCCTAGTTTCCAAAATAGGGTCACTTTTGGGGAATTTCTACTGTAAGGGTTTATCAGGGGGGCTTTGAATAGGACATGGCATCTAAAAACCAGTCCAGCAAAATCCGTCTTCCAAAAACCATGTGGCAGTCCTTTCCTTCTGCTCCCTTCCGTGCGCCCTTACATCAGTTTACGACCACATGTGGGGTGTTTCTGTAAACCGCAGAATCAGGGTAATAAATATTGAGTTTTGTTTAGCTGTTAACCCTCAATGTGTTAAAGATTTTTTTTTTTATATAAAAAGGAAAATCTGCCAAAAAAAAGTGAAATTTAGAAAGGTCATCTCCATTTTCCTTTAATTCTTTTGGCCACCTAAAAGGTTAACAAAGTTTGCAAAATCAGTGTAGTTTCTACAATGGGGTCATTTATGGGAGGTTTCCAATATGTAAGCCTGACAAAGTGACTTCAGACCTGAACTGGTCCTTAAAAAGTGGGTTTTGGAAATGTTCTTAAAAATTTTAAGAATTGCTTCTAAACTTCTAAGCCTTCTAATGTCCTAAAAAAATAAAATGACATTTCCAAAATGATGCCAACATAAAGTAGACATATGGGGAATGTTAAGTAATAAATATTTTATGAGGTATCACTTTCTGTTTTAAAAGCAGAGAAATAAAATTTTGAAAATTGCAAATTTTTGGTAAATTTGGGATTTTTTCCATAAATAAAGGTGAAATATATTGATTCAAATTTATGACTATCATGAAGTACAATGTGTCACGAGAAAACAATCTCAGAATGGGTTGGATAAATAAAAGTGTTCCAAAGCTATTACCACATAAAGTGACGCATGTCAGATTTGTAAATTTTGACCTGGAAACTGGGGCATCAATGACCCTTGGTCATGAAATCAAGTTGGGGTTGTCGGTTCCACCTAAGCTCACCAGCAGGCCCACACCCAAGATCTTTTACTGGGTCAGCTCACCTGCATGCCCGCAACTCAAATATTTTACTGGGTCAACTCACATGCAGGCCCGCGACTGTACTTTTTTGAGGGTCAGCTCAGCTGCAGGCCCTCGCATATAATGTTTTACAGGGTCAGCTCACCCGCAGTCACTAGCATATAATGTTTTACAAGGTCAGCTCACCAGCAGGCCCGAAACTAAAATCATTTACAGGGTCAGCTCACCTTCAGGCCCACAACTCAAATCTTTTACAGGGTCAGCTCACATGCAGGCCCGCAGCTCATGCTGCCTTGCTTTGAAGTAGTAGCCGTTTATCAGGCTCCCTCTCCGAAATCGAACAATGATTCCCTGTTACCGGTGGTCACCATGTTAGGCGCATAAAAGAACATCGAAAGTTGATAGGGGAGATATCCAAATGGATCATGGACGTCACGGGGATCTGCGATCAGGCAGAAGTTATCTAGAGTTAACAAAGCGGCAGCAGGGCTGTATAACGTTTCCTCATCCAAAATACCGCAGTGACAAAAAAATACCGCAGTGACATTCTCCCCCCCCCCCCCCCCCCCGAGTCGGGAGTGGGTAATTGCCACGCGCCTGCTGCCTTCCTTGGATGTTTCTGCTTTAATAACTTGACCTACCCTCTCTGGGTGGTTCACAATTATCAGAGTTCAGCCATTGATCTCCCTTGGATGTGGTATCCCTTTCTGAAGCTCCCTCTCCGGCATGGAACCCTGATTCCCCGTGATCACCATGGTAGGTGCAGAAAAGGACATCGAAAGCTAATAGGGCAGCCGTCACGGAGACCTGCAATTGCCCAGAGGTTATCTAGAGTCACCAATGCGGCAGCAGGCCCTCGCCCCTCAGGTTTTAGATGGTCAGATCAGCAGGCCCTTGCTCCAAATGTTTTTGAGGGTCACCAGCACGCCATCAATCATAATTTTTTTAAGGCTGTGTATAATGCCCTTCTTTATGTGTAACAAGGGGTGTTTTGGAGTGTCAGTTCCTTGTAATTTTTGGCAGCCCTTTCACTTAGTGCATAGGCTTTATGTGTAGGAGTCCCACTACCTGAACAATTGTACCACAATGTGCATGAGGCCCTCCTTTATGTGAGATACAGGCTGTTTCGGAGTTCCTCTTGTTTGTAATTGCAGCACTTGCACTTTCTATACAATTGAATATACAGGAAAGAATGTTTCCTAACAATATTTCCTGTAAAAGTGGCCTACAACTCAGACAACATGGTTCCCAGCAGCGACCTGGGAGTCCAAGATGCATCCACTGTCCCCATGCTGTTCCCGATCCATTTCGGTGGTGATTCTGTCACTTTCTGACCTTTTTCAATGGACCAGGCACCCTCTCCTCTTAAGAGCAGGGGATTCCTGGTTGTCTCCCATTGACTTCCACTACGAATATAGCAATGTGTTCAGGCCGAACTACCGAATCATCACTAGTGGCTACGCTTGTGTGGTGCACTTCCCATTTATTTCAATGGGACTTATGAAGATAGCTGAGCATCTTGCTTGGCTATTTGTGGCACGCCTATAGAAATGAATGGAGGGAGGCCGCACATGCGTGGTGTGCCCTTCTTCACTTTGCGGGCTCTGTTCTAAAGATAGGTGCAGGTCCCACCTTTATCAGACATTGGGAGCATATCCTAGTAAATAAGCATATGTCCTCAATGTATGAGATGACATAACCTCTTTAACTTTCCTGCCAACCTCTACTAGTCTCAGCTAGTAAATGTCTGAGGAGGCAAACTAGAGGTCCTTTTACACATCCAGTGATCGTGTCTTTCAGCCGGCACTAACATCATTGTATCTGTTCAGCAAATCGTGCTGTGTTAACAGGGAATCACTGCCTAGGAACAATGATTGCTTGTCCTCATACAGCGAAGGTGACTGCTGAATGTAAATGCAGACCTTGTCTCCACTGATATCAGGCCATTATTGGGAATGTTTGGTTTGTTCCCGATAATTGTCTGAAAGATTGGTCTATGTAAAAGGACCTTTAACCAAGGAGGCAAGGTTTGACAACCTATGTCCTACTGGAGACAGGGGTGGCTTCAGCATTAGCCAGTTGTTTCACAGCCAGCCTTAGGATACTGAGAAGGAGGAGAGTAGAAATGGAAAAAGTCCTGTGAAAAAGAGCAGATTCCTTTAGGCATTTTTCAGCTTAAATAATACAAAAAAAGATCAATGTTGAGGCGGACATTAGGGGGCTGATCTATGAAAGAAAGACAAAACAAAAAATATTGTCCTTAAATAGAAAGGCTTGTAATATAGTTGAAGACATATCCCAGCTTTGGCAAAACAAAAAACATTTCATTCACAACCTAGCCCAATATAATTTAACAAAAATAAAAACATGCTTAAAGGGGTTAGGCTTCGTTCACATCACCGTTCAGTCTTTCCGTTCTCCTCCTCTGTTTAGGAGCAGGAGAACGAAAAAGGATTCGGCCCATAACTGAGCCGAACGGAACCTAAGGACCGCATAGACTATAATGGAGTCCGTTAGGTTTCCGCTAAGAAGATGATTTTGGAGCGGAGACAAAAGTTGTGTATGCAGGATTTTTGTCTCCCCTTCAAAAATCTTCCTCTGAGCGGAAACCTTACGGACCCCATTATAGTCTATGGGGTCCTTAGGTTCCGTTCGGCTCAGTTATGTGCCAAATCCGTCATTTCCGTTTTCCTGCTCCTAAACGGAGCAGGAGAACGGAAAGGCTGAATAGTGATGTGAACGAAGCCTTATCCAGGAAATCAATATTGGCAGCCTATCCTTAGGATGGGTCATCAATATCAGTACAAGAGATCTGAGATTGGATATGAACTGACTGCATCATAAAACACTATGATGCTGACATTGACGTTCAGGGAAGCTGTTGACGGCCTGGTTGATCAGGCACACACACAGACCATGTTTCCCGGGCCAATCACATGTGCATGAGTCCTAAAATGAATGCTCCTAACATATTATAATATGGCTGAGATCAGGTAACTTGATTGATTTGGCAGGAATCAGGACTACATACAGTTGCAATCAAAATTATTCCCACAGCAATTATTAACTCCACTGCAAATTAGCTTTATTAGCCACATCCGCAATACCCAGTCCCCATAGCTCTGTGTGCTTTTATTGTGTAAAAAAAAAAAAAGACTATTTGATACATATGCAAATTAACATAAAAGAGTAATATCTCGCTTGTGTGACCAGAGAAGAGTCATATTTTCAAGCGGACTCATCTCAGATTAATTTGAATATGTATAAAATCAGGTTTTTTTTTTTACACAATAAAAGCACACAGAGCTATGGGGACTGAGTATTGCCGATGTGCTAGCGTCCATCTAGCAACCCATGTCCTCAGCTCTATACCCAAAATCCAGATGACAGGTTCCTTTTAACTGGTTGCTATGACGCCGTGCGCTCCCTGCTGACGCCGCAATACAGTAATACACTGGTATGATCTACACCAGTGTATTACTGTACTGTGCCGGCAGCAGGGAGCGCACGGCGTCATAGCAACCAGTGACGCCGTGCGCTCCTGCTCTCAGGAGGGATCCAGGCCGCGGTTCCACGGCCCGCACAGGGCCGTGAAACATGGCCGTGTGCAAGGGGCCTAACAGTGTACAGAGCAGAAGGCTCCTAACACTGTGGAGTGTCCATGCTGGAGTACGAGCAGCAGAGATCCTACTTAAGTGAGAGTTGAGCTTCAGTACGCTGGAAACTACACAGTATATGGCGCCTTCTACTTCCACTCCTTTAACTGTTCGTTTCAGTGCAGTGGTGGTGGCATGTTGGACACCCACCAACCTGATAACGATGACTAGTCTTGACTTTTCCATATTTCTAGAATGCACTCAAACGTCAGTCAACAAACTCCTAACCAGTCCAGGAACTTGAGGTGTTTTATCTCAGGCAGACGTATGAAAGTAATGGAGCCACTGATTAGTTTCATCAGGTGTACTGGTTTGCAACTGTGTGCTCATATAAGGCACCTTATTCAGGAGTTTGAGTTAGGGCTCATTCAGATGGCAGTATGCTGCCCGCAAAAATGCGGATTTTTTTTTTTGCGGACAGTTCAGCATGTCCGCAAAAAAACAGATAGCTTTAAATTTTTTTGCTTACTTATAGACTTCAATTGGGCCATGTCCTGATTTTCACTGACAAGTATAGGACATGTTTAACACCATGTTAAAACATCCCACTGGTTTGTCTCCCTCTTGTATGTAGCGCCTTCTGTTGCTGTATCTGACCAAACCCATGATGCACTGCTCCTTCCTCTGCCACAGCTCCAGCACCACCCTCAGCTAATGTATAGCTCCTCCCACCTAGTTATATAGACACTCCCCTATCACTGCCCCACCCATGGACATAATAATCACAGAATTTAAGAAGAGCTGCATGGACACAGTCATGTGACCACAGCCCAGACGATAGGGGCAATAAAGGTAGAAGAAATTCATTACAAAATTACAGCTTCTTTCGTAATCTATTGTTTAAAGGATGTTGACGCAAACCATTGACTGTTTGTGCAGAATTTGGAGAACTCACTTGGTATATCAGATGTTTAGCTATGTAAGTGGACTGGAGTTTGAAACTTGTATAATAAAACTAATTTGCAATAAGGTGTGAATAATTTTGAGTGCATCTCTGTTCTACTTGTTGGTTGCAGAGCTTGGTGACAAACTAGCCCACCGACTTATCATCCAGACGAGCGGACCTCCCGTAGCTGCACATTATGTGAATGGATAGACACAAGCTTAGCTTTACTGAGGCTTAAATAGTTGTTCAGCTTAAAAAATATATATAATTCATACACATCATCAATAGACTCATCGAAGCTGCTCAGTGAGCTTCCACAAGACACTAGGCAGCAGACATTATAGATAAGAAGTATTTCAGGCAGGCTCTCATAAGAAAATGGAAACCCTTCTTGGATTTATCAGGCAGGATCTGTTGTTACATCTTTTCTTCTGTCTATTGGATATACTTTAGATTTTTCACAGCGACATGTAAACGTAACGTCTAATCACGTTCTGCTTATCGCCGCCATATTCAGGTGTCCAGACTGTAGGAGTTTTTTTTTCCCCTCATGCCAACTTTGCCAACCATCCTTCCACATTGCCAAGATTAGCATCCCCTTCCTCTTCCTTGCCGTCTCTGGCGCTGCACTCTACGAATTCTATCTTCAAGGGAAGTTGGGAGAATTCAAAATCTTTACCCTTTTTCCCCAGTTGTGTGGTTGTTGGCGAACTGCTGCCTTCCAGGGTGCTAGGAGCAGCTGACTGGGTGACACGAAGAGTATTCCTTTAAAAGAAGAGAGAAAGAGTAACAAACAGAACTGCCACAGGATATTAATGAGCGACTTTCCATCTACCGCCTCAGTCGGCAGAGTCTTAAAAAGGGGTTCTGCAAGTATGGGTTTTTTGTTTGGCAAACCCTTGCACTTGAGTGGACCTGTAAATGATCTGCTCCCTAGTGCTGGCTCCTCGCTCCTTCTCCTCCTGGCCTGCGATGCTCTTCTGTCATGATGTAAGGGTAGCCGGTCACTGCCATGGCCAGTGATTGGCTGCAGGCGGCATAAAACCAGATGTTTTCAGCGATGGAGCCCAGAGGAGCATCGCAGGTCAGGAAAAGTGAGGAGCCAGTGCCAGGATGCAGTTAATGAGGCTCTGTCACCTGTTTCAAGTATACCATGCTAGATATATAGTGAGGTAGGGCTCCAAACACTGATCACAATCCTACCTTTATTTCCCTTATTTCAGGCCCGATCACACTGTAAAATCCACTTTTAAAAATATGCTAATGAGCAAAAGGAGCACATACATATAGTTTCTGAGAACCCCGCATCTCCGTCGCCCTCCTGCCTGTAATAAACGCCCCCCATTCATATGATTCACAGCGCTAGACTCCAACGCTGTCTCCAGCCCGTCTCATTCATCATCATTTTGGCGTAGAAAATGGTCTAAATGTAAGCCAGCAAGGAAGCAGGCTTACGTTTGGACTGGTGCTGGATTGAACTTCCGCGGATCCACCGCAAGGGCTTATTAAGACAGACGTCTAAACCGCTAGTCTTAATAAATGGCCCCCAAAGTATTTTGGCCATGGCAGTTCGGACAACCCTGAACAAACAAATCAGATCTATCACTAGATACATGTACAACAGATAGGCCTGGGAAAGCTTGGCGACACCAAGCTTTCCCAAAAATGGATAAAAAAAAAAAAAGCTAGAAATTTCACATCCTACTCCCCACTGATGAGGGGCAACACCCTGAAACAGCTATCTGCAGATGGATTGTAAAAGAGCGGGATCTTGACATAGGGGCCACTTAATATGGTGGCTTTGGTGATCTCTGTAATGGGGACACCCCTTTTCTCGGTTTTCCTTCCTTTGAGGGATATCTGGCTTTCACTGTGTTGAAGACCCATAACTGGGGCTCCACAGTTATTTTGCATAATCCTGATAAGAATTCTTCCCTATTTTAAGATTAAAGGGGAAGCGCAGTGTCATAAAAACCTGAAGCAAAGGCAAAGATATAAAATAAGAGGAACTAGTGAAGTCCCGTTGACGACACATGGCCACTGCAGCCAATCACTGGTCTCAGTAGTACACTGCTCAGGCCTCGATGTCCCTGCTGCAATCCAGAAAACAAAGACCAGCATTGGAGAGGTTGTGGATTTAACAGGTAAGCAATGTTTTTTTTTGTTATTTTATACTTTTGGCATCCTTTGCCCCCAATTTTTTACAATCCCACACAATGCCTAAGAACATTAGAGAATATGCGCATACACTCTACATACAAACTGTTTCTAAAAAGATACAGTTATCTTCTGCAAATGTATTATTAGATATCCCACAAAGTCTGAACGATGCAGGGGTGGCAATATGCCGGAGAGACCACTACGCCACCACATAAGCTAGAAGTAAGCCACACATTTTACTACATGCCTATAGCACCAGTACTTGATGTACTTACAATTCCTTTTCCAGTTGCTGCTGTATGAGTTTAGCTGACTTGGCCATGGATACATCTGTTGAGGGAGAAAAAATAAATATTGTAGCGATTTATCTTCTGTTTAAAAGGAGCAATGTATCCGAGACACTTGGGGTACTTTCACACTTGCGTTTTTCTTTTCCGGCATACAGTTCCGTCACAGGGGCTCTATACCGGAAAATAACTGATCAGTTTTATCCCCATGCATTCTGAATGGAGAGTAATCCGTTCAGGATGCATCAGGATGTCTTCAGTTCAGTCGTTTTAAATGATCAGGCAAAAGACTCGCCTGAATGCCGGATGCGATATTTTTTCCCCATAGGAATGTATTAGCGCTGGATTCGGCATTCAGAATACCGGATCCATCGTTCCAGCATGCGCAGATCGGTAAAAATGTGAAAAAATGTACAAGACAGATCCGTCCTTGCAATGCATTTGTGAGACTGATCTGCATCCAAATCCGTCTCACAAATTCTTTCAGTCAGCGGCAGATTCGGCGGGCAGTTCCGACGACTGAACTGCCCACCGGATCACACTGCCGCAAGTGTGAAAGTACCCTTATCCAAAATGATCACTGAAATGTCATGATCGGCCTCAAGCTCAGAAACTCTTTACACTTAAAATTAAAAAAATTAAAAAAAAAAGTTACAGTTCAGTCTTGGAGGAGGACAGCCATTATAAACCGCACGAGGCGAATTACATATTGGACAGGTAGAAAAAAAATAAATAATACACACAACAGCGCTGGGGGTCAGGCACTAGTGGTAACTCCATTCACAATGTAATTCTCTAGTAGGTCAGCAGGCTTAGGCCTCATGCACATAAATGTATGCAATATAAGGGCACCGGCCGTGTGCATTCCGTATCACGGATGCAGATCCATTCACTTGAATGGGTCCACAATCCACAAGGTATGGAGCGGTGCGCAAAGGAGGCACTACGTAGTGCCTCTGTGGGATTTCGGTCCATGCCTCTGTACCGCAAAAAAAAGAACATATTCCGCAAATGGGCTCACGGCAAGTGCCCGTATATTGCAGACCGCTATTTGCAATCCACAGCAGGGGACGTTCTTGTGCATGAGCCCTTGGGTAACACCCATTATGAAAATGGTGGCCAGCGTTGTGGTAGCAGGCAACACCCACTAATACAATCTTGTATCAGTTCAGAACCTACTAACACTTAATCATTATTTTAATAAGAATATCTAGGGGAAAAAATTCAAAATTACAATCTCTCAATTTTTATGCTTTTCATTTATTACATATTAATTTAAGTTATATGGTAATTACGGTAAATGTTAGTCTCCTGACATGTCTGCTACTTGCACTCATGTAAGAATTATGGAGCATCTATTATAATATCCCTATGTGGCTTTTTATGGCGATCATTGAGGGGCCTAGTATAAGCGCTGCATGGGAGAACCAGAAGAGCTCGGCTCTTGTATGACAGCTGGGCTCCTGCTCCAAGGCTAGGTCTACACGACGACATGTGTCACGCGACAGATAGGGCACAACTATACTACAACATTTGTCACGCAAGATTTTGTCGCACAACAATTTTCATAATGATAGTCTATGGTGTCGCAATGCGACATGCGATATGCTGCGACTTGGACGCAACACTCGTGGAAAAATCCATCTCAAATGGATTTTTTGCGACTTTCACGTTGTAGTCGCAGCGCGACACCATAGACTATCATTATAGAAATTGCCACGCGACAAATGTCGTCGTGTAGACCTAGCCTAACAGTCCGGATGGGCAGCTGCGGTCAATAGCGACCATGGCATCTAACTGGTTTCAGAGGAAGGCTTACGCTGGCACCCTTCCATTACATTTGCACTGATGCAGATGGGTGACAATGTCTTTACAGGGAAGCCGAGGGTCCAATGAAAGCCATAAGGCCTGCCCTCTGTGTATGAATTAGGCTGTGCCCTTAGCACTAATAGACTTTCATTTTTTACTGACAGCATAGTACACTGTACTACATAAGTAATACAGTGCATTTTGGAAGACATCAAAGGCTTGCATGTCAAGGAACCCCTTTGGGACTAATAAATGGTAAAAAAAAAAAAAAATTAACTAAAAAGTGTTATTAACCCTTAGGATACCGGAGGTTTTTTCGTTTTCATTTTCCTTGAGCCATAAATTTTAATTTTTCTGTTCACATAGCTGTATGAGGGCTTATTTTTTGCGGGACAAGTTGTACTTTCTAATGGCATACAATGTAGTGGGAAGAGGGGGAAAAAAATTCTAAATAGGGTGGAATAAAAAAAAAAAAAAAAAAAAACACAATTCCTCCACCGTTTTGTGGCTTTTGTTCCCACCGCATTTCCTTTACGGCAAAACTGACCCCTTCATTCTCTGGGTCAGTATGATTACAACAACGATACCCCATATGTATATTTTTTTTAATGTCTAAATAGCGTAAAGATAAACTTAAGATTTTTTTTATTTTTTTGGTTTTTTAACATCACCATATTCTGACCCCATAACTTTCTAGAAATGAGCGAATAGACTTCAGATGAAACATCCAAAGTCATTTTGCATAAAACTTAGTTTCAATGCTGTATGGAACGAGCGCGCTGTACAGTAGTAGAATGCTCCTATAAGCCAAAATTATTATTTCTACTGTTAAAAACCTTTTACCGAGTTCAGTAAAAGTTTTTTTAGGGGCGTTTTCGGCAGAGTATGCCGGTAAAAAAAAAACATGATCTCACTTGATCAAGGCATCTAAACGATTTAAAGGGAACCCGTCATCAACTTTATGCTGACCTCACTGAGGGCAGCATAAAATAGTGACAGAAATGCTGATGTCAGCGGTGTGTCACTCATAAGCTAAAAGTAAGCGGTTGCTCAGAACCAGCATCATAATCATTGCAGCTCAGGCCTTGGAGAGTCAGATCTACCTGACGAGAGTCCTGGTTATACATAATCTCCTGCTCTCCCCGTCCATCTGCTGATGACTGGCAGTTCTCTCCTAGAGAGAAAGGGAGAAAACTAGGTAGAAGACTGTCAGCCATCAGCAGGAGACCAGGAATTCATGAATAACCAGGAGTCTTCTCAGGTGACAATGACTATTCCAGGCCCAGTCTGCAATGATTGTGATGTTTGTTCACGGCAACCACTTACTTTTAACTTATAAATGACAGACCGCTGAAATCATCTCACCTGTCTCTACTTTATTCTGCTGTTAGTATGGGCAGCACAAAGTTGATGATGGGCATTATTGCCTGTTGTGGTCATTAGCCGCGGGTCTCTGCTGTGCGAATCTACAGGCACTACAGGTTGGACTTGATCTGAGGACATTCAGGAAACAACTCACCTTGTTTGTTGCAGACAACCAGTATAGAGGGAACATTACGCAGCAATGACGAATCTGTCAGAATTTGGTAGAGGTATTCTGCCACCTCCTTTACCTCTCGCTGGAAAGCTGAGCTGTCCACCACAAAAATCATAGCCCTGCAAGAGTCAAGAGGAAATCACCATTATTCACTCAAAATATTGAGATTACATGCTATGAAAGTTCCCATAAAAAGTCTGAATGCATATACAACACAGAAGGGTCAAGGAAACAGTCCTGAAACGTGGAGAAGTATATATACCAAGGCTTCTAATTTATAACACGTGAAAGCATCAAGACGTAACATGCCACTTCCTGAAGTGAATTTAAAATCCCAATAAAAAACAAACAAATCCACAGCCGTATGAATAGCAATGCTGATTACCATTGGCAACAATGGGATATGGACTCCACATGGAATTTAAAGGACATCATCGCAGCTGAAGGCATCTGTGTCCATATGTGCCCGCATTGCTGAGAAAAATAATGTTTTAATATATGTAAATGAGCTTCTAGGAGCAACGGGGGCGTTGTAGTTACTCCTAAAGCCTCTGCTCTCTCTGCAACTGCCGCACCCTCTGCACTTTGATGAACAGGGCCAAGCAGTAAAAATGTAATTACGCCTGGCCCTGACTTCTACTAAAGTCAATCAAAGTGCAGAGGGTGCAGTTGCAGAGCGAGAGTAGAGCCCCTTGGTGTAATGGTAACGCCCCTGTTGCTCCTAGAGGCTCATTTGCATATAGTAAACCATCACATCTCTCACCAATGTGGGCACATATGAACATGGAACCAACACAGATGCCTTCAGCTGCCAAGCGCACATGTAACAGGTCAGCAAGTTTCATAAGTACAAATCTGCTGACAGGTGCCCTTTAACCTGTTGGGGACACATGATGTAGCAGTACGTCATGATGCCCTGGCACTTAAGGACACATGACGATGATACTGGTACGTCATGTGTATTTACAATCACCGCCGCGTACTCTGTGACAATGCCGAGGGGGGTCCTGTGACCCCCCCCGTATCGACGATGTGCCCACATTGCTGAGAGAAGTGATGTTTTACTATATGCAAATGAGCCTCTTGGAGCAACAGGGGCGTTACCATTACACAAAGGGGCTCTTCTCTCTCTGAATGCTCTCCATTCAGACCTGCGGTTTGCTGCATTCCCGGGTTATTTGGGTTTCTGGTGACCCGATAACCCGGAATAGGATGGCGATCGGTGGTGTGATAATACACCACCAATCACCATCCTTAGATCCTGTGAGGTGATGGTGACATCACCTCACAGGATCGCTTCCTATTGGCTGCACGGGCGTTAGCTCCCCCCAGCTCTCCTTTCCTCCTCCATTCTGCGTCCGGGAGAGAGAGCAGCCTGCGTTGGATCTCCTGACCCAGCACCCCCATCTGTGCCCACCACCCCCCTTCTGACCCTCCACAGTGCCATCTGGCACTATAAGGTACTTTAGGGACAGGTTAGGTTAGGCAGGGATATTCAGGGAAAGTTTAGGGAAAAAAAAGGGGGTTTGACTGTTGCATTACCCTGATCAGGTGTCTGGGGTCCACAGTACGTGTACGCTGACTGTGATTGGAACTCTTAGCGCATCGCCCACCCCACGGCTGATGAGCAAATTTGAATCTTTTTTTTTTTTTTCTGTTAGGTTTAGGGAAAAGTCCCCAAACACCCGTGCCCCCACACACACGAACACTAAATAAAGTTTTCCACACACAACACACACACACACACACACACACACACACACACACACTCCCCTATGGCCCGCCGGACGTTCTCGGCCGAGGAGGCATACTCCCAGCTTGCCTCTGACTCAGAGAGCCCCAGAGAGGACGAGGATGACCCCACTTTCCTCTTGTCACCTGCGTCCTCCTCATCTAGCGATGATGATGAGCCCCCAAGGTGGCGGAGACGCCACCAGATCCACGTCAGTTTGTGGGACCGTGCAGAAAAATCAACGCGGCCTCCCTACCCTGCCCCTCCAGGTACCTATCCCCAGGGGTGAGACCCATGCCCTTACCACTGGAAACCTGTTGCTGGTCAGGTATAAGGACAAGAGGGATGTCCTTGTACTGTCCACAATTCACGGTAACGGCATCACCTCTGTCCCTGTGCGAGGTACCGCGGCAACCAGTGGCGTATCTATCACGAGGCAAACAAGGCATTTGCCTAGGGCGGCACTTGCCAATGGGGCGGCAAAATGCCTTGTCCCATCCGTCTTATATGCCGCCGGTATACTCAGAAGATCCAATGGTATATTCTAACCACCAGTCGTTCCCATGGTGACGGGGGCGCTTGCCTGGGGGTTAGAGTATACAGGGCCACGCCGCTCACAGGAGAACATTTAAAAACGAATCGTACCTTTAACTTTATTCATTGGTGATCTCTTAACTGGATTCCTTACTCTGTCTTTCAGCTCCGGTAGCAGCAGGCAGTGCGGGCGGCGCTCACTCACTGACGTCACACGCCTGTGCCGCCTAGTGGGAGGAGCAGGCGCGTGACGTCAGTGAGTGAGCGCCGCCCCCCCGCACTGCCTGACAGAGTAAGGAATCCAGTTAAGAGATCACCAATAAATAAAGTTACTGATTAGTTCATAAATGTACTCCTGTGAGCGTCGGGGGGAAGGGGGGAAATCTGTTGATGGCACTGTTTAGGGAAGGGGGGAAATCTGTGGATGGCACTGTTTAGGGAAGGGGGGAAATCTGTGGATGGCACTGTTTAGGGAAGGGGGGAAATCTGTGGATGGCACTGTTTAGGGAAGGGGGGAAATCTGTGGATGGCACTGTTTAGGGAAGGGGGGAAATCTGTGGATGGCACTGTTTAGGGAAGGGGGGAAATCTGTGGATGGCACTGTTTAGGGAAGGGGGGAAATCTGTGGATGGCACTGTTTAGGGAAGGGGGAAATCTGTGGATGGCACTGTTTAGGAAGGGGGGAAATCTGTGGATGGCACTGTTTAGGGAAGGGGGGAAATCTGTGGATGGCACTGTTTAGGGAAGGGGGGAAATCTGTGGATGGCACTGTTTAGGGAAGGGGGGAAATCTGTGGATGGCACTGTTTAGGGAAGGGGGGAAATCTGTGGATGGCACTGTTTAGGGAAGGGGGGAATCTGTGGATGGCACTGTTTAGGGGAGGGGGAATCTGTGGATGGCACTGTTTAGGGGAGGGGGGATCTGTGGATGGCACTGTTTAGGGGAGGGGGATCTGTGGATGGCACTGTTTAGGGGAGGGGGATCTGTGGATGGCACTGTTTAGGGGAGGGGGATCTGTGGATGGCACTGTTTTAGGGGAGGGGGATCTGTGGATGGCACTGTTTAGGGGAGGGGGATCTGTGGATGGCACTGTTTAGGGGAGGGGGATCTGTGGATGGCACTGTTTAGGGAGGGGGATCTGTGGATGGCACTGTTTAGGGGAGGGGGATCTGTGGATGGCACTGTTTAGGGGAGGGGGATCTGTGGATGGCACTGTTTAGGGGAGGGGGATCTGTGGATGGCACTGTTTAGGGGAGGGGGATCTGTGGATGGCACTGTTTAGGGGAGGGGGATCTGTGGATGGCACTGTTTAGGGGAGGGGGATCTGTGGATGGCACTGTTTAGGGGAGGGGGATCTGTGGATGGCACTGTTTAGGGGAGGGGGATCTGTGGATGGCACTGTTTAGGGGAGGGGGATCTGTGGATGGCACTGTTTAGGGGAGGGGGATCTGTGGATGGCACTGTTTAGGGGAGGGGGATCTGTGGATGGCACTGTTTAGGGGAGGGGGATCTGTGGATGGCACTGTTTAGGGGAGGGGGATCTGTGGATGGCACTGTTTAGGGGAGGGGGATCTGTGGATGGCACTGTTTAGGGGAGGGGGATCTGTGGATGGCACTGTTTAGGGGAGGGGGATCTGTGGATGGCACTGTTTAGGGGAGGGGGATCTGTGGATGGCACTGTTTAGGGGAGGGGGATCTGTGGATGGCACTGTTTAGGGGAGGGGGATCTGTGGATGGCACTGTTTAGGGGAGGGGGATCTGTGGATGGCACTGTTTAGGGGAGGGGGATCTGTGGATGGCACTGTTTAGGGGAGGGGGATCTGTGGATGGCACTGTTTAGGGGAGGGGGATCTGTGGATGGCACTGTTTAGGGGAGGGGGGATCTGTGGATGGCACTGTTTAGGGGAGGGGGATCTGTGGATGGCACTGTTTAGGGGAGGGGGGATCTGTGGATGGCACTGTTTAGGGGAGGGGGGATCTGTGGATGGCACTGTTTAGGGGAGGGGGGATCTGTGGATGGCACTGTTTAGGGGAGGGGGGATCTGTGGATGGCACTGTTTAGGGGAGGGGGATCTGTGGATGGCACTGTTTAGGGGAGGGGGGATCTGTGGATGGCACTGTTTAGGGGAGGGGGGATCTGTGGATGGCACTGTTTAGGGGAGGGGGGATCTGTGGATGGCACTGTTTAGGGGAGGGGGGGATCTGTGGATGGCACTGTTTAGGGGAGGGGGGGATCTGTGGATGGCACTGTTTAGGGGAGGGGGGATCTGTGGATGGCACTGTTTAGGGGAGGGGGGATCTGTGGATGGCACTGTTTAGGGGAGGGGGGATCTGTGGATGGCACTGTTTAGGGGAGGGGGGATCTGTGGATGGCACTGTTTAGGGGAGGGGGGATCTGTGGATGGCACTGTTTAGGGGAGGGGGGATCTGTGGATGGCACTGTTTAGGGGAGGGGGGATCTGTGGATGGCACTATTTAGGGGAGGGGGGGATCTGTGGATGGCACTATTTAGGGGAGGGGGATCTGTGGATGGCACTGTTTAGGGGAGGGGGATCTGTGGATGGCACATAGGAAGGGGTGGGGTTTAGAGAGAAAGGGGTTTGGCCTTGACAGGAAGGGGTGGGTCAAATTTATATTAGGGGGGTGCCCGAGTTTAGTCTCGCCTAGGGCAGCACAAAACCAAGATACACCACTGGCGGCAACGGTCCTCAAGCCCGATTGTATCGTTAACTACAATCGGTATATGGGAGGAGTTGATCTCTCTGATCAAGTCCTCAAGCCATATAATGCCATGCGCAAAACCCGGGCATGGTACAAAAAAGTTGCGGTCTACTTGGTACAGGTTGCCTTGTACAACTCTTTTGTGCTGTCCCGGAGCGCTGGCAACACAGGAAATTCCTGCAGTTCTATGAGGCAATCCTCAAAGACCTGATCTTTTCTGACCGGGAAAGAGCAGGCCGAAGTACCTCAGGAACTGGAGGCGCCCGGATCGTCCCTGGCCAACACTTTCCAGGTGTGGTCCCCCATACTGGAAAGAACGGACGGACCCAAAAAAGGTGCAGAGTGTGTCACAGGAGGGGGATATGAAAGGACGATCATCCGGGCCTCTGTGTTATTGATTGTGTTTTTTTTTGCACCATGTCCCATTTGAAGAACCCCTGATGCACCCCTAGAGTAGAAACTCCATAAAAGTGACCTCATCTAAGAACCTACACCCCTCAAGGTATTCAAAACTGATTTTACAAACTTTGTTAACCTTTTAGGTTAGGCATCCTCAAACTGCGGCCCTCCAGCTGTTGCAAAACTAAAACTCCCAGCATGCCCGGACAGCCTACAGCAGGGCATTGTGGGAGTTGTAGTTTTACAACAGCTAGAGGGCCGCAGTTTGAGGATGCCTGCTTTGTGTGTTCAACAATTTCTGAATTTCTATTTTTGGTAACCTTGCCTCACAAAAATGTCATCTAGAGCAACCAAAAATCATATGTACCCTAAAAATAGTCCCAACAAAACTGCCACCTTATCCTGTAGTTTCCAAAATGGGGTCACTTTTATGGAGTTTCTACTCTAGGGGTGCATCAGGGAGGCTTCAAATGGGACACGGTGTAAATAAACCAGTCCAGCAAAATCTGCCTTCCAAAAACCACACGGCGCTCCTTTCCCTCTATACCCTGCCGTGTGCCCGTACAGTAGTTTACGACCACATATGGGGTGTTTCTGCAAACTACAGAATCAGGGCCTTAAATATTGAGTTTTGTTTGGCTGTTAACCCTTGCTTTGTTACTGGAAAAAATGGATTAAAATGGAAAATTTGCCCCAAAAATTGAAATTCTTAAGTTTCATCTCCATTTCCCAATTACTCTTGTGGAACACCTAAAGGGTTACCAAAGTTTGTAAAATCAGTTTTGAATACCTTGAGGGGTGTAGTTTCTAGAATGGGGTGGTTTCTATTATGTAAGCCTCACAAAGTGACTTCAGACCTGAACTGGTCCTTAAAAAGTGGGTTTTTGAAAATTTCTGATAAATTTCAAGATTTGCTTCTAAAATTCTAAGCCCTGTAACATCCGCAAAAAATAAAATGGCATTCCCAAAATGATCCAAACATGAAGTAGACATATGGGGAATGTAAAGTAATAACTATTTTTGGAGGTATTACTATGTATTAAAGAAGTAGAGAAATGAAAACTTGGAAATTTGCTAATTTTTCCAAATGTTTGGTAAATTTGGTATTTTTTTTTATAAATAGTTTTTTTTTTTTTTTTACTCCATTTTACCTGTGTCATGAAGTACTATATGTGACGAACAAATAATCTCAGAATGGCCTGGATAAGTAAAAGTTTTAAAGTTATTCACACAAAGTGACACTGGTCAGATTTGCTGAAAATTGCCTGGTCCTTACTGTGAAATATGGCCGTGTCCTTAAGGGGTTAAACAGTGTGAACATAGTCTAAGCTTACTGTGCTCTTGTGAGTTTTTATCAAGACTGAGATGAGGGGCAGAGAACCCATTGCCACATCCTAGGCATCGGGCTCTATAGACAAGCTGATTACAATGGCCTCAACAAGCAGCTGTATGATCAGAATGCAGACTGCACTGAATGTCAGTGGCTACCTGCACAGAACCTGGTGCTGGGTCCCTTCTCCTGTGCACGCAATGATGCCTGCTGCTGATGCCTGTTATGCGGTTGCACAAAAGTAGTCCTATGCAACGAAGAGGGCATTTCAAATGAAGCATTATTACAATACACTTGCACCAAAAAAGCCATGTGCATTCCGCATTTTATGGAACGTCCGGCACATGATAGAACAGTTCGGACTTTTCGATATGTAATATGTTTATTTATTGTTTATATATTTTATATGTAAAATTGGGAAAGGGGGTGATTTATACTTAATATTTTTTACTTTTTATTTAATAACCATTTCACCCCTTAGGGGCCAGAACCTGGGATCTTTTGATTCCTTGTCCTATTTACCCTAATAGAGATCTATCAGGGTGAATAGGTCCTCACACTCTCCCTGCAGCCCTGTGCATAGTACAAAAAGCAGCAGGGAGATTACCATGGCAGCCAGGGCTTCAGTAGCATCCTGGCTGCCATGGTAACCGATCGGAGCCCCAGGATTACACTGCTGGGGCTCCGATCAGAAGCTGCCACTGCACCACCAATGAAGAAGGGACCCTGTGGCCACTGCCACCAATGATTTAATACTGAGGGGGACGGGGGCACTGCGCATTGGGTAAGTGAGGGACACTGGGATGGTTTGTGTTGACTTGTGAGATAGTCGGGTGGATTCTGGCATCCTCAAAGCCGGATATGCACTTTATGTAATATGAACTGATCTCTTTTTTGGTGTATGGGCCTTTGCATGCGAGGTTTAAATAGTAGATACTTTTGTGCTTTTTGCACTTATAGGATGTACAGTGGGATGCGAAAGTTTGGGCAACCTTGTTAATCGTCATGATTTTCCTGTATAAATCGTTGGTTGTTACGATAAAAAATGTCAGTTAAATATATCATATAGGAGACACACAAAGTGATATTTGAGAAGTGAAATGAAGTTTATTGGATTTACAGAAAGTGTGCTATAATTGTTTAAACAAAATTAGGCAGGTGCATAAATTTGGGCACCGCAAAAAAGAAATGAAATCAATATTTAGTAGATCCTCCTTTTGCAGAAATTACAGCCTCTAAACGCTTCCTGTAGGTTCCAATGAGAGTCTGGATTCTGGTTGAAGGTATTTTGGACCATTCCTCTTTACAAAACATCTTTAGTTCATTCAGGTTTGATGGCTTCCGAACATGGACAGCTCTCTTTAAGTCACACCACAGGTTTTCAATTATATTCAGGTCTGGGGACCGAGATGGCCATTCCAGAACGTTGTACTTGTTCCTCTGCATAAATGCCTTAGTGGATTTTGAGCAGTTTAGGGTCGTTGTCTTGTTGAAAGATCCAGCCCCGGCGCAGCTTCAGTTTTGTCACTGATTCCTGGACATTGGTCTCCAGAATCTGCTAATACTGAGTGGAATCCATGCGTCCCTCAACTTTGACAAGATTCCCAGTCCCTGCACTGGCCACACAGCCCCACAGCATGATGGAACCACCACCATATTTTACTGTAGGTAGAAGGTGTTTTTCTTAGAATACTGTGTTCTTTTTCCTCCATGCATAACGCCCCTTGTTATGGCCAAATAACTCAATTTTAGTTTCAACAGTCCACAGCACCTTATTCCAAAATGAAGCTGGCTTGTCCAAATGTGCTTTAGCCCACCTCAAGCGGCACTGTTTGTGCTGTGGGCGGAGAAAAGGCTTCCTCTGCATCACTCCCGCATACAGCATCTCCTTGTGTAAAGTGCGCCGAATGGTTGACCGATGCACAGTGACTCCATCTGCAGCAAGATGATGTTGTAGGTCTTTGGTGCTGGTCTGTGGGTTGACTCTGACTGTTCTCACCATTTGTCGCGTCTGTCTATCCGAGATTTTTCTTGGTCTGCCACTTCGAGCCTTAACTTGAACTGAGCCTGTGGTCTTCCATTTCCTCAATATGTTCCTAACTGTGGAAACAGGCAGCTGAAATCTCTGAGACAGCTTTCTGTATCCTTCCCCTAAACCATGATGGTGAACAATCTTTGTCTTCAGGTCATTTGAGAGTTGTTTTGAGACTCCCATGTTGCTACTCTTCAGAGAAAATTAAAAGAGGATGGAAACTTACAATTGACCCCCTTAAATACTCTTTCTCATAATTGGATTCACCTGTGTATGTAGGTCAGGGGTCACTGAGCTTACCAAGCCAATTTGAGTTCCAATAATTAGTTCTAAAGGTTTTGGAATCAATAAAATGACAACAGTGTCCAAATTTATGCACCTACCTAATTTTGTTTAAACAATTATAGCACACTTTCTGTAAATCCAATAAACTTCAGTTCACTTCTCAAATATCACTGTGTGTGTCTCCTATATGATATATTTAACTGACATTTTTTATCGTAACAACCAACGATTTATACAGGAAAATCATGACGATTAACAAGGTTGCCCAAACTTTCGCATCCCACTGTATGTATGTAGATTATACCTGTTATGGTTAATGGGCTCTTGTTATAATCAAATGTTTGAATATATTACAACCTTTTGTGCTTTTTTATAGATACGCACGTTATACTGCCGATACAAAAGCCACGCACTACCAGTATTACGCCATGTCACCAATAGAGGAATTGATCGATATACACAGAATATGAAATTTGGCCAGCCCCTTTCCAGTTGTCCTTTCTTCATGTACGGTGTGGATTTCTATATGTTTTTTTAAAAACACTTTTATGTGGTATTAATAAAGATATATTTTTAACTATATTTGGTTGTGATCATTGCATTATTTGGGAATACACATATTTTTAATAAGAATGAAAAAAGTTGCAAAAATATTGCGCAATTGAGTGCAAAAAGCTGCAAAAGCAGTATGTGGCGACTTTTTGAAGCCAGAATTCTGGGGTGAAGGCATGATGAGTCAGGGTCAGAATCACTAATGCAATGTGAACAGAACTTTACTCTACGTTACTTTTGTCTGTGCTAGATGGAGTATGGGCGCATATCATACAGTACCTGATCGATGTCCTGTACTGGTCCAAGAACTGAAGCCTTAAACTTTCATGGCCAGGAATGTCAACCAAGGTGAAAGTAGAACGCTGTAGATGCAACGAAAAAAACGTTAGTCACAAAGTACAAGGCAAAGATACTAATATACCGGATACTCTGGTTTCCTCCCACGCTCCAAAGACATACTGATAGGGACCTTAGATTGTGAGCCCCATTGGGAACAGTTGGATGCTAATGTCTAAAGCGCTGCGGAATATAGTACATCTTATTACTACACAGGACATTTTGAACTCGGGCATAAAGAAGAGGCAAAGAAATCTTAGGCTATTGCCACATGTCACGTCTGTGCTGCATTGTTGATGCAGCAAAGAAAAATAAAATAAAATAGCACCATTTCGATTTTTGCAACAACATACCCGAGTTTATGCTGCAGTTTATTCCAGCAAAGGGAAAACACACAGCAAAACTGAATTACATTCATTTCAGAACAGAGTAACATTACAGGGGTTGTGTCATCGTTACTAAGGATGAGACGAGACAGTCCCGACCATCTTCTGGCCAGGAAACACTAGAGCACTCCGACCGTGCATGAGAGCCACGGAAACAGCGTAGCACTGCAAGCTATGCAGCTTATGAGCTGTGATACGCGGTTTTCGTAGCGATCATGCATCGCGATCCATGCTACTGAACCAGCGAGCTGGATCTATCTGCCGTTTCCCATCCGGCTGTTGGTCAGGACTTTCCCATCTATTTAAAGGGTTTTTGTCATGAGAAATGACGTTATGTGATGTGCTGATGTCAGCAGTACATAACAGAATGCTTTATAACTCCCTGCCTGCCGCTGTTCCCTTAAAATAAAGAAAGACTTTTAAAATATGCTAATGAGCCTCTAGGTGCTACCGGGACGTTGCTTCAGCACCTAGAGGCTTGTTTTTACTGCGCCAAATACTAAACGGGACAGATCGGGATTTACGGGACACTGAGGAGGACTCGAAAGTCAATCAACTGGACCTGGGCGTGCCAAAGGGTGCGCAGACCGAGCCTCTAGGGGCTGAAGCAACGCCCCAGTAGCACCTACAGGTTCATTTGCATATTTTTAAAGTATTTTAAAAGAACGGCGGCAGGCAGGGAGTTATAAAGCATGCTGTTACGTACTGCTGACAGTAGCACATCACTCATGTCAGCTACATAACCTTATTGTCCGGTAAAAAAAAATAAATAAATAAAAATATATATATATATATATATATATATATATATATATATATATATATTACACACACACACACACACATTGATGTAAGTATGTATGTATATATATTATTTGTATTTAGTTTTCACTATGGAACTCTATGGTGAACGGGTGCCACTGTACGGCATGTCTGAGGCATCCGTTTAATGTATACATTAAATGGATGGGAAAAACAAGATTTGAACTCTGCCCTAGTAACGGCAAGACAACCCCTTTAAGGTAATTTAGGTCTGGTGTGTGTTTTTCATCTCAGTACACATTAGATTGAATGCTGCTCCCATACTAGCGGGTTTAGCCACCTTTAAACCAACTATCTGGACATAGCAGCCCGCTCCATTGTTTCTGCAGTAGTCCATACATAACCCCCACTCTGCTGGGAGCATATAACATTGAAGCGTGTAAGGAGGAACCAACACCCAGGGTCGTCTTCAGGGAAGATTTACAGGTAGGTCACAAGTGCAAGGTTACTGTATAAATGCTCCGCCATCTCACCTTGTCGTTCTTTCCTCTGTAAATTCCAGTATTGGGAGAAATGGACATCTGCGTTTTACTGAATTTTCCAGTTAGAAGCTGAAATAAAAAATACAAAACTGAAACAAATTTAATGTTACCCAACAACCCCCTAAATGTACTGTACGTGTTGCAGGGTCTTCAGCATTAGCACACCAATCCTGAGGCCCCTTCAATCTTTTGCCAGGGGCATCCGCACACAGCATATCCACTCTGTTAAAGGGTCTGTACTGCCATATGTATTGATTACCTATCATCAGGATATGAAGTCATCAATATCTGATTGGCGGGGGTCCAATCAGCTGTTTGAAGAGGAGGCGATGGTCCATGCATGCGGTACTTCCTGTTCATTACAAAGCACTTTGTTTTGGAAGCAAGTGTAACGAGTACTCACTCCATACACTTGAATGGAGCGAACCCCTATGATTACACTACGCTGCTGATCTACAGGAGAGAACCGGCAGTGTAATCATCAGGAAGCAGGGCTCACACGGAGCGCCACCTCCTCTTTAAAAAGCTGATCAGCCGGGGTCTGATTGCCACCGATCAGATCCCGATGACCTATCCTGATGATAGGAAATCAATATATATGGCAGGACAACCCTTTTAATCTGTGAAACAAACTAAGTGATCTGTGTCTCCAGAGTTTCTTGTTCATCACCTCTATACGATGACACGAAGTCCATGAACGCACACGGGCCGGTATCCATGTTTTGCGGATGCGCAGAACACTACGGCCGGCTGAATAAGACCTTACAGTTTAAGGCCACAAGTTTTTTCACACCAGAAGGTACTCTAATGGTTTTCCAACATTTATTTCTACTAGAGTTGCATCGGTTATTGAAGTCTCGATACGGTTACATCCGGATCGATACGATACCAGGTCTTACTATTTAATGATACTAGGCTGCGCATCCTAGTATGTGTAGGAGAACATGACATGTACTGCGCTCAGCACGCGCCATGATCTCTTCAGCAGCACAGTGAAGAAGGAGGGAGTCCCTCCCCACGGTGCCGCTGCTGCCACCAATGAGACTAGCAGTGAGGAGGAGAGGAAGGGTTGCGGCCAATGAATGTAATTAACACAGTAATTCAAGTGTAGGCTGCAGGTGCCGGCGGCGGTATCACAAACCCAGCACCTAGCCCCAATAACAGGGCACAGCGATCTTGCGAGCCGTGGCAATTTACCCCTCAGGTGCTGCACCTATACTTTAAAGGATAACTGTTGTATATTTATTTTTTGGAGTATTGGATTGTGGTGATTAATATCACCTTGGTGGCCCTATTTCAACTTTTCACTGTGTATTCAATTACCCCTTAATTCCACAGTTTTGTTCCCTGTACTGCCTACTTTTACCTGTGCTTAAAATAGGGTTGCTATGCAGGACGGAGGATCCAGAAGCAGGCAGCGTGCAAGGTCAGATTACAGACAGCCAGGGACTGCAAGTAAATGTTTGAAGCCAGGTCCTACCCAGCAGCTGATAACAGTGCCTGGGCTGTGTGCACTTCTCCCTGTCCCTGCGCTTGGCAGACGCTCCCTCACTCAGCAGACTGGGACAATGCAGAGTGGAAGCAGCGCAGAGCAGGGAAGGGAGATCTGCCGTCTGCTCAGTGTATAAATGAAAGCAACATGTGGTAAGAGGACCCCTTTGTGCTGCAGGAGATTAACCCTTTAGGGGGGAGGGCTCTGGTTACTGACACTTTTGGGGGGCTATTGTTACTGGCTAGTGAGGGCAGGCGGGATTAGCCTCAGGGTGAGGGCAGTGGTGGCCATCTTAACTGAATAGTGAAATTGCAGTTTTATGCAGACTGCTTACTAAGGGCTGAATCTTATTAAACATGGGGTAAGTCAGTCTAATAGTAACTGATTCTGGAATATCATGTTATTAGTAACTACATATATGAAAATTGAAATTGGGGTCTAAATGTGACAGTTATGCTTTAATAAAAGTATCAGTACTCTGTCTTAAAAAAAATGCTATTGGGACATCCCTAGTTATAATACACCCTGATCGACAGTGAGATGAGAATACTGAATGTCATACCCGGATGAAGAGGAGGGTTTTACCAGAGTCACACAGGCCCACGAGTAGAACGGCTCTCCTGCTGCTCTGACTTCCCCGCAGCAACCTCCAGATCACTAAAAAAAAAGGAACCACAAGTTAGAGGATCCATGTCAGTAGGTGGAACATACAATACAATATATAACCATGTGAAGCATAAACTCCTCGGCCCCGATACTAAAATCAACCAACCATAATGTCCCGCTCTGTAGTATGAGGCTACACAACACTAGAATAACAAAGATGTGTAAGAAACTGTCATTGAGCTTCTGTTCTTCTAGACCTACGAGGCCCAGACTGCAACAAGTATGGACCTAAAAGGGCTGTTCCACCACAAAGGCCTTCTTCATCAGGCACAGTGGGCAGACAGACCCGCCTGTGTTTTCCCTATGGACGTCAGAGTGGTGAGTTGGTCTGGTGGACCCAATGCTTCCACATTGCAGCAGAAATGTCATGGACCCTTTACTGGTTAGAGAATCCAGACCCAAAGACTGTTTACGTGAGACTAACCCCTTAAATTCAATATAATTAGTGTTGGGTGAACTTCTGTTTTCAAGTTCAGCGTACAAGGTTTGGGTTCAGGTTAGGATTCCACTACCACGGACCATAAGTCATAACTAGGGATGAGCAAATCGACTTCGGATGAAACATGTTTCACTCGTCCCTAGTTATAGCGTAATCCTTAGATAACCGAACCTTGTACGCCGAACTGGAAAAGTTCGCTGATCCCTAAATATAATATATGGTGGCATCAAATTCTACCTTGCTGACGGTGATCCTCTTTAGCACCTGCTTCTTGTTTGACTCCATAAAACTAATCGTCTATGTTGAATTTCTGACCCACCAATTGTGTTCAAAGAAGAAATAAGACTCCATAAAGCCCCACGTTTACATCGGCCAGTCTCTACATACATAGTTGTGCATTTCCGTGCCACAACTACGGTCAGCTTTAAATGCGTATTCCGGTTATATGAAGTTATCTCCCTAGCCACAGGACAGGAGATAACAGATCGGTGGTGGTCCTGACGCTGGGAAATCCACGAAAGGAATGGAGAGGCCAGTATGGCGTACACGCAACTGCTCCACTCATTTCTATAGGAGTTATGGAGATACAGTGCCTTGCAAAAGTATTCACCCCCTTGCCTTTTTTTTCGTATTTTCTTACATTACAGCCTTAAGTTCAATGTTTTGTTAATCTGAATTTTATGTGATGGATCAGAACACAATAGTCTAAGTTGGTGAAGTGAAATGGGAAAAATATATAAATAAAACTATTGTTTAGAAATAGAAAACAGAAAATTGACACGTGCGTATGTATTCACCCCCTTTGTTAGGAAGCCATAAAAAGCTCTGGTGCAACCAATTACCGTCAAAAGTCACATAATTAGTGAAATGATGCCCACCTGTGTGCAATCTAAGTGTCACATAATCTGTCATTACATATACACACACCTTTTTCTTTTTTTTGAAAGGCCCAGAGGCTGCATCACTAACCAAACACTGCCATGAAGACCAAGGAACTCTCCAAACAAGTAATGGACAATGTTGTTGAAAAGTATAAGTCAGGGTTAGGTTATAAAGAAATATCCAAATCTTTAATGATCCCCAGGAGCACCATCAAATCTATTATAACCAAGTGGAAAGAACATGGCACAACAGCAAACCTGCCAAGAGACGGCCGCCCACCAAAACTCAGACCGGGCAAGGAGGGCATTAATCAGAGAGGCAGCACAGAGACCTAAGATAACCCTGGAGGAGATGCAGAGTTCCACAGCAGAGAATGGAGTATCTGTACATAGGACGACAACAAGCCGTACGCTCCATAGAGTTGGGCTTTAGGGCAGAGTGGTCAGAAAAAAAAGCCATAACTTTCAGCTAAAAACAAAAAGGCACACTGGGAGTTTGCGAAAAGGCATGTGGGAGACTCCCAAAATGTATGGAGGAAGGTGCTCGGGTCTGATGAGACAAAAATTGAACTTCTTGGCCATCAAAGAAAACGCTATGTCTGGCGCAAACCCAACACATCACCCAAAGAACACCGTCCCCACAGTGAGACATAGTGGTGGCAGCATCATGCTTGGGGGATGTTTTTCAGCAGCCGGGACTGGGAAACTGGTCAGAGTTGAGAGAAAGATGGATGGTGCTAAATACAGGGATATTCTTGAGCAAAACCAGTCCCACTCTGTGCGTGATCTGAGGCTCGGACGGAGGTTCACCTTCCAGCCGGACAATGACCCCCAACACACTTCGGTAAGACTAAATGGGGGGCCAGGG
Source organism: Bufo gargarizans (assembly GCF_014858855.1). NCBI lineage: Eukaryota > Metazoa > Chordata > Amphibia > Anura > Bufonidae > Bufo > Bufo gargarizans. The sequence goes on from NC_058083.1 coordinate 95,805,561, forward strand.
TAGTCGCACAGCATTAAAGGGGTATTCCAGTTATAAGTAATTATACGTGATAAGGGTCTGATCAGTGGGGTCCGATCACCAGAATGGGGGTCCTGTGTGCATAGCGAGCAGTTGAGCAGGTTTGGGACCAACAGCTAAGTCCACACTCCCCTGGGTCAGACACTGAATGGAGTGGTGGTCTCGACATGCGCCCCCCACCGATCAGACACTTGTCCCCTATACCACAGATAGGCGATCATTACTTGTAACTGGAGCGCCCCTTTTAGGGCTGTGACTACCTTGGCACCCATACAATCCTAGGATATCAACTACACAACCCATAACACAGGCCTGATGCACCTGATGTCTTCCTATAGGACGTTACAAGCTCCTTCCAGATCTTGTAATGCTGGGACTTGTGGTGCCACAACAGCTGGAGGGATAACGTGAGGCACAAGTTTTCACACTCACCCAGGCTGAGCAGCACAACCACGAGCGCCGCCACCACGGACAGCACAGTGGGGTCCTGCCGTTCCAGCTCCTTCCTAATAAAGTCCATGTCCGGCAGCCACTGACTGCTCACGCTTTCCTGCACCGCCGCCATGGCTTTCCCACAGAACGCCTGCGCAGTGCGCTAATGGTTTTACTGCGCATGCGCTGTGCTCCCGGCAACGTGTCACTGGCTGCCAACCACTGAGCTGTCCTAAGCGACTGATAGACGCAGTGTATGATGGGAGTCGGTGCCGGGCGTGTGACGTCACGGCAGAGTCTGTACGGGGGAAGAGAGGAAGCTGTGGGGTTGACACGTAGGGGTTAACGCAGGGTGCTGGGCGTGTGGTGGGGGCACATCGGTAGCATGGCTGGTGCCATAGTGGGTAATGAATGTCACTGCTATACTTGTCACTAAAGGCACCTCCATCACTGTCCCCTTGTACATACAGTATGTTAGCAATGACTATACACTGTATGGAAAAAAGTATTGGGACACATGTTTTAATCAGTGAATTCAGGTGTTTCTTTCAGTTCCATTGCCACAGGTGTAGAAAATCCAGCTCCTAGACATGCAGGCTGCCATTAGACACTAATAAATATATATATATATATATACACTGAACAAAAATATAAACGCAGCACTTTTGGTTTTCCTCCCATTTTGCATGAGCTGAACTCAAAGATCTGAAACATTTTCTACATACACAAAAGACCCATTACCATCAAATATTGTTCACAAATCTGTCTAAATCTGTGTTAAGCCTCATGCACACGTCTGTGGAACACAGTGTGATACCGGCCTGGATTTCTTCTGGGCGCAGGAGCGCACGGCGTCATTGGTTGCTATAACGCCGTGCGCTTCCTGCTGCCGCCACAGTACAGTAATGCACTGGTGTGATCTATTATACACTGGTATAGATCATACCAGTGTATCACTGTACTGCGGCGGCAGCAGGAAGCGCACGGCGTTATAGCAACCAATGACGCCGTGCGCTCCTGCACTCAGAAGAAATCCAGGCCGGTATCACACGGTCCGTGTTCCACGCACATGTGCATGATATGCCACACCTTTGCTCACAGGTGTGGCATATCAAGGTGCTGATTACACAGCATGAATATTGCACAGGTGTGCCTTAGATAATAACTGTGCGAAGTTGCAGAATATTGGCAGGAACTGGAACACGCTGCCGTATACGCCGATCCAGAGCATCCCAAACATGCTCAATGGGTGACATGTCCGGTGAGTATGCTGGCCATGCAAGAACTGGGATGTTTTCAGCTTCCAGGAATTGTGTACAGATCCTTGCAATATGGGGCCGTGCATTATCATGCTGCAACATGAGGTCATGGTCGTGGATGAATGGCACAACAATGCGCCTCAGGATCTCGTCACGGTATCTTTCAAAATGCCATCAGTAAAATGCACCTGTGTTCATTGTCCATAACATGCGCCTGCCTATACCATAACCCCACCGCCACCATGGGCCACTCGATCCACAACGTTGACGTCAGAAAACCGCTCACCCACACGACGCCACACACGTTGTCTGCCATCTGCCGTGAACAGTGAAAACCGTGGCTAATCCGTGAACAGAACGCCTCTCCAACGTGCCAGACGCCATAGAATGTAAGTGGTTGCCCACTCAAGTCGGTTACGACGATGAACTGCAGTCAGGCCCAGACCCCGATGAGGACGACGAGCATGCAGATGAGCTTCCCTGAGACGTTTGACAGTTTATGCAGAAATTCTATGGTTAGGCAAGCCGATTGTTGCTGCAGCTGTCCGGTGGCTGGTCTCAGACGATCATGGAGGTGAACATGCTGGATGTGGAGGTCCCTGGCTGGTGTGGTTACACGTGGTCTGCGGTTGTGAGGCCGGTGGGATGTACTGCCAAATTGCCTTTGTAATGCCTTTGGAGACGGCTTATGGTAGAGAAATGGACATTCATTGCACGGGCAACAGCTCTGGAAGACATTCCTGCAATCAGCATGCCAATTGCACGCTCCCTCAAATGTTGCAATGATTCTGTGACTTTGTGCTGTGTGATCAAACTGCACATTTCAGAGTGGCCTTTTATTGTGGGCAGTCTAAGGCACACCTGTGCAATATTCATGCTGTCTAATCAGCACATTGATATGCCACACCTGTGAGGTGGGATAGATTATCTCGGCAAAGGAGAAGTGCTCACTAACACAGATTTAGGCTACGTCTACACGACGACATTTGTTGCGTGACATTTTGTTACACTAATGTCACGCGAGAATTTTTATAATGGCAGTCTATGGTGTCGCAATGCAACATGTTGCGACGCAACAGTCGCAGAAAATCCATTCGAGATGGATTTTTCTGCGACTGTTGCGTCGCAGTTGCAGCACGTTGCAGTGCGACACCATAGACTGCCATTATAAAAATTGTCGCGCGACATTGGTGCAACAAAATGTTGCGCTACAAATGTTGCAGTGTAGTTGTGCCCTATCTGTCGTGCGACTTATTGTCAGTAAGTTCAGCAAAAAACGCTTCCGTCACTGAAAATATAATCGCCTGCATGCGTTGTGAACGGATCCAGTTGTATTATCTGTAACATAGCCAAGACAGATCCGTCATGAACTCCATTGAAAGTCAATAGGGGACGGATCCGTTTTCTATTGTATCAGATTGTGTCAGAGTTAACCCCTTCAAGACCCTGCCATTGTTTACCTTTCTACCCAGGCTATTTTTTGCAAATCTGACCAGTGTCGCTTTGTGTGAATAACGTAAACGCTTTTACTTATCCAGGCCATTCTGAGATTTTCTCGTCACATGTTGTACTTCATGACACTGGTAAATTTGAGTCAAAGTATTTCATATCTATTTATAAAAAATAGCAAATTTACCAAACATTTTGAAAACTTCGCAATTTAAAAATTTAAATTTTTCTGCTTTTAAAACAGATAGTAATACCTTCTAAAATAGTTATTACTTTACATTTCCCATATGCCTACTTCATGTTTGGATCATTTTGTAAATTGTATTTTCTTTTTTTTTGGGGGGGGGGGGGGGGATGTTTGAAGGCTTGGAAGTTTAGAAGCAAATCTTAAAATTTTTCAGAAAATTTCCAAAACCCACTTTTTAGGGACCAGTTCAGGTCTGAAGTCACTTTGTCGGGCTTACGTAATAGAAACCACCCCAAAATGACCCCATTTTAGAAACGACACCCCTGAAGGTATTCAAAACTGATTTTACAAACTTTGTTAACCCTTTAGGTGTTCCACAAGAATTAACCTCTTTGGGGACACAGGGTGTACCTGTACGCCCTAATGTCCTGGTACTTAACCACTTCAGCCCCGCTAGGTGAAACCCCCTTCATGACCAGAGCACTTTTTACAATTCTGCACTATACTACTTTCACCGTTTATCGCTCGGTCATGCAACTTACCACCCAAATGAATTTTACCTCCTTTTCTTCTCACTAATAGAGCTTTCATTTGGTGGTATTTTATTGCTGCTGACATTTTTACTTTTTTTGTTATTAATCAAAATGTAACGATTTTTTTGCAAAAAAATGACATTTTTCACTTTCAGCTGTAAAATTTTGCAAAAAACACAACATCCATATATAAATTTTTCGCCAAATTTATTGTTCTACATGTCTTTGATAAAAAAAAAATGTTTGGGCAAAAAAAAAAAAATGGTTTGGGTAAAAGTTATAGCATTTACAAACTATGGTACAAAAATGTGAATTTCCGCTTTTTGAAACAGCTCTGACTTTCTGAGCACCTGTCATGATTCCTGAGGTTCTACAATGCCCAAACAGTAGAAAACCCCCACAAATGACCCCATTTCGGAAAGTAGACACCCTAAGGTATTCGCTGATGGGCATAGTGAGTTCATAGAACTTTTTATTTTTTGTCACAAGTTAGCGGAAAATGATGATGATTTTATTTTTTTTATTTTTTCTTACAAAGTCTCATATTCCACTAACTTGCGACAAAAAATAAAAAATTCTAGGAACTCACCATGCCCCTCACAGAATACCTTGGGGTGTCTTCTTTCCAAAATGGGGTCACTTGTGGGGTAGTTATACTGCCCTGGCAATTTAGGGGCCCAAATGTGTGAGAAGAACTTTGCAATCAAAATGTGTAAAAAATGGCCTGCGAAATCCGAAAGGTGCACTTTGGAATATGTGCCCCTTTGCCCACCTTGCCAGCAAAAAAGTGTGACACATCTGGTATCGCCGTACTCAGGAGAAGTTGGGGAATGTGTTTTGGGGTGTCATTTTACATATACCCATGCTGGGTGAGAGAAATATCTTGGCAAAAGACAACTTTTCCCATTTTTTTATACAAAGTTGGCACTTGACCAAGATATTTTTCTCACCCAGCATGGGTATATGTAAAATGACACCCCAAAACACATTGCCCAACTTCTCCTGAGTACGGCGATACCAGATGTGTCACACTTTTTTGCTGCCAAGGTGGGCAAAGGGGCACATATTCCAAAGTGCACCTTTCGGATTTTGCAGGGCATTTTTTACACATTTTGATTGCAAAGTTCTTCTCACACATTTGGGCCCCTAAATTGCCAGGGCAGTATAACTACCCCACAAGTGACCCCATTTTGGAAAGAAGACACCCCAAGGTATTCCGTGAGGGGCATGGCGAGTTCCTAGAATTTTTTATTTTTTGTCGCAAGTTAGTGGAATATGAGACTTTGTAAGGAAAAAAGAAAAAAAAAGAAAAATCATCATTTTCCGCTAACTTGTGACAAAAAATAAAAAATTCTAGGAACTCGCCATGCCCCTCACGGAATACCTTGGGGTGTCTTCTTTCCAAAATGGGGTCACTTGTGGCGTAGTTATACTGCCCTGGCAATTTAGGGGCCCAAATGTGTAAGAAGTACCTTGCAATCAAAATGTGTAAAAAATGGCCTGCGAAATCCGAAAGGTGCCCCTTTGCCCACCCTGGCTGCAAAAAAGTGTCACACATGTGGTATCGCCGTACTCAGGAGAAGTTGGGCAATGTGTTTTGGGGGGTCATTTTACATATACCCATGCTGGGTGAGAGAAATATCTTGGCAAAAGACAACTTTTCCCATTTTTTTATACAAAGTTGGCATTTGACCAAGATATTTTTCTCACCCAGCATGGGTATATGTAAAATGACACCCCAAAACACATTCCCCAACTTCTCCTGAGTACGGCGATACCACATGTGTGACACTTTTTTGCAGCCTAGATGCGCAAAGGGGCCCAAATTCCTTTTAGGAGGGCATTTTTAGACATTTGGATCCCAGACTTCTTCTCACACTTTCGGGCCCCTAAAAAGCCAGGGCAGTATAAATACCCCACATGTGACCCCACTTTGGAAAGAAGACACCCCAAGGTATTCAATGAGGGGCATGGCGAGTTCCTAGAATTTTTTTTTTTTTTGCATGTTAGCGGATATTGATTTTTTTTTTTGTTTTTTTCTCACAAAGTCTCACTTTCCGCTAACTTAGGACAAAAATTTCAATCTTTCATGGACTCAATATGCCCCTCACGGAATACCTTGGGGTGTCTTCTTTCCGAAATGGGGTCACATGTGGGGTATTTATACTGCCCTGGCTTTTTAGGGGCCCTAAAGCGTGAGAAGAAGTCTGGAATATAAATGTCTAAAAATGTTTACGCATTTGGATTCCGTGAGGGGTATGGTGCGTCCATGTGAGATTTTATTTTTTGACACAAGTTAGTAGAATATGAGACTTTGTAAGAAAAAACAAAAACAAACAAAAAATTTCCGCTAACTTGTGCCAAAAAAAATGTCTGAATGGAGCCTTACCAGGGGGGGGTGATCAATGACAGGGGGGTGATCAATGACAGGGTAGTGATCAATGACAGGGGGGTGATCACCCATATAAACTCCCTGATCACCCCCCTGTCACTGATCACCCCCCCTGTAAGGCTCCATTCAGACATCCGCATGATTTTTACGGATCCATGGATACATGGATCGGATCCACAAAACACATGCGGACGTCTGAATGGAGCCTTACAGGGGGGTTATCAATGACAGGGGGTGATCAGGGTGATCACCCCCCTGTCAATGATCACCCCCCCTGTAAGGCTTCATTCAGACATCCGCATGATTTTTTACGGATCCATGGATACATGGATCGGATCCACAAAACGCATGCGGATGTCTGAATGGAGCCTTACAGGGGGGTTATCAATGACAGGGGGTGATCAGGGTGATCACCCCCCTGTCAATGATCACCCCCCCGTAAGGCTCCATTCAGACATCCGCATGATTTTTTACGGATCCATGGATACATGGATCGGATCCACAAAACACATGCGGACGTCTGAATGGAGCCTTACAGGGGGGTTATCAATGACAGGGGGTGATCAGGGTAATCAGGGTGATCACCCCCCTGTCACTGATTACCCCCCCTGTAAGGCTCCATTCAGACATCCGCATGATTTTTTACGGATCCATGGATACATGGATCGGATCCACAAAACACATGCGGACGTCTGAATGGAGCCTTACAGGGGGGTTATCAATGACAGGGGGTGATCAGGGTAATCAGGGTGATCACCCCCCTGTCACTGATCACCCCCCCTGTAAGGCTCCATTCAGACATCCGCATGATTTTTTACGGATCCATGGATACATGGATCGGATCCACAAAACACATGCGGACGTCTGAATGGAGCCTTACAGGGGGGTTATCAATGACAGGGGGTGATCAGGGTGATCACCCCCCTGTCACTGATCACCCCCCATGTAAGGCTCCATTCAGACATCCGCATGATTTTTTACGGATCCATGGATACATGGATCGGATCCACAAAACACATGCGGACGTCTGAATGGAGCCTTACAGGGGGGTTATCAATGACAGGGGGTGATCAGGGTGATCACCCCCCTGTCACTGATCACCCCCCCTGTAAGGCTCCATTCAGACATCCGCATGTGTTTTGCGGATCCGATCCATGTATCCATGGATCTGTAAAAATCATGCGGACGTCTGAATGGAGCCTTACAGGGGGGTTATCAATGACAGGGGGGTGATCAATGACAGGGGGTGATCAGGGAGTGTATATGGGTGATCACCCGCCTGTCATTGATCACCCCCTGTAAGGCTCCATTCAGACGTCCGCATGTGTTTTGCGGATCCGATCCATGTATCCATGGATCCGTAAAAATCATGCGGACGTCTGAATGGAGCCTTACAGGGGGGTGATCAATGACAGGGGGTGATCAGGGAGTGTATATGGGTGATCACCCGCCTGTCATTGATCTCCCCCCTGTAAGGCTCCATTCAGACGTCCGTATGCTTTTTGCGGATCCGATCCATGTATTCGTGGATCCGTAAAAATCATACGGACGTCTGAACGGAGCCTGACGGGGGTGATCAATGACAGGGGGGTGATCAGGGAGTGTATATGGGTGATCACCCGCCTGTCATTGATCACCCCCCGGTAAGGCTCCAATCAGACGTCCGTATGCTTTTTGCGGATCCGATCCATGTATCCGTGGATCCGTAAAAATCATACGGACGTCTGAACGGAGCCTGACAGGGGGTGATCAATGACAGGGCGGTGATCAATGACAGGGCGGTGATCAGGGAGTTTATATGGGGTGATCATGGGTGATCAGGGGTTTATAAGGGGTTAATAAGTGACAGGGGGGGGGGGTGTAGTGTAGTGTGGTGTTTGGTGCTACTGTACTGACCTACCTGAGTCCTCTGGTGGTCGATCCTAACAAAAGGGACCACCAGAGGACCAGGTAGGAGGTATATTAGACGCTGTTATGAAAACAGCGTCTAATATACCTGTTAGGGGTTAAAGAATTCGGATCTCCAGCCTGCCAGCGAGCGATCGCCGCTGGCAGGCTGGAGATCCACTCGCTTACCTTCCGTTCCTGTGAGCGTGCGCGCGCGTTCACAGGAAATCTCGGCTCTTGCGGGAGGACGCGTATATGCGTCCACCCAGAAGAGCAGGACCGCCGGCAGGACGCAATCCTGCGTACGGCGGTCCTGAGGTGGTTAAAGAGGACCTTTCACCTAAAAAAAAAATTTAAACTAAGACCATAGCTTTACTTACATGTCCCCATGAAGTCTTGATCGTTTTTTCTTTTTTCAAACTGTGCCCCCGTTTGTCCGCTATGCCCCCCGGAATAATTCCCGCCGTCTATGCTAATGAGCCAGCCTCAAATGGGCTGGCTTTAAAAGTTCTCCTCGGCGTGCCTTCTATCTTCTCCCTGGCACGGAGCGCATCCAATCAGCGCGCTCCGCTCTTAGCCAGGGAGAAGACGCTCCAGTTCTCGCGAGACTTCAGAGAACTGGAGCGATTTCGTCTATCCGGCTTAGTCTATCTTAGTTTAAATTTTTTTTTTAGGTGAAAGGTCCTCTTTAAGGACACAGCCTGTGACCCCCCAACCCCCCCCCCCCCCCCCGTATCGGCGATCGCAGCAATTCAGACCTGCGGTTTGGTGCATTTCCGGGTTATTCGGGTCTCTGGTGAACCAATAACCCGAAATAGGATGGTAATCGGTGGTGTGATAATACACCACCATTCACCATCCTTAGATCCTAAGAGGATAGGACCTCTCAGGATCGCTTGCTATTGGCTGCAAGGGCGGGCTGGGGGGGAGGTGACTTCCTCCAGCTCTGCTCTCCTTCTCCATTCTGCATCCTGGAGTGAGAGAGAGAGCAGCCTGTCCAGCTCCTGAGCCCAGCGACCCACCATAGTGCCATCTGGCACTAAAAAGGTACCTAAGGACAGGTTACGATCTTAGATTAGGCAGGGATACTCAGGTGTCTGGGATCCACAGCACACTCAGCTGTGTGACCCTAGACCCCCCAGGGGTGCTGCAGCTTGCCCTCTGCCCCCCCCCCCCTCGACATATATTTTTGGGGGCGCAAGCACTTTTTTTTTTATGCGTGCGCTGACTGAGGCCGGCACTCTTAGCGTCCGGCCACTGTTAGCGCATCGCCCACCCCACCGCTGATCAGCGAGTTAGAAATTTTTGCAGGATGAGAGGATGGTTATTGGCACTATTTTGGGGTTCATATGACTTTTTGATCGCTTGTGATGTAAGGTGACAAAAAAATTGCTTTTTTTTGTCACCTTACATCACAAAAAGTGTAATAGCAAGCAATCAAAAAGTCATATGCACCCCAAAATAGTACCAATAAAACCGTCCTCTCATCCCGCAAAAAATGAGCCCCTACCTAAGACAGTGAAAAAGGATATTATAGTGTAAAAACCTAAATAAATTTTAAAATGTTGAAATATTAGGTATTGCTGAATCCGTACGAATCTGCTCTATAAAAATAACACATGACCTAACCCCTCTAATGAACACAGTCCAAAAAAAAAAAAAAACGTGCCAAAACAGCAATTGTTTGCCAAATTTTCTATTTTAATAAAAAAATTCTGTTAACAAAGCAAGGGTTAACAGTCAAACAAAACTCTATATTTATTGCCCTGATTCTGTAGTTTTCAGAAACACCCCATATGTGGTTGTATAATGCTGTATGGCCAAACGGCAGGGCGCAGAAGGAAAGGAACGCCATATGGTTTTTGAAACGCAGATTTTGGATTTTTTTTTACACCATGTCCCATTTGAAGTCTCCCTGATGCACCCCTAGTGTAGAAACTATATAAAAGTGACCTTATTTTGGAAACTACACCCCTCAATGTATTCAAAACTGATTTTACAAACTTTAACCCTTTAGGTGTTCCACAAGAGTTATTGGCAAATGGAGATTAAATGTCAAAATTTTAATTTTTTTGTAACCTTGCCTCACAAAAATGTAATATAGAGCAACCAAAAATCATATCTACCCTAAAAATAGTCCCAACAAAACTGCCACCTTATCCTGTAGTTTCCAAAATGGGGTAACTTTTTTGGGAGTTTCTACTCTAGGGGTGCATCAGGGAGGCTTCAAATCGGACATGGTGTAAATAAACCAGTCCAGCAAAATCTGCCTTCCAGAAACCATATGGTGTTCCTGTCCTTCTGTGCCCTGTCGTGAGCCCATACAGCAGTTTACGACCACATATGGGGTGTTTCTATAAACTACAGAATCAGGGCAATAAATATTGAGTTTTGTTTGGCTGTTAAAGGGCTTCTGTCACCCCACTAAAGTCATTTTTTTGGGCTAGTTTAAAGGGCTTCTGTCACCCCACTAAACCGTTTTTCTTTTTTTTTTTGTTTACTTATAATCCCTACACTGCGATTTATGCCTACATAATCTAATTAATCATTTTGGTCCAGTAGATATTTTTTAAAACGTGCTTTTAAAATATGCAAATTACCTTGCTACCAGCAAGTAGGTCGGCTACTTGCTGGTAGCAGCCGCATCCTCCGATCCTAAAGACGCCCCCTCCTACTTGCTGGTAGAGACCTAATTTACATATTATAAAAGTTAGTTTTTATAAGAAACTGCTGAAGGAAAGTAAGTAACACCATTATATTTTCAAATATCACAGTATAAGGAATTTAACTAGCCCAAAAAAAAAAAATTATGACTTTAGTGGGGTGACAGAAGCCCTTTAACCCTTGCTTTGTTACTGAAAAAAATGGATTAAAATTTGCCAAAAAATTTAAATTCTGAAATGTCATCTCTATTTGCCAATAACTCTTGTGGAACACCTAAAGGGTTAACAAAGTTTGTGGGTGATTTCTATTATGTAAGCCTCACAAAGTGACTTCAGACCTGAACTGGTCCTTAAAAAGTGGGTTTTGGAAAATTTCAGAAAAATTTCAAGATTTTTCTTCTAAACTACTAAGCCTTGTATCGTCCCCAAAAAATAAAATGGCATTCCCAAAATGATCCAAATTCTTTTTAATTTTTTTATAAAAAATTTTATATCTTTGACTCCATTTTACCAGTGTCATGAAGTACAACATGTGACGAAAAAACAATCTCAGAATGGCCTGGATAAGTAAAAGCCTTTTAGTTATTCACATAACACTGGTGACACTGGTCAGATTTGCAAAAAGTGGCCTGGTCCTTAAATGAGCCCAGTCCTTAAGGGGTTGAAGTAAAATGTAGATGAAATTTCAGAATTTAACTTGCGGCTTTTACCTGGTGCGGTGGCGGTGGTCGGCGGTGCCATCGGGTCCTCATGGGGCTCTGGGGGGGACCCGATGGCATGGAAGGCAGCGCGATGCCTACCTGATGCCTCGCTGCTGCCTTCCTGTGACGTGCCTGTGAGATCCAGCCCCCTGGATCTCACAGGCCGGAAGCTGTATAAGTAATACACACAGTAGTATGCATTCCAATACAGAAGTATTGGAATGCATTGTAAAGGGGATTAGACCCCCAAAAGTTCAAGTCCCAAAGTGGGACAAAAAATAAAGTGAAAAAAAGTTGAAAAATTACGTTTTCAAGTAAAAATAAACAAAAACATAATTTTTCCCAAATAAAGTAAAAAAAAAAGGGGGGAAAAAAGTATACATATAAGGTATCGCCGTGTCCGTATCAACTGGCTCTATAAACATATCACATGACCTAACCCCTCAGATGAACACCGTAAAAAATAAATACTGCTAAATAAACCATTTTTTTTGTCACCTTACATCACAAAACGTACAACAGCAAGCGATCAAAAAGCCATTTGCCCACCAAAATAGTACCAATCTAACCGTCACCTCATCCCACAAAAAATGAGCCCCTACCTGAGACAATCGCCCAAAAAATAAAATAAAAATAAGGCTCAGAATATGGAGACACTAAAACATAATTTTTTTGTTTTAAAAAAGCTGTTATTGTGTAAAACTTACATAAATAAAAAAAAGTATACATATTGGGTATCGCCGCGTCCATATCGACCGGCTCTATAAAAATATCACATGACCTAACCCCTGAGATGAACACCACAAAAAAAACTGCTAAATAAACAATTTTTTGGCACCTTACATCACAAAAAGTGTAATAGCAAGTGATCAAAAAGTCATATGCACCCCAAAATAGTGCCAACCAAACCGTCATCTCATCCCTCAAAAATCATACCCTACCTAAGATAATCGCCCAAAAACAGAAAACATTATGGCTCTCAGACTATGGAACACCAAAACATGTTTTTTTTTTTACTTCAAAAACTAAATCATTGTGTAAAACTTACATAAATAAAAAGAAAGTATACATATTAGGTATCGCAGTATCCGTGACAACCTGGTCTATAAAAATATCACATGATCTAACCTGTCAGACGAATGTTGTAAATAACTAAAAATAAAAACTGTGCTAAAACAGCTATTTCTTGTTAACTTGCCTCACAAAAAGTGCAATATAGAGCAACCAAAAATTATATGCACCCTAAACTAGTACCAACAATACTGCCACCCTATCCCGTAGTTTCTTGGATGGGGTCACTTTTATGGAATTTCTACTCTAGGGGTGCATCAGGGGGGCTTTAAATGGGACATGGTGTCAAAAAAAAAACAGTCCAGCAAAACCTGCCTTACAAAAACTGTATGGCATTCCTTTCCTTCTGCGCCCTGCCGTGTGCCCGCACAGCGGTTTATGACCACACATGGGGTGTTTCTGTAAACTACAGAATCAGGGCCATAAATATTGAGTTTGGTTTGGCTTTTAACCCTTGCTTTGTAACTGGAAAAAAATATTAAAATGGAAAATTCGCCAAAAAAGTGAAATTTTTTAATTGTATCTCTATTTTCCATTAATTCTTGTGGAACACCTAAAGGGTTAACAAAGTTTGTAAAATCAGTTTTGAATACCTTGAAGGGTGTAGTTTATAGAATGGGGTCATTTTTGGGTGGTTTCTATTATGTAAGCCTCGCAAAATGACTTCAGACCTGAACTGGTCCCTAAAAATTGGGTTTTAGAAAATTTCAGAAAAATGTCAAGATTTGCTTCTAAACTTCTAAGCCTTGTAACATCCCCAAAAAATTAAATATCATTCCCAAAATGATCCAAACATGAAGTAGACATATGGGGAATGTAAAGTAATAACTATTTTTGGAGGTATTACTATGTATTATAGAAGTAGAGAAATTGAAACTTGGAAATTTCTTTAAAATTTTTGGTAAATTTGGTATTGTTTTATAAATAAAAAAATTTGACTTCATTTTACCAGTGTCATGAAGTACAATATGTGACAAAAAAACAGTCTCAGAATGGCCTGGATAAGTCAAAGCGTTTTAAAGTTATCAGCACTTAAAGTGACACTGGTCAGATTTGCAAAAAATGACCAAGTCCTTAAGGTGAAATAGGGCCTTAAGGGGTTAAATATAAATCACCCCCTTTCCCAATTTTACATATAAAATATATAATAAATAAATAAACATATTACAAATCGCCACGTCCAAAAAGTCCAAACTATTAAAATAAAATAAAAAATCTCCTATGCAGTGAATGCCGTAACAGAAAAAAATAAAAATAGAAACTGCGCGAATTTACTTTTTTTATTTTTTTTTGTCACCTTCTCCCCCCCAAAAATAGGATAGGACTGTTCGATTATGGGCCGGATGTTCCATAGGCTACATGCACACTACCATTGTGTGTTTTGCGGTCCGCAAAACGGACAAGAATAGGACAGGTTATCATTTTTTTTTTGCCGACCACGGAACGGAGCAACGGATGCGACAGCACACAGAGTGCTGTCCGCATCTTTTGCAGCCCCATTGAAGTAAATGGGTCCGCATCCAAGCTTAAAAAAAGCGGCTCGGATGCAGACCAAAACAACGGTCGTGTGCATGAATCCATAAAATGCGGAATGCACGCGGCTTTTTTGGTGTTTTATTTTTTGGGCGTGTTATCGAATGGTATCGAGTATTGCAATAATTTTTATGGTATCAAAATCGAATCAAAATTTTGATATCGTGACAACCCTAGAAGTAAGGTCACAAAAAATGTCATGTGATATTTTTATACAGCAGGTCGTAACTATGGTTCTCAGAATATGGAGACGCGGTGATGCATAATATGTATACTTTTTTTTGGTTTAAGTTGTACACAATAAAAGCATTTTTGATACAAAAAAAATCATGTTTTAGTGTCTCCATATTCTGAGAACCATAGTTTTTGGGCGATCGTCTTAGGTAGGGTCTCATTTTTTGCAGGATGAGATGACTGTTTAATGGGTACTATTTTGGGGTGCGTATGACTTTTTGGTCACTTGGTATTACACTTTTTGTGATGTGAGATGAGAAAAATTGCTTTTTTTACACCGTCTTTATTTTATTTGTTTTACGGTGTTCACCTGAAGGCTTAGGTCATGTGATATTTTAATAGACTTGGTTGTTACAGACAAGGCAATACCTAATATGTCAATTTTTTTTTTTTCCCTTTTAACACCATAAAAGCATTTTTGAAACAAAAATCATGTTTTATTGTCTCCATATTCTGAGAGCCATAGTTTTTTGCCCGATTGTTTCAAATTTTTGGTGGGATAAGGTGACAGTTTGATTAGTACTATTTTGGGGGGAATACGCCTTTTTGATCGCTTGCTGTTACACTTTTTGTGATGTAAGGTGACAAAAATGTTTGTTTTAGCACAGTTTTTTTTATTTTTTTCTACAGCGTTTAGGTGAGGGGGTGGATCATGTGATATATTTTATAGAGGCGGTCGTTACGCAGCAAAACCCAATATGTCACTTTTTTATTTTTTATAATTTTATGGGTTTTTTTATAATTTATTTTTTATTTTTTTAACTTGAAACTTTTTTTTTTTTGTCCCACTCTGGGACTTTAACTTCTGGGGTCTGATCCCCTCTGCAATGCATTATAATGCAACCTGTATTGTAATGCATTGGCTGTCAGCCTAAGGGGCTGGATCTCACACACTTCCGTAGAATGCAAGCCCCGATGCCTATTGAAGGCATCGGGCTGGCCTTCTCTGCCATCGGGTCCCCGCCACTGCAGCGCGGGGACCCGATGGAGATGCTGAGGGCACGCGTACCCTCCGCAAACCCTCTGCATGCCGCAGTCCGCTTTGACCACGGAATACAAGGGGTTAATACGCCAGCATCGGTGTCTTCACCGATGCCGGGGTATACAGTAATGGCCCGGCTGTCAGTGTCTGCTGTATCCGTGCCGCTGATCGGGCGGGCGCAGCTCCTGCTCCCGCCCGATCAGCCCGCTGTACATGTATGGCACGGGTCCTTAAGGGGTTTTGCTCCACACCCTATGACTTAAAGAAAACCGCAGCATGCTGCGGTTTGCCCTCTGTTATGAGAACGCAACCAAACGGAGCAGAATGCATTTTGGAGCACTCTCTTCTGTTCAGTTACATTTTGTCCGCATTGACAATAAATTGGGACAAAACAGAAGCGTTTTTTTCCGGTATTGAGACCCTATGACCCTCTGAATACCAGAAAATGGAAACACTAATGTGAAAGTAGCCTTAAGAGTTTGAGTCTAACTCTGCTAAATCCGTATCCAGTATATATTACACACTATACACATTACCACAGGTGTATAACATCCAGCCCTAACCATGCAGGCTGGCTTTCTAAACCTTTGTGACAGACTGGGCCCCTGTAATGAGCTCGCTGAAGTCCAGTGGGGTCCTGTAATAAGATGCCATCATTGCAGCAAATCAGTTCATGAAATTTCTTTCCTCCTAGATAATCTATGATCACTTATCGGAGGTTTTATTGTAAAGTGGAAGTGTTTAGAAACCTCAGCCACAAAGTGTCAGACCACGTTAAGTTACAGAGAGGGGTCATCGAATGCTGAGGCGTATAGTGCATAAAAGTCACCAACGCTCAGCTGACGCAATTAGGGTCATTTACTAAGATGGCCACTGCAGAAGATGGCCCCTCCGGACTCTGAATGGGGCTTCTCTATCTGGCAGTCTGATGGTCGAGTCTGGGTATAGTGAATGCCAGGAGAATGTTACCTACTTGACTGCACTGTGCCAGCTGTAAAGTTTGGAGGAGGAGTAATGCTATAGGGTGTTGACCTAGGTTCCTTTCTTCTAGGGAAAGCTTAATGGGGTTTTTCCATCTCAGACAATGGGGGCATATTGTTAGGATATTTCCCATTGTATGATAGCTGCGGATCCCACCTATGGGACCCGCACCTACACAGAGAACGGAGCCTCAAAAGTTGTGGAGGGTGTACTGCGCATGCACAGCCTCCCTCCATTCATTTTTATGGGACCGCCGAAAATAGCTGAACTCGGGCTCTGCTATTTTCGGCGGTCTCATAGAAATGAATGGAAGCGGCAGCCACGCAAGGATGGTGCACTCCCATTCACTACTACAGGGACCCTGGGGTCTTCTGGCCACCAACTTCTCCTTTCTCAGCGTAGGTGCGGGTCCCAAAGGTGCGATATGCCTCCATTGTCTCAGATGGGAATACCCCTTTAATGCTTCAGCAGACCAAGACATTTTAGACAATTGTATGCTTCCAACATTGTAGGAACAGTTGGGGGAAGGCTGTTTTCTGTTCCAGCATTTTTGGGTGAGTTTGATGTAGAAGGACTTGACCTCAATCACATCGAACCCCTTGGAGAAGAGCTAGAACAGAGGTTGCGAGCCACATTTTTGCGAGTGCACAATTTTAATGACGATATATTGTTTTGTAATATATTTTTTGTCCACCAGGGGGCAGCGTTGACCTGTCTGTATCGCTACTGGGTAGCTTTCTAAATTTATGTTAACTGGTTACATGTCTTGTGCATTAAAACCTCCTGAGCCCACACTTAGGGGCTGTTCACTTCACATTTTGCCCTACATTTAACATATGCATTCGGAAAACAAAGCATACGAAAGCCTAGTACACTACGCTTTCCCATCCTGCAGAGTCCAGCAAAAAACATGTACATTAACAGATATTACTTTTTTTTTTACAGTGAAGCCCTATGATAACAGATGACACTGTATGGCATCCATCGGAGGCATCCGTTTAACGTATACGTTGTATATACATTAAATGTGTGATGAAATCGTGATGTGAACCCAGCCTTAACAGCCATTTTTTTTCATATTTATTTTTCTTCTTCCCCGCCTTCCAAGAGCCATAACTTTTTACTTTTCCATCGACATAGTGTACAAGGGCTTGTTATTGCAGGATGATTTGTATATTCTAATGGCATCATTTAATATATCATATAATCAGGCTCAGACTGTCCCACCGGGGAGGCGGGGGATTCCTCAGTGGGCCCCCAGTCTCCTGCGCCCGGAGGTAAGACAGAGGAGTAAGGCCTCGTTCACACTTCAGTGTTTGGTCAGTGATTTCCATCAGTGATTTGTGAGCCAAAACCAGGTGCAACTCTAAACACAGAACAGGAGCAGATCTTTCCCTTCTACCTCATGTCTGTGGAGGCTCCACTTCTGGTTTTGGCTCACAAATCACTGATGTAAATCACTGACCAAACACTGAAGTGTGAACGAGGCCTAATTATTTCTCTTGTTTCTCAGGAGAGATAATTATTGTAGCCACTAGGTGGCAGTATCTCAGTGATGCAGCCTCATATTGGTGTACATTGTACAGGATGCCCCGCAGTATCTTCTAGACTTCTGGGGCTGCTGGCAGTGAAGGAGGAGAGAACATGTCTGGCCATCCTCCTGCCCTCCCTGCTTTCAGAAAACTGGCTGCTGGAGAGAAGGACTCCTCTGCGGTGCTGGGCTGATTTCTCAGGTGTGTGACAGTAGTGAGCTGTAGGAGACTGTAAGGGGGAAATAGGGGACTTGTTTATAGCAGACACAGATCTATGAATGTGTGCTATTCTCTGCAGAGTTCAGAGTGGCATTGGGGGGACTCTGCCCTATGCCCCCCCCCCCCAATGCCTCTGCTTTAGGTGCACTCCCATTAGTGCCACAGCTCCAGATGCCCCCCAATGCCCCCACTCTAAATGAACCCCTAATATTGCCTCTTCTCCAGTTGCCCCCTAATACCTCTGCTCCAGGATCACCACTATTACCCTGCCTCAGGTGACCCTAATGCCTCTGCTTTAGGTGCACCCCCATAAATGCCCCTGCTCCAGATGCTCACACTCTAAATGCACCACTAATATTGCCTCTTCTCCAGTTACCCCTGCTCCAGGATCCACACTACTACCCTGCCTCAGGTGACCCTAATGCCTCTGTTACAGTTATGACCCTCCGTTTGTGCCCTTTGCTCACATTGCTCCTCTAGTTACCTTTGCTTGGGCTTTGTTAAAGGTTTCGACCTGCAAAGGGGGTTGGACTTCTGCACAGTGAAATTCTGCACAGTGCGTCATATTCTCCAGTATTGACACGTATGGTTTACATGGCGGCAGTGATGATATTCCGTATTTACAGGCATCACTGCTGCCATGTAAAGAGATAGTGGTAGAGGATTTAAAGGGGTTGTGCAGGTTTTTAAGTTATCCCCTCCACACCATACGGCATAACTATATGATGAGAGGGGTCCGATTCTGCAACCCTCACTGATCCCAGGAATGGGTCATGTTTCCCTTTTTGATGGTGTGGCAGGCCACACATATGCCCTGCTGCTCCATTTATTCTCTTTGGGACCACTGGAAATAGCCAGCGCTGAACTCTGCCATCTCCAGCGACCCCCTAGAGAATAGATGGAGAGGCAGGGCATATCCTCGACCTGCCACTCAATCAAGAAGAAGGATCAGTGGGGGCTCCAGCGTTCAGACCCCCACGGATTACTCAGTTATCCCCGATCCTGTGGATAGAGGACAACAAGAAAAGTGGACATAGGTCCTTTAACAAGTGAGAATTTCTATTTTAGTTTGACACATATTTTGGGCCAGATTTTAATTATTATTATTTTTTTTACACCCAAAGAAAACCTTTAAGGATACGGAATGTGAAAAGGTCCAACAGCTATCACACGACAGGTGATAAGTGTCTGATTGATAGGGGTCTGACTGCTGGGACCCCATGATCAAGGGATTGTGTTTACATAGATTGGCGGTAATATAATGTAATTAAATGTTTCAGGACTCCTTTTTTCATGATCAGTGGGTGTTCCAGCAGTCAGACCCCAGCAATCTGATATTTATCACCTATCCTGTAGATAGGCAATAGGTCATTATGGTAGGACAACCCTTTTAGTTATAATGTCTATTATGTACAATATGAGGAGGTTAAGATTTGGTAAATTTCATGCCAGACATTTATGCTTAAAAGGGTTAAAGGGTTTGTCTCACTTCAGTAAAAGGAATTTTCATGCAGTTAATACAAGGCACTTACTAATGTATTTTAATTGTCCATATTGCCTCCTTTCCATCACATTATACGCAGCACGTATCCGTGGTTATTACCACCGTAATCCAGCAGTGGTGGCCGTGCTTACACATTATAGGGAAAGGCTGAAACTGCGCATAGGCCAACACCTTTACCTATAGTGTGTAAGCACGGCCACCGCTGCTGGATTACAGGGTGGTAATAACCCTGGATACGTGCTGCATATAATGTGATGGAAAGGAGGCAATATGGACAATCACAATACATTAGTAAGTGCCTTGTATTACCTTTCTCTACATGATGATAAATTCCAATTGCTGAAGTGAGACAACCCCTTAAAAGGGAATCTGCCACCTGGTTTGAGCATATTTATCTGTCACCATTGCCATGTACAACAAACTACCTTCTTTCCAGCAGTGGTCTTCTTTGTTCTCTTCATGGTTTTATTTTGATTTAAAAAAAATGTGCTTTTTGTGATATGCAAATAAACCTCGAAGGTGACCAGTAACGCCCCCCTGCAGTGCCCAGCCTACCTTCATTTCGAGCCCAAGCACGAGTACGCATTATGAAATATTGTCCCATAGCCGAAGTGAATGGCACCGGCCCCTCCGCTACGTCAACTAATACATTCAAGCTACACCCCTGGCTTCTTTCTTTCGGCTGACGGAAATCTTGCACATGGTCACTGGGCTCGGCGCATGGTTACAGATTTCCACTTAAGTGTGCTATACTTAATAGAGTTAGGCATAAATGTCTTGGTGTGTGCGTGTTTCCTATGTGTGATTGGTGTGTGCTATATGTGATTGATGTATCAGTGGTGTATGTGACATATACATCAGTGGGATGTGACCCATGTATAAGTGTCTTGTGTCCCGCATGTGTCTTGTTTATATGTGTAAATTCTGCCACATGTATATTTGTGCATTTTGCTGTGGATGTCTGCCATCATACTTCATCTTTAATATTTCTGTTATGACTGTAAGTGCTCATGAACAGAGCTGTGGAGTCAGTAGATAAATGCTCCGACTCCTCTGTATTTAATATGCAAATGCATTTTATACATTCCTGGAAGGAAAGAAAGGCAACATACATGTCATTACCACAGAACTACTGGCTAGGAAGCCAACAGTCTACTGTATGAAACAGTTTAAGCAAAATACAAACACAATGAAAAAAACAAAGTTTTTATTTTATTTTTTCTCAAGTGGCTGGATAGTAGCAGCAGGCAGAAACATCAGGAACTTTACCAGTTCAAAAAATGCAAACCACATTATTTGGTTGTTTTAGAACAAAAACAAAGCTTATCTATATGAACCAAAAACAAAATCTGTAAAACCTAGAAATGGTTTATATTAATCTTAGAATGTAGTGATAGCAAATGCAATTTAAAATCAATTCAATGTAGAGTTCTAAGGAAGTTCATTGCCTCTGCCGGATCCTCTTTCACAGAGGCTCTTATATCAGACTTTATGATTTTTAGAGCTGAAAATAATCTTTCTACACTGACTTGGGTGGGTGACATTGCAGTAACCATTCTGGCCACATCACTAATGAACTCTGGATAAACAAGGATGGCTTCTTCTACAGTAAGTTTTGATGAGAGATCATACTTTTCAACTTCTTTTAGTACTTTAAAAAACATATTTACTTAATCAGTTATCAGTGAAAGGCTCGTTAACCATGGGCATTGTGTTCCCTGTAACAGCGGAACACAACACAATGGAAAGTATAAGTATTGCCGATCGTTAACTGTGCGTTGCGTGCCATATAGTGAAGCATATGAAAAGCATGCTTCTTCACGGTCCCTTAACGTGTTTGTTTTGCGGTAACGGGACGCACTGCATGCATTGGCCCTTATTCTTACAGTAGAGAAGTAATGAATTGCAACTTTTTGCGAATTGAGACAATTAAACTTGCTTTTTTTTATTTATTTTTATTCCAATTTAAATTTAGTCGGAGTCGGTTAATTTTTGCCGACTCCGACTCCAGGTACCCAAAATTGCCTCCGACTCCACAGCCCTGCTCATGAACACGACCGTTGGATGTTTTGCAGTCCGCAAATTGTGGATCTGCAAAACGTGGATGTTGGGTGTGTGCATACTACATTATGCGGAACAGAACAGCCGGCCTCTAATAGAACAGTCCTATCCTTGTCTGTAATTCCGACAATAATAGGACATGTTCTATCATTTTGCAGAACAGCCATGCGGACATACAGACACAGAATGAGTTTTTTTTTTTTTTTTGCGGCCCCATTGAAGTAAAGGGAACGGTACAGACATTGAAAAAAAAAAAATAAGTGTACAGGATCCCTAAGGTGGGCCCCCAGAATCAGTTACACTGGTGGGCCCTAAGTACCCCAGTCCGACACTGCATATAATGTATAATGCACCTGTGACCACACGCACATAAAAATTGTCTTTGGTCGGCAGCACATCTCCCCATGTAAACAGGGCATCTGCTACTGACACATTGGAAACGAACAACCACAAAAACAGACCATAAGCAATGAACGATCATTCACTTGTTCAGCCTATTGCCTGGCACTTGCCATATTGTCAACAGGGGTCAATTGGCTATAGACCTTACAGGGGAATTTCCCAGGGGGCCACATCCGGCCAGTGGAATTTTTTGGGGATATATTTTGTGCTGCTGGCAGTATTTTGTGATGTGGTGGTATAATGTGCCGCAATATAATATTGCTGACACTGCCTACTTGTGTTGGCCCTGCCTTCCATCAATTTGGACCCGACTACAAAACAGGGCCACTTTAAGTTCCCTGTCCGCCACTGATTGTCAATCAGCACTCATTATGGGCAGGAGATATACCCTTGCCAAAGGTCCCTAAGTGATATTCTACTAAGATAATGAGTTATGTTTGCAGTGCACTCAGAAAGTCTTCAGACCCTTTCACTCTTTCCTTATGTTGTGACATTGTGCCAAAATAAAGAAAATTATCCAGTTTTTCCCCATATTTCTCCATTCAGCACCCCATAATTAGAAAGTGAAAACAGAGTCAGTGTTCAAAATCTTTGCTAGCTTATTAAAAAGGAAAAACTAAAATCTACTTAAAATGTACTTAGTATTTACTTGAAGAACCTTTGGCAGTGATTACAGCCTCCAGTCTTCTTGGGCATGATGCCACAAGGTTTTTACACCTGGATTTGGGGAATTTCTGTCATTCTTCCCTGCAAATCATCTTAAGCGTTGCCAGGTTGGATGAGCACTGTCAGTGGACAGCCATTTTCAGGTCTCTTCAGAGATGTTAGGTTGAGTTAAAGTCAAGAACATTCACAAAGTTGTCCCTAGACCACTCATGTGTTGTCTTGGCTGTGTGCTTAGGATCATTGTCTTGTTGGAAGGTGAACCTGCAGCCGAGTCTGAGGTCCAGAGCAATCTTGTAACACCTGTAGTTAGGGACAGACAAGGACAGTGAGCCCTGACCTAGAACCCAACCCGCTTTCCCTATCTACTTACAGTAGAAGCCCTAGGTAGCAAGATCACAACTGGTCGACAGCCCCTGCACTATTTAAATGCAGAGACAGACGAACATCAAGAGGCAAAACAACACAAAAACAGGGTCGTATGTAAATGGGTCAGAACCAGACAGACTATGAAGTACCAAACAAGAGTTGAAGGGGATGACGTGATGACGTAGAGGACGTCGCGCTCTCCGCCTCCCCACGGCTCAGCTGTCCCGCTGTTTTGAACATGCTGGCGTTCTCGTGCCGAACCTTCCCCGCACCCTATCTATGACCGTGTGTTAAGCGCTATTGCGCTACAGCGCTACTGCCTCTCGTCTAAGCCTACTACCCTACTGCTACCGACTGCTGGGCTCGGATGTGGGGGCTGCTTTTAGCTTAATGCCGATTCTGCCGTTCCTGCCGCTTCCTCCTTTCCTACCCTCTGTGCCGTCGTGAACAGTTCGCTATGTGGAGTTTTTCTGTGGAGTGCGTCTCCGGTTCCTGCTGTTCTGCTGCTCCCCTCCTGGTGTCAGAGTGAGTAACACCTCTGTGTTCCCCTTACCCGATGGTTTTTTGGACAAGCTGACAAGTTGAAGAATCATACCTAGGACTGCTGCCGATTCTCCTTGCTCTCTCCTCTTGTTATTGTACATGACCTGGCCCTCTCCTCGTGTTTTCAGCTTTTCCCTGATTTGTTACGTCTCCTCTTTGATGTCGTGGTGACTAACCTCCCTATGACTGCTGACTCTAACTAACCCTGACTGGAGATCGATAAGTTGCTGGAGGACTCTTCAGGGGGCTTGTATGAAGTCCAAGATATATTTAACCCCGTTTTGTGCCTTTAGATTTTGTCCAGTATTTCTGATTATTATTTTCCCCCTTTTTCCTCTATACTGCTGGGACTAATTTTATTGACCCTATTCTGACAGGCTGTTGGTGTCAATATTTTTGGGGAAAAAAAAAAAAGTGAGGTGCCTACGACTATAAAAGAAATGAATTACAGAGTATAAAGCATAAGGTGGAAAAGGGGAAAAAAAAAAAAAAAAAGAAAAAAAAGGAGGAGAAAGAGTATAAAGAAGAGTGGACAAATAAAAAAAAGAAGAAAAAAAAAAAAAAAGAACAAACAAGAAGGGAAGGGGGAAAAAAAAAAAAAAAAAAAAGAGAGCGAAGAAGAAGATATATATACTCAAAGGGAGAGAAAGAGGCGGAACAAGGGGAAAGAAAGAAAAAGGAGGGGGAAAAAAAAAAGGAAAAAAAAAAAAAAAAAAAAAAAGCAGGAATAAGATATGGCCCCAAAAGCTAGTAGGCGCTCGACTGATCTCTCGAGTCAGAAACACGGGTCTAAAACTGTTGAAGCAACAAAAATAGACCAGTTCCTGAGGTCTCCGAGGGTTAATACGAGGGGCGGACAAAAGGAACTTGTCACAAAAAAAAAATGATGACTCAGAGATGACTGAGTTAGAAACACAAAAAGCCGCTAGATACCCCGAAGAAGAAGACGGTATAATGGGGGAAGTTATCCCTAATGACAATTCCTCTCCGCTAGAAGAAATACTGCTAGCGGTTAAACAGAACGGGGATTTAATACAGGCGGTCACAACCCAACTTGGGTTTATTCAAGTTGATGTCGGACTAATAAAAGATGATTTGTCCAAAATGCGAGACAGAGTCAACATCCTTGAGAGTTCCGTCACCCTTATACAGAATGAATCCAAAAAAATAAATATGGAATTCTCTACATTTAAATCAGAATATAACCTTTTGAAGAAAAAGGCAGCGGACCTTGAGGATAGGTCACGAAGATACAATGTGAGAATAATTGGGATTCCAGAGGGTGTGGAAGAGAAAAATCCAACCCAATTTATACAGAAGTTAATCCTTGAGAACTTTGGGAACGAGTCATTTTCTTCTCTTTTTATGATTGAAAGAGCTCATCGGGTCCCAGGGGGAAAACCAATTCCAGGGAGACAACCTCGGACATTCCTTGCTAAGCTATTGACTACAGGGGACAGAGATATCCTCCTGAGAAGGGCGAGGGAATCCTCACCGGTTGTATATAATGGGATTAGACTGGCCTTTTTTCCCGATTTTTCGAAAGATATACAAGAAAAGAGACGCACATTTATGATCGTTAAAAAGAGGCTAAGAGAAAGGGATATTAAATATTCTCTCATATTCCCAGCCAAACTGCGGATTGTTTTTAATGATAAAACTCTTTTTTTTGACACCTCAGAAGAAGCCGCGGACTGGCTTGATCGAAATAATCGATAATTCAATTGGGTTATGTTTTGGCAGGAATAATTAGTACTATAAGGGGCTTATACCCCTAAATGTATTTTCCTTTGCTTCCTAATGGGGATGGCTGAGTGGGGGGGAAGGTGGGAGGGATGGTCATAGGAAAGAAATCTACTACAATATGTGGTGGATTGCCTGTAGGAGGGGGGTGAGGGGAGGGGGAGGTGGGGTTGGGCTGTGGTGCGTCAAAGTAGGTGTGGTTTCCCTTCTTTTTTTTTTTTTTTCTCCTCTCTCCTGTTTCTCCATTTGACCATTGTTGATGATGCTGACTAGAATTTTTGCTTGGAATATACGTGGTTTGGGGGATAGAGGTAAGAGACAAGCGGTTTTTGATTTGACTCAGGCCCATTTACCAGCAATAGTATGCCTGTTAGAGACCCACCTCACTGAGGAGACCACTAGAGTGGTCGACAGGGGATGGGCTGCGCACACGTATCATTCTACCCTCTCCAATTACTCGAGAGGTGTTACGGTGTTGATACACAGACTTATTGATTTCGTTTGTGAGGCATCCTCTGTCGACCAACAGGGGAGATTTATTTTTTTATATTGTAGGTTAGGGGGGAAGATATGTATTTTGGCCTTTGTCTATATCCCACCGCCATTTTCTTTTTCGGTTCTTAATTCTCTTTTATTATTCATGGATAAATGGCCAGAATGTCCAACATTGATTATTGGCGACTTTAACTGTGTCATCGATCCTCTTCGCGACAGGGTTTCTACGAGTGCCAGGAGTGACAGTCCGGTCCAGGGGTCCCCCCTGGCACGGTTTTGCCTGGAGGCTGAATTTGAGGATGCTTGGGAACATCTGGGACAGGGGAAAAGGGTTTTTTCATGCTTTAGTAAAGCAGGTAAATCGTTGTCCAGAATAGATCTTGTATTGATAAATAGTAAACATGTGAAACTGATAAAGCGAATGAAATATGAAACAAGGTCAATATCTGATCACTCTCCGCTATTACTTGAATTATGCTTATCTCAGGAAAGATATACACCAAAATCTCCCTTTAGATTAAATCCTTATTGGTTATCAGTTATAAAGACACATGAAATAATTCGAAATGAAATAGGTCGATTCTGGGATATTAACTATGGCTCAGCAAAAATTCAAGTAGTATGGGATACCTTTAAGGCGTATATGAGGGGATTGATGGTTAGTAATATCGCGAACCTTAGAAGGGAATATGGAAAAAAACAGAAAAATCTAGAAGAACATGTAGTGTCGGCGACAGAATCCTTTCACATGAACAAGACGGAGAAGAATAGGGAAAATATGCAAAGAGCCACACAAATATATGCTAAGTTTTTATTGGATAAGGCCCAACAGAACCTTTTTTTTAAAGGGCAAAAATATTTTACAGAGTCAGGGCGACCTGGTAAACTCCTCTCCAGAGTAATCTCCAATCAACAACCCAAAAAACATATAGATAAGGTTCGATTGAGTGATGGTAGGATAGTCACCACACAGGGCCCAGTGGAGAAGGCCTTTCTTGATTACTTCGTTGATCTGTATAAAGCTGACTCCAACATCACAGATGATAAGATAGATTTCTATCTAGACAGGATCAATTTTCCAACTATTACTGAGACGCAAAAGAAAGCACTAGAATTGGAGGTCTCAATTCAGGAACTTGAGGGAGCTATTAAACTATGTTCAGCTAACTCCACTCCTGGTTCAGACGGGCTTCCATATGAATTTTATAGTAAATATGGGGACTGTATTCTTCCCAGACTGTTGGAGGTCTTTGCTGAATCAATGGAGGATGGGATGCTGCCAGATTCAATGATGGAGGCTATAATAATATTAATTCCAAAAAAAGGCAAGGACCCTTTAGATTTAGAATCTTATAGACCAATTTCACTGCTCAATGCAGATGTAAAGCTTCTTGCGAGGGTCCTGGCTACAAGGCTTTCTAGGGTCATTTCCTCCATTGTCCATCCGGATCAGAGCGGTTTTATCCAAAATAAGGGTACACATCATAATTTACATCGGCTCTTTTCTAATATTCAGGCCCCTGGGGGGACCGCCCGCTCCATCCTGTCATTGGATGCCTCTAAGGCCTTTGACAGGGTGGAGTGGCGTTTCCTCTGGAAGGTTCTTGCCAGGATGGGCTTTGGAGAAAGATTTATACGCACTCTTAGGCTACTGTATAGATCTCCAAGGGCAAAACTGAGTCTTAATGGAATTCTGAGTAGTAGTATTGATTTAAACAGAGGCACCCGGCAGGGTTGCCCATTATCTCCCTTGTTATTCAATATTTATATCGAACCCCTTGCGATGGCCATCAGGCAGGATGATCAGGTTAAAGGATTCGGTACGTTAGGAACACAAGACCGTATCTCATTATATGCAGATGATGTCCTGTTTTTTATAGATCATACGGAAACTACTCTTCCTAGGATTATTCAAATGGTTAAAGTATTTGGTGAGGTGTCTGGTCTTCTTATAAACTGGGCCAAGACCAGTCTGCTCCCAATAGACCCCCTGCCACAGAAAGAGGTTCCTGTCACACAGTTGGATATTGTTGATACTTTTCAATACTTGGGTTTGACTATATCGCCTCGGGTTGAAAATTTTGTACAACTTAATTTGATCCCCATAATGGTAAAGATTAGAGCTAAAATAGGAATCTGGCTGAAACTTCCCCTATCCAGAGCTGATCGAGTTTCACTAGTTAAAATGGTGATATTACCACAATTTCTTTATGTGCTCAGGAATACACCTATTTGGATACAAGACAAACATTTTAAACTTATGGAAAGAATAATTAATGATTTAATATGGGGAAGAAAGAGAGTTCGAATTAAGCTGGAATATTTGTATAAATCAGTGGAGTGTGGGGGTTTAAATCTCCCCTACTTTAAAGGGTACTTTATTGCAGCCCAGCTATTGAGGTGCTATGAATCAGAGAACAGCGCACTCCTGGGGAAGTTGGTAACTAGCCACGCCCACAATAATATTTTTACCTTGTTGGAATCTGGTTTATTGAAGAGTTATGAGCAAGGCTACAGAAAGACTATAAAACAACTCCTGAAAGTGTGGGCTACAACTAGGACATGGTTGAAGGTTAAGGGTTCACTCACATTTACGCCTCTTTGGCATAATTTGTATTTACAAAGGCTAGATGATATTGCAGCTGACACATTTTGGCAGAAGAATAAGATTTTATATATTTCACAGGTAGTTAAAGATAGAGAAATTAAATCTTTTATAGAAATGACACATAATATAAGAAACCTTTCATGGTTTAGGTATTTTCAATTGCGATCTGTACTATCCAGTTTGGATGATAAGCGGCTGTTGGATATAGATAATTTATCTTTTTTGAATGATTGGGTAGGGGGTACACCTTCTAGAACAAAGATTTCAAATATATATAAGTTATTACTTAAGGCACGGTTTAGTGATACACACTCACCAGGACAAAAAGCGTGGGAGGCGGATTGTCCGAATTTACAAGTAGAAGGGTGGGAGAATATTTTTGGGAATTTGGTTTCATTATCCCAGAACTTCAACCATGTTCTAATACAATTCTATATTTGCCACAGATTATATATTACTCCCCTATGGATGAATAAATGCGGGTTAAGAGACACGTCCAACTGCCCCAAATGTGACACTGCAGGAGCGGACTTTCTCCATATGATATGGACTTGTCCAGAACTTATAAATTACTGGAATAGTATTAATAATTGTATTATGTATAAACTAAAAATTCGAATTCCTTTTGAACCACAAGTATTTGTGCTTAATGATCTTTCCAAACTAAAAAATCACAAGTATCAAAAGATCTTCCTGAGTAGAATATTGATGTTGGCTAGAGTTTTGATCAGTCGGACCTGGTTTGCCCGATCCACTCCAGACATAAATACATGGATAAATTTAACCGATAAGGTAAAAAATTACGAGAAAATTATATATAAACGGAGGGAAGTTGAGGACCAGTGGAATAGGATATGGGGTGGTTGGAGGATTGACTAGTCGAGGTCAAGTTATTTTATTTATGGGGGTCCTGCTTTTCTAAATGTAATGAAAAGATGAGTTGAATATATTTATATCTATATATAATTAGTTGGGTCACTAAGAATTGAGAGATTGTAAAAATTTCTACTGTAAATGTTTTGTAGTTTTCCCAATAAATTTTTGAAATGCAAAAAAAAAAAAAAAAAAGTACCAAACAAGAGACAGAGATTGGTCAGAAGACAAGCCGGGGTCAATCGAACGAGCAATCCAATAAGCACAGGAACACAGCTAGTGACTCGGATACTATCACTGGCACTGGAGTATGTCCAGGAAGGGGTAAGTTCCAGGATCAGAACCTGATAGGTCCTGACTTGGCACTCCATTAGTCAGAAACACTAGCACATAGGAATAGAGCAGGTGAGCAACCAGCCACACTGCTAATCTCCTCCAGCACATGCCCACTGTGGGGAGAAACAGAGCATTGCATCTAAGGATGCTGTCACTTCACCAGGGGGCATGTCTTAGCAGTACATCTCTTCTGGCCATGTCGAAGCCAAAGATCGCGCCACAGGAGCCTGGGCAAGTACGTTTGTGACATCTCTGGATCAGGTTTTCGTTAAGAATATTTCTGTACTTTGTTCCATTCAGCTTTCTATCAACCCTTTACAGTCTCCTTGTCCCAGCTGCAGAAAACCCCCCATAGCATAATTCTTCCACCCACCACGATTTACTGTAGGGATGGTATTGGGCAATAACTGGCTTCCTCCAAACATGACACTTAGAATTGAGGCCAAAAAGTTCATTCTTGGTTTCATCACACCAGAGAATCTTGTTTCTCACAGTCTGAGAGTCCTTTAGTTTTTTTTTTTTTTGTAAAGTCCAGGCAACTTTCATGTGTCTTTTACTGAGGAAAGGCTTCTTTCTGGCCATAAAGTCCAAATTGGTGGAGTGCTGCAGTGATTGTTGACCTTTTTGAAATTTCTCCCATCTGCACACAGGATCTTTGCAGCTCAGCCAGAGTGACCATTGAGTTCTTGGTGACCTCTCGCATCAAGGTCTTATTACTTAGTATGGAGGGCACAAGAACTTTCAGTGCAGCAGATATTTTTTTGTAACCTTCTCCAGATCTGTGCCTCCACAGAATCCTGTCTCTGAGCTCTACGGACACTTCTTTCTTCCTCGTGGCTTGTTTTTTTCCCCTCTGATATGCAAAGTGAGCTGTGAGACCTTTTAAAGATAGGGCTATGTCTTTCCAAATTATGTCCAATCAACTGAATTTACCACAAGGTGTAGAAATATCTCAACGATCATCAATGAGAATTGTGAGGCCACTAGAGCTAAATTTAAAATGACCATGTAAAATTTGAGTTTTTCCTTTTTAAAAAATGTCTAAAATTCTGTTTTCACTTTCTCATTGTGGGGTATT
The DNA here is from genome assembly GCF_014858855.1 of Bufo gargarizans. Taxonomy (NCBI): domain Eukaryota; kingdom Metazoa; phylum Chordata; class Amphibia; order Anura; family Bufonidae; genus Bufo; species Bufo gargarizans. The sequence goes on from NC_058083.1 coordinate 95,836,309, forward strand.
GTGTGCAGAATGATGGAAAATACTTTATTTTTTATTTTTTTTATTTTAGTAAAAGGGCACAACATAAAATGGGACACAAGTAAAGGATCTTAAGACTTTCTGAATGCATTGTAATTCAGAAACGATGGGCCTTAAAAAAAAAAAAGGTCTTACCCTGGGTCCCAGCCAGTGTTAGGGTACGGCCACACAGTCAGGTTTTTAGAAGCCAAAACCTTGAGTGAAATAATAAAAAAAGAGGAGTCGCATCTTTCCTGTATACTTTCTCTCCTTTTATGATGTACTCTTGACTTCCAAAACTGCATGAAGAAACCTCACCGTTTTGCCGTACCCTTAGGCGCAGGGCACAAGGAGAGGTGTCCACTCTTTCTGTATAGGAAGAGACTTGTCAGCTGTAGTGAGCTGGTTGGAGAAAGGAGAAGTCAGCATGCAATGTTATTTGTCCAGCCAAAAGCCCTCATTTATGCCAAAAACCGTCCATTATAGTCACTGGGAATTTGGCAGTGCCTGGCCGTGTCCGGCACTTCCAGATACAGTGCAAAACAGCTGCCAAAGCAGCCTGCCGGATTTCACTACACAACACTACTGTTAGGCCCCTTTCACACGGGCGGGAGGTGAACGCATTGCACCCGCACTGAATCCGGACCCATTCACTTCAATGGGGCTGTTCAGATGAGCTGGGATTTTTTTCATGCAACATGATGAGGTGAGATAATTAATTGTTATTATTTTTTAACCCCTAAAGCCACATTTTACTAAGCATTCTGTATTAAGGATGCTATTACTTTCCCTTATAACCATGTTATAAGGGAAAATAATAAAATATACAGAACACCGAACCCAAACCTGAACTTCTGTGAAGAAGTCCGGGTACCGCAGTCAGTTTTTTTTATCACGTGCATGCAAAACGCATTGCACCCGCGCGATAAGAACTGAACCCAATTGCAGTCAAAACCTAATCCGGACCAGCTCGTCTGCAAGGGGCCTGAACGTAGCCTAAGGCCTCTTTCTGATGGCCAGTATCTAATCAGTATTTGTAAGCTAAAACCAGGAGTGGGTCCAGAGCACAAAAGTGGCACAAATCTTTATATATTACTTTTTCTCTCCCGGCTTTGGCTTACAAATACGCTGGTTCTATGTATATAATGGTGCAAGAAATCCGTGGAAAAAAAAAAATCACCAAGCAGAAGCCTTGCTTTAAAGACAGCAAGAGGCAGCTGTGGTAGCTGTGAAAAGGTATTGACAGTGTGAATAATGGAGGCAAATATAGTCACGTCTATAACATTTATTGAAGAAATGGGTCTGTTTTAGTAGACGGATGAAGACTGGATCAGGAAATGAAGGACCAGTGGCCAGCAGTGGGTAATTCTTCACTTCCAGACCGGCCTAACAGCTGTGGAAGATGCAGGCGGACAGCAGTTCTGTGAATGGAAACATAAATATATGCAATATGTAAATATATAAAAGTATATATGTAATTTATAGACAATCCCTCGGACTCACGACACTCTCACCTCTTACTACATCCACAATTAACCAGCAGCGAGTAGTAGGTTCACAACTGATCTCTCCTCACTCCATACATCAGCTGGATCTCCTGCATGAGAAGCCGTACTTCCATAGCAGGTTTCCGTTATTGTATGGTTGAATATATTATGTCGGTAATTCTGTGTACCTCCAACTACAACCTCTTCAATGTTAGGGTATTTAGTAAGACTGGCCTGTTTGCCGTTTAGTCCATTTTAAATTTGTGCCTGTGTGTGGAAGCTGCAGAAGGAGAAAATGCAGGATACACACGGCCTGTATCTGTTTTGCGTTTCCATGATTTGGGGATCACAAAACGGATACAGTCATGGGAAATCCCCCTTTGTCAGTGGAGCCCACCAGGCACCATTGGTGTCTCCTGTGTGATGGAGCCATCATTTGTGATCCACATCTGATCAGCTATTTATGAGTGTCACATGTGGACCCGTTCATTTGCTGTCCATATCTGTATAACTGTTCCACAAAAAAGATAGAATATGCCTTTTTTTTGCTCAGTCATTTACTTGAACTAATCTATACATATAGGGGTCATTAACTAACAGTTCTATGCCCCATTTTGGCATAAAAATGTTGCAGGAACCCTTTTTGCGACATTGTTGGCAATATTTTTTGCATGTGGGTTTTTATGCCGTTTTCGTCACATAGGAGTCTTGGTTAAGTGGTAGGAGTGTGGCTAAATAACTAATTTTACGCCTGGAAAAAGGTGTAAAAGTTGCCAAAAAACTGGCGTAGATTCTTTGGCAGGGACAAGAACTACCAAAGATGCATTTAAATTAGGTGCATTTTCCAGCAGCAATGCAGCGTAAAGCAAATAAAAAAGTCTGCCCCAAACAAATTACGGCTTTAACCCTTTAAGGACCTCTGCCGTACATGTACGGCAGAAGTTCGGTCCCCATAGCCGCCAGTTTTCTGCTATTTTAAATAGCAGAGACCCGCGGCACATGTATGCGATCAGCCATAAGGCGGATCGCATACATTTTCCCTTTCAGATGCCATGGTCAAATGTGACCACGGCATCTGCGCAGTCCAGAAGCGGAAGTCGTGCACTTCCGCTCTGGTAACAGCGTTCCCCGGCTGAGGTCGGGGAACCTGTTACATTGATCTAATAGGCTGAAGCCTCAAGCAGGCTTTGGTGCCTATTAGATGACTATACCAATACAGGCCACTAGGTGGCAGCATTGTATTGGTATAGTGCAAATGAAGTGTTCAATGGTGTCTATATAGACATCAATGATCATAATAGGCAATCTAATGAGTGCCAGTTATTGTCACACAACGTGACTTAAAAAAGTAAAAAAAAGTATTTGCAAATATAAAAAATAAAAGTTCAAATCACCCCCCTTTCCTTAAAATAAAAATACTTAAACAATAAAAAAATAAACATCATGGGCATCGCCGCGTGCAAACATGCCCATACTATTAAAATAAAACAATATTAATGGCATACGGAAAAAAGCGTAACGGGAAAAAAAATTAAAAGCCAATTTGCAATTTTTTTGTCGCTTCAACTACCCAATCATTTTTTTTATAAAGAGTGATCAAAAAGTCTCACACACTTCAAATTGTTATCACTGAAAAGAACAGATCGTCCCACAAAAAATGAGCCCTCACACAGCCCCGTACACATAACTACAAAAAAGTTATAGGGCTCAGAATATGGTTATAAAAAATATATAATTTTTTCCTCAGCATTAAAATGCAAGAAAAATTATACAAGTGTGGTATTGTTGTCACTGTACTTTCCTGGAGAATGAAGATAACAGGTCAATTTTACCGCATAGTGTACAGTGTAAAAAAAAAATATAACTTTTTCAGAATTGTGTTTTTTCCCAATTCTACCCCATTTGGAATTTTTTTCCTGCTTCCTACTACATGGTATGCAACCATAAATGGTGCCATTAGAAAGCACTACGTGTCCAGCAAAAAATAAGCCCTCATAAGGCTGTGTGAATTAAAAAATATAAGGACTATGGGAAGGCGGGGAGTGAAAAACGAAAACGCAAACATGGAAAATCCCAGGGTTTATAAGGGGTTAATAAATGACCCCCATGGTATACAAAGAAAGCCACCACAGGTGCACACCAGTTTATGCATAAAGCTCATATGAGTGGGAGAAAATTGGAACTGGAATAGTAAATACCTGATGTTGTGGAGCATTTGTTAAGTGTAGACACTGCTGAGTAGTAGGCTTTTCCTAGGAAATCCTCCATAGTCATTTTTTGGTCAATCTCAAGCAAACATTGGGTAGAGTCCTTGAAAAGAAGATCTTTGCCTTCAGTAGAGCCAAATAACTGAAATTTCTGTCTCTGGATTCCATCGCGTCCGAACAGAGACTGCAGAAAGAAATTATGGTCATTTAAATTGATTGATGTTCTCGATTTGACAATATTTATGTTTCTTGGTTTAATATACTCTGTCCCAATGCTTAGCACCTATAATTAAAGTGGACCTTTCATGGGTCCAGACATTATGAAATAAGTAGCAGGTTTTGTAGGGCATAGTCCATGGATGTAAGATCACTTACTATTTTTTCTGGGCGCCGCTCCATTTGCCTGCTGTGCCCCTGTTCACTTCTCCCACCTGGTATCAATACAGAAAGGAGGAAACGCCAGGGTTTCTTAATGGGCCTCTACTCCTATCTGGCTGTAGCGTGGTCCAATCACACCGGAGAGCGTCACTGCCAGGGAGAAGGAGACGCCCATTTATAAACAGGGCAGTCTCCTCCTCCCTGTAATTCATTAGCATACCAGGCGGGAGAAGTGAACAAGTGAACAGGGGCACAACGGGCGAACGGAGCGGCGCCCAGAAACAATAGTAAGCGATCTTACATCCATGGACTATGCCCTACATAGCCTGCTACTTATTTCATAATGTCTGGACCCACGAAAGGTCCTCTTTAACATCAACTGGACAGTCACAAAAATAAAATTTATGAAGCACATATCAACAATGGCAGAAAACAAAGTACTAAAGTAAACTCACTGGTAGATGAAGTAAGAATGGAGTAAGGTCCTCCTGAATATAAAATGACTAGACTAGACAATCAGCAACTCCCCCCTATTTAACCAGGCAAAGCTAGATTATAACCAAAACCCAGATTCAGATGCAACTGTCCAAGCAAAATTTGTAACTACATGAACATAAAGCAAAAGGCAGACCCCATGTTGCTAGAAACAGACCCCAGATAAAATATATGCATCGCTTGATCCCAGATAAAATCTCTACATTGCTCATTCTTAGTTAAATGCTCTACCTTATTTGATCCCAGATATCTCTGCTGGATCTGAGATAAAGAAGTTTTGGTTGATGGAGATTTGATCCATAAAAACCATCCAGCACACTTCAGGGGGACTTTGCAGGCTCTAAAGGTATAAATATCTAAACTTCGATCTTTGTTTTCAGGGATACCTTGAGTAGTTTTGGTGTGGGTGGATATGAGTGGGTGCAGCAGTCTTTTGGTGTGGGCTTAGGTGCTGGTGTTTCAGCACTAATTGTGAATGAATCTACCTCAGGATAATTGCTTGTTTTTGAAATCTGATAGGAAGCAGACAAATGACGCAGAAACATTTGGAGATGATTTGACAGTGATCTTCTCAATTCATTACCTGCTGTTTGCTAAGCATCTTCTGCACACTAATCCTCTTCTCTGATCGGGTGACGACAGCATGGGCCGGTACTTCTGCCAGGTTGCAGGTTTTGTAGTCACTGACAGATGCACGAGAGCCATCAAGGCATAACAACTCAAAATCACTTGACTTCAGTTTCTTTGCCCATTCTGTAGAACTTTTACCTGAATGAAGCCCATCAACAATAAATGAATAAACCTTAAAGAGGACCTTTCACCTGTAAAAACATTGTGAACTAAGTATGCTGACATGTACAGCAGCGCCTGGGGATCTCACTGCACTTACTATTATCCCTGGACGCCACTCCGTTCTCCCGTTATGCCCTCCGGTATCTTTGCTCTGTAAGTTATAGTAGGCGGTGTCTGCCCTTGTCCTGTGGGCGTCTCCTGCTCCTAGGCTGCAGTGCTGGCCAATCGCAGAGCACAGCTCACAGCCTGGGAGTTTTTTTTCTCCCAGGCTGTGAGCTGTGTGTTGCGATTGGCCAGCGCTACAGCCTAGGAGAAGGAGACGCCCACAGGACAAGGGCAGACACCGCCTACTATAACTTACAGAGCGAAGATACTGGAGGACATAACGGCAGAACGGAGCGGCGCCCGGGGATAATAGTAACTGCAGTGAGATACCCGGGCGCCGCTCTCCATGTCAGCATACTTAGTTCACATTGTTTTTACAGGTGAAAGGTCCTCTTTAATGTCTACCAGTGCATTAACAGTATAACCTGCTACATGAAATTGAGCCATTGAGTTATTCAATAAAATGTATCTGTATAGTGCCACCTGCTGTTTAGTTTTTTTTTTCTTATTTCTTTGACCTACTCACTGAGATGGCCGCATATGCTCAGTTTCATCCTTCAACTGCCTCCTGAGTTGGATAGGGAGAGTATGTAGCTATAGCAGAAAAGACACTCCCCTTGAGCTGTCAGCTTGATATAAATCTAGCAGAGCAATGAATGGGGAGATCTTTGGATCCATTTGAGGTACCTGGATAGTTCTAGCTTTGTTAGAAAGAGGTTGCCATGTACTATACTATTTTTTACATTACTCATGGGATAACCCCTTTAACAGCAAACAATTGTTTTAGCCAATGAATGACAGGCCATTATTGACTGTGTTTAATATTTTCAAGAGATCTTTAATTCAAAGAAAGATCATTCGTCAACGAAACATCTTACTTTGAATGAAAGTTCCTTGAAAGATCTTTCGTCAATTGCCCTGTTTAGTTAAAAATGTATGGCCAATATGGAATAAAATGTGTTTGATTATGTCTGTGAAATGAACGTTCACCAGACGTTTGTTAGTTTAACTGCTGTCCAACTATCAACCAACCTCTATCTAACATGTTTGGCCAGCTTAAGTTTTCACGTCTGTCAAGTTGTTAAAATTCAATTCAGCTGCTTTTTAAAGGGTTGATCCCTTTAGGCTATCCCTGACAAGAAGCCAAATGCAGGCAACCAGGGTATATTAGGTCCCGCAAGAGAAAGGGCCTAGTAGGGTGGCTATCAGCACTTTTGCTGTATATTATATGAGTGATTAAAATATGGTGGTGCAGGTACCAGAATGGCTAGTTTTTGTCCACTTTGCCTCCAAAAATGAATTTAAAAGCGGATTAAAGGTTATGACATTGTAATTATTTGCAATTTCAGACAAACTCTGTCTGCAGCTCCTCTCTAAGGCTGAGTTCAGATCACTGGGGATTTTCCTATATAGGAACACAAAAAAAAGACATGCCAGATCCAGCATGTATTAGACACAGATGGTGCCTGACAGATCCCAAAAAAGATCCAGCATGTACCAGACACTAATGGTGCCTGACAGATTCCACTGACTATATTAAGGTTCATCAGGTTTTAAATGCCGTTTCCTTGACTCTGCCAGACATGCACTGGTATTTTGTCCTGCTTTTTTTTGCTTGAATTAGCATTGGAGGATCCTATCGGGACCTAGCCTAACCTTTCCTGAAGCTAATCTAAGGTCAAATTCTGTTTGACTCACATTTTTGCATTAACAGTTTTAGATCTGATCTTAGATTAGCTTCAGTGGAAGCAAAAATAAGGCTGTAGATAGATCTGTCACCCAAATTAAAATGTAGCCTTTAATAAATATTTCATAACAAGTAACCCACAATCAAAAGGAAATAGATGATAAACGAAAACAAAATAATAAATCAGCAATGGAGATTAGGGCAGTTTTGTAGATTTAGGTGTAGGCCACTAGATGAAGACTTTCTTTAGTACTGGCCCTATGTTGTAGTCCCTTCCTACAAAACAAAATGGCCGCCCCGATAGGGACGATCCCGTATTCAGGAACCTCCTGAAAGCCCCTAGATGGCCCTACCATAGTAGTGTGGCCTAAAGCAGGTTTATCAGAATACCTAACATAAATGCCAAAAACAAAAAATTATAGATACAAGAGATATTCAGTAATAAAATGTCATGGCCTACACCTATATCTACAAAACTGCCCTAATCTCCATTGCTGATTTATTATTTTGTTTTCGTTTATCATCTATTTCCTTTTGATTGTGGGTTATTTTTTTATTAAATATTTATTAAAGGCTACATTTTAATTTGGGTGGTGGTCTGCAAATTGCTATAAATATATATACTACCTGTAGTAACTTTACTCTCTGATGGGTTATAGTCTTAGCTGTGATATTTCAGATTTAGCACAGAACTGAGCAGTATGCATTGTACTGTATTATGTGCAAGTTGCACAAGTCAAACGGTTAAAAAATGTTATAGAAATCAATAGCAAATCTTTTATCTTAATGTTTTATTTAAACCAAGACAACCCCTTCATTTATATTTGTTTCTGAGAAAGTTGGATAAGAACCAATGTCTCTACAAGTACAACTATCCCTATCGATATTTTCTTCCATGTAGGTGTGTGTTTAGTCAGATGTACTGTGTACGGTCTAGACGTTGGGTGTTAAGCAGCCATGTTATTAGTTATCAGGCTTTCTCAGAAACTGATATAACAAGAAACACCAAAATAGCTAATAAACTCGAGAGAATGACTCAATAACTTAGAGTTACTCTCTTTTGTGGGTATTTCTGTTTAATATAAGCTTACATTATAGGTTTAGAACTACAGCATATTAATTTCTTACCATCTGTGTTCTCAAATACAGTTGTGTGCTTTACAAAAGCTACATCTCCTCTTTCAACAAGACACCTACAATTACAGAAACGTATGTTAGTTATCAACATTGACAATGTATTAGTCCATTTCTTCTACCCACCACTCATTAATGACAGAAGCTACTACCTCCACTAAAACACTATGACGTTAGGTTAGATTATCCTTAGTTTAGCAGTTGTACATGTTGTCCAGATTTGCCTAAAATCCACTAATTTCCCAGTCCCTTTTTAATTTGTTTTCTAGAAGGCGAGGAGGTAAAGGAACAAAGGTCACAGGCACTTTCATTGGTATAGTAGGTGGCCATAGTGTGTCAAGGTTAGTTTTGGCGTGGTGGCACGTGCTTCTAAGAGGAATGACGGAGGCTCCTTGAATAGCAGCTGGCCATTACTGTTAGTCCCAAAGGGCAGTCTACACCTGGTCTAGCACATAGTGGTGACGATAAGACCGCAATTAGATTAAAGAAGTTCTCTAAGTTACAGATGTTGACGATACCCCCACAATCAGCTGTTTCAGGTTGCTGTAACTCTTAACGAAAGCTATATTCAAGTGAACTGGAACTGGAAACTACACAAGGCATGTAGCCTTCTGCTTCCAATCTGTACAATGTTAGTTTCTTGCGCCACTGTAACCTGAAACAGCTAATGGGTGGGCTCAGATGTCAGACCCCAGCCGATCTGATATTTATGATCTATCCATGGATAGCCCAGAGAACTCCTTTAACCAGCTTATCATCTTTCAGATATTTCACTTTTTTTGAAATTTGAACAAGAGATTATTAGAAGCTATTAGTCTTAGTTACCTGAAGGCTCCGGAGTATCCATAATAAGCTTCAGCATCACTAGGAGAACACTTAGAATCTGTGAGAGGTTTTTGGGGGTCACCCATACATAGCTGACAGAAGGTGGAATCAATGTCCGAGCCAGGAGCACAACTTTTACTGAAGTAGGAACCTGCCATATACACAAAGCAGATGAAATATTATCAGTAACATTACAGATACACTTGCTTGGTTCCAGGGGTGGATTATAATGAGGGTAATCTGGGCTACTGGGCCCAAATTGCCCTCATTATATCTGCCAGGAGCTGTAAATCTCTTGCACGTACAGATCGATCTCATGTCTTAGAGAAGATAATGCAACTCATTTGTGTGCATTGCAACGTTCTCTAAAGCTGGATTTTTACTGCCCGATGTTTGGGCTGATTATCAGGAATGAATGTTCTTACGAACTCTCATTTATGATAATCGGCCGATGTCGCTTCACATGTGTCATCACTAGTGGCTCTGAAATCTCAGGAACTTTCAATCAAAAAGAAAAAGAGCTGCTGGGTGATGTGATGGTGAACCAAATGGAGGGACCCTGCCCATGGCGCACCAGAAACCTTATTTTCAATAGAAAGATGTGCTGATGTTTTGGGGAACACATGATAATATGCTTACATTGAAATACATTTTGGGGGTGATGCCCTTTAAAACTTTTGAGTTTTGATATAGCTGTTACATATTTGTTATAGCATCACTAGTATTCCTTTGATTCCCTTGCTGTACGTCCAGTGCTGGTGGTCACATGTGCTCAGTTGCTCAGTATTGCAACATGAACATTTCTGTATGTGGTTGGTGGGGAGACTCCTGCTATTGTACAGAAACAAAAGGAATTGCTGCACTGTAAGAGACTTCTCGCAGATATTGGATATCTTAGGAAGATGTTTTGAGAGGGAATCAAAATAAGAGCAGTGGGTGTTATTCAAGTATGTAACAGCACCGTTTGGAGTTCTAGACAGAGGGTCCTTTTACACGGACCAATTTTTAGATAAATTATCGGGGATGAGCGCTTGGTTCCCGATAACTGTGGCCTGTGTAAAAGGTGCCAATGTTCACACTATGAATGAGCAAACACCACATTTATCAGGTGATTGTGTTGTTCTGCCGGAACCAAAACTCATTGTTCCTGTCTGCAGATCATGATGTTTAAGCAGTGGTCTGCTACCAAGTGTGGTAAGGTGAACAGAAAAGTGTATGGTAAAGTCCTGGAAGGGGTGTATATCCCACCCAGCTTCCTCAACTGGGTGAGGTACAAAAAATCCAGAAGGTTAAAATGGCCTCAGCAATGTGTAGGTTGCTGAGACAGTTTTGTTAAGTTTATGGGCTGGATTTTTTTTGGACTGGGAGAAGGTAGGATTGGTAGAGGGACCTCCCCAGTCCACCACATTCCGTGGCAGGTTTTCCCCTAGCCTGAGGGATCCCCAGCTGAGGCCAGCTGGGATTGTCAAGGGGAAGTAAAGTCAGTCCAGGCTGTCAGTCTGGGGAGAGTAATGCCTGGAGAAAGTCTGGGAAACTGGCTGCCCTGCTGGGTAGAGAATCCGAATTCTCTGTGTGACCTGTGTTCAATAGGTGTTACAAACTTCACTGTATTAGCCAGAGCCCAGACGGGCAGGTGTTTATTTTGGTTTGGTTTATGTTTTTGTGGTGCTGGAAATGAAAATGCTCTAAAATGAGATCAAAATGTTGTATGTATGTATCCCAAAATGATACCAATGAAAACTACAAGTCGTTGTTCAAAGATAAAGCCCTTACACAGCTCCATAGAAAGAAAAATCAAAAAGTTCTGGGTTTTGGGACGCCGTGAGGCAAAAATATTTTCTTTTTTTGTGCATGTGACGATAAAAAATAAAATAAAAATTTGCTTGGTCACTAATGTGTAAAACAGACTGGTCACGTTACTCAGAATAGCAAAAACATGGCTGCTATCTTCTCAAAACAGCACCACCCCTGTCCATGCATTGCATCTGGCATTGCAGCTCAGCCTGTGGACAGGTGTGGTGCTGTTGTGGGAAGAAAGCAGCCAAGTTTTTGTAACTCTGCCCAACTCTTTAAGAAAAGGTGACATTTATGTATGTACGGCTGGCACCACCACAAGATAAGACTTAAATTTTTCGTTGTGCTGCTATACGCATTTTTTCCTATGACATTTATGTAAGATATATTTAAAGATTTGGGTTTGGTAATTAGCCGATCATGCAAATAAAGATGTTTTGAACAGTTCTTTTTAGCGAGGTAAGCTCTTTGCATAGTTGTCACACTGTTTTGCACTCACCAATATCACAATTATTGTTCTTCTTATTAATAAGACCCACTGGAATATTCCAGCCAGCAGTGCGTCCTACAGCTGTATGGCACGACATCTTGCCTTTAAGATTATTCCATGAGATGTCTTTGTTACTCTTCTTCACAACAGCAACAGCATAATATGTTCCTGTGCGGAGAAAAAATGAAAAAATTATAATTTACGTTATCCACGATGGAGACAGACAGAGAAGTGTGCGAGTGATGGCCTTTAGGTTCTTAGGTTCTATGTATAGCAAATAACATAGTACCAAAACAGTTTTCAGGTGTGCAGCACTCCAAATTCACAAGCGGGTAAAGCCAATTTTAAGAATTTTTAGAAGGTACCAGATGAATATTCTGAGGGTACCTGGTCCCCACAGCGTCGGATCCTAGCTTAGATCTGAAGCAGTCTTTCAATTAAAGCATAAATGACTCCATTATTAGGGGTACAGATAGGGCGATCTGTCACAAAGACTGGGATCATCGAACGGTGTGTTGTCTTCCTGGAGCTCGAATTCGACACATTGCGGATCGGGTTGACAGATTACTGGGAGGGGCTGGAGAAGATCCAGCGGTCATCGTCCATATCGGAACCAATGACAAAGTTAGAGGTAGGTGGAGCGTCCTTAAAAATGATTTTAGGGATTTAGGTCAAAAGCTTAGGGAAGGGAACTCAAAGGTAGTATTTTCCGAAATACTGCCTGTACCACGAGCCACGCAAGAAAGGCAGCGGGAGATTAGGGAGGTTAACAAGTGGCTCAAGAACTGGTGTAGGATGGAGGGGTTTGGGTTCCTGGAGAACTGGGCTGACTTCTCTCTCGGCTACAGGCTCTATCGTAGGGATGGGCTGCATCTCAATGGGAAAGGGGCAGCTGTGTTGGGGGAGAAAATGGCTAGATGGTTGGAAGAGTGTTTAAACTAGGGACTGGGGGAGGGTAATTACTTTATAGGAGGGGAAGATAGTGCAGATAGAGACCGGGGGCAAGGTAGTGGAACTGGGGGAGGAATGGAAGGAGAGACTAGAACACTTCAGAAGTAAAGGTGTAGGGTAAAAAATATACATAAACCTCTTAAATGTATGTATACTAATGCCAGAGGCCTGACTAAAAAAACTGGGGAACTGCAATTAGTGATGTTTGAGGGGGACTATGACATAGTGAGAATAACTGAGACATGGCTGGATGATAGCTATGACTGGGCAGTTAATGTACAGTGTTACAGTCTGTTTAGAAAGGATCGCCAAAACTGGTAAGGGGGAGAAGTCTGCTTTTATGTAAAATCCTGTCTAAAGCCCACAGTCCGGGAAGGTATAAGTGAGGAACATGAACATGTGGAGTCACTGTGGGTAGAAATACATAGAGGCAAAAACAATAATAAATTACTAATAGGAGTTTATTATAAACCACCCAATATACCAGAGTCCACAGAAAATCTACTAATAAACAAGATAGATGAGGCAGCAAATCATAATGAGGTGGTTATTATGGGGGACTTCAACTACCCAGATATAGACTTGGAAACTGAAACCTGTACATCTCATAAAGGAAACAGGATCTTGGCATTAACTAAAGCCAATTACCTTTCCCAACTGGTTCAGGACCCGACTAGAGGGACGGCCATACTGGACTGAGTATTAACCAATAGACCTGACAGAACAACAGACGTGCAGGTTGGGGGACACCTGGGAAATAGTGACCATAAAGTAATAACCTTCCAATTATCATTCATAAGAGTGTTTCTTCAGGGAGAAACAAAAATACCAAACTTCAAAAAAGCTAAATTAAGCCAACTAAGAGAGGTCATAGGCCGAACTAACTGGGACAATGTCCTCAAAAATAAAAATAAAGCCACAAAATGGGATAATTTTTAAAAGCATCCTAAAATCTAATTGTGAGAGGTACATACCTTATGGGAATAAAAGGTTAAGAACAAGAAGAAACCAATATTGGATAAATAGAACTGTAAAGAAACCTTTTGACAAAAAGAAAGCATTTAAATCACAAAAACAGGAGGGTAGTGAGGAAGCACTGAAAAACTATAAGGAACAAAATAGAATATTGAGAGCAAGAGAGAAAGTAGTAGGGCACACCACTTATTTGGTTCCACACGGATTATTAGTACAACAATATTTATTAGTCGTAATATACAATGTTAAATGGACATGCTAAAATTAAACACTCTAAAATGGATTAATAAAATACTTAAATAAAGTAGTAAATGAATTATATTAGTTCTCTGTATTTAAACCAGAGCTTCAGGGTCTTTTATATGGTACGATAATGTCTTTCCAAAGGGTTAATTAACCCAATCGATATCCCAATAGGTAACACTTCAATAGTAGACTTGATATTCAGATACAGTCTTTTAAATAGTCGATTGTATCTTTGCGGCTTGGTCGTCACTTTACATATATAATCGCTACAATGTTACTGCCTGTTTGTAAGAATAAGCCGGAGCTGTTTTACTCACTGTTTTGAATGGAGTAATGCCGGTTTTATTACATCACTGGTGGCGTCCCCCGTGTGATGAAGTTCTTTACAGGATGTGATGCAATTTCTACAGGACTTGTAAGGATTCGGGATCCTCGGTGTTCGTATACAAATGTACTGTATTGGAGGTTAGCTGGTAGTATATTCCTTCTGCACTTTTAGTTGGTGTTTCGCAGGGTTAAAACTCACCAGGAAAGACTCTCCAGAAAAGCAGGTATCCGGCTTTTCTTTGCTTTTAAGAACGAAAGATTCACCGGTCCCTCTCCTCTTTCTTTTCTTTACTTTAAGCGCTTTTTGATCCTCCGGTTCTGTACTTTATCATGGGATTAATTACCATACGCGTTCGGAGTGGGCTATGACTCCTTCTTCAGTGGCTGAATTTCCCATGAAAGTGACCAGTTTTCATACACCTAAACAGGTGTGGTCTAAATTGATTAACTTAAATCAACATACACATAAATATACCACTTTGTATTAAAAGCGTACAATAGAATACATCAATAAAATAAATCTAAAATGAAAAAGTCGTATATATGAAAAAAAACGTATATATTTGAAAACCTAAAATGAAAAAATCGTATATATTAAAAAGATCGTATGCATAAAGGACGAGATCACATTTGTCTACATTATAGATAAAATCCATTGTATTATATCCCATATTTTATATGGTAATAGTTATATATGGCAAGAAAGAGAACTGAAAAACGCACAGCCCGCTATGCGGTAATTCTGCGATTTTTATACAGTGCGATTTCATTGCGTTTTTACTGTAATTCAGTTTTCTACGATTGTGTATATATTAACTTATATTAAAGTAATCGTATATTCCTTCTAATTCTGTCTGTAATAAATATATGACATCAATATTATACAAATAATTAAAGTCGTATATATTATCAAGAGATAGTATATATTCTTCCAATAGGACAAATGTAATCAGTAATAAAACAGAGATATTTTCTCAAAGGATTTTCATACCAATTTTTCTGTAAAAATTCTTTAAAAAATCTACTCAAAACAGATGTTCTATTTATTTAATTCAGGGGAAAAGAGATTCCATTCTGAGAGAAAGTATTCCATTCAGAAGATATTTTCAACATTTTCAATATTTTCAATATTTAGAATATTGAATAATATTGAAATAATATTGAAAATGTTGAAAATATCTTCTGAATGGAATACTTTCTCTCAGAATGGAATCTCTTTTCCCCTGAATTAAATAAATAGAACATCTGTTTTGAGTAGATTTTTTTAAAGAATTTTTACAGAAAAATTGGTATGAAAATCCTTTGAGAAAAATTCTGTTTTATTACTGCTTATATTTGTCCTATTGGAAGAATATATACTATCTCTTGATAATATATATGACTTTAATTATTTGTATAATATTGATGTCATATATATATTACAGACAGAATTAGAAGGAATATACGATTGTATGACTTAAATATAAGTTAATATATACCCAATCGTAGAAAACTGAATTACAGTGAAAACGCTATGAAATCGCACTGTATAAAAATCGCAGAATTACCGCATAGCGGGCTGTGCGTTTTTCAGTTCTTCAGTTCTCTTTCTTGCCATATATAACTATTACCATATAAAATATGGGATATAATACAATGGATTTTATCTATAATGTAGACAAATGTGATCTCGTCCTTTATGCATACGATCTTTTTAATATAGACGATTTTTTCATTTTAGGTTTTCAAATATATACGATTTTTTTAATATATACGACTTTTTCATTTTAGATTTATTTTATTGATGTATTCTTTTGTACGCTTTTAATACAAAGTGGTATATTTATGTGTATGTTGATTTAATCTTTTTTTAAACTGAGAAATAATGGGTTTGTGAGTGACATATATGTCTTTCCGACCATGAAAAGAAACCCACGTCGCTTCCTATACACAGCACAAGTAAATCAATTTAGACCACACCTGTTTAGGTGTATGAAAACTGGTCACTTTCATGGGAAATTCAGCCACTGAAGAAGGAGTCATAGCCCACTCCGAAACGCGTATGGTAATTAATCCCATGATAAAGTACAGAACCGGAGGATCAAAAAGCGCTTAAAGTAAAGAAAAGAAAGAGGAGAGGGACCGGTGACTCTTTCGTTCTTAAAAGCAAAGAAAAGCCGGATACCTGCTTTTCTGGAGAGTCTTTCCTGGTGAGTTTTAACCCTGCGAAACACCAACTAAAAGTGCAGAAGGAATATACTACCAGCTGACCTCCAATACAGTACATTTGTATACGAACACCGAGGATCCCGAATCCTTACAAGTCCTGTGGAAATTGCATCGCATCCTGTAAAGAACTTCATCACACGGGGGACGCCACCAGTGATGTAATAAAACCGGCATTACTCCATTCAAAACAGTGAGTAAAACAGCTCCGGCTTATTCTTACAAACAGGCAGTAACATTGTAGCGATTATATATGTAAAGTGACGACCAAGCCGCAAAGATACAATCGACTATTTAAAAGACTGTATCTGAATATCAAGTCTACTATTGAAGTGTTACCTATTGGGATATTGATTGGGTTAATTAATGCTTTGGAAAGACATTATCGTACCATATAAAAGACCCTGAAGCTCTGGTTTAAATACAGAGAACTAATTTAATTAATTTACTACTGTATTTAAGTATTTTATTAATCCATTTTAGAGTGTTTAATTTTAGCATGCCCATTTAACATTGTATATTACGACTAATAAATATTGTTGTACTAATCATCCGTGTGGAACCAAATAAGTGGTGTGCCCTACTACTTTCTCTCTTGCTCTCAACATTTTTTAGAGGATTGGGTGAATCCTCTTTGTAGGAGCACCCATACCATTCTTGATTAGTAGGTGAGCCCTCTCTAATATTTATTTTTGACAAAATAGAATATGTAAAAAACAAATAAAAGCGGCCAAACTAGAGACCACAAGATTAATTGACTAAGAGAGCAAAACTAACCCTAAAATGTTCTTTAATTATATAAATAGTAAAAAGTATAAATCTGAAGGTGTCAGCCCTTTACAGAGTGATGAAGGGGAAGTTGCAGAGAACGATGAAGAGCAAGCAAAGTTATTAAATATTTTTTTCTTTACTATATTCACTGAAGAAAATAATGATGAAATGCAGAATGAATGAGGAATTTTCTTTTACAAAGTGCCCTGTCTGACCCAGGAAGAAGTACAGCCGCGTCCTAAAGACAAATCGCCAAGACCGGATGGCATACACCCCCGTATCCTAAGAGAATTAAGTAATGTCATAGCTAGACCCTTATTTCTGATATATGCAGACTCTATACTGACAGGGAGTGTTCCACGGGATTGTCGCATAAACGTGGTGCCAATATTCAAAAAGCATCCAAAAACAGAGCACGGAAACTATAGGCCGGTAAGTTTAACATCCGTCGAGGGTAAACAGTTTGAAGGTTTTCTAAGAGATGCTATCTTGGAGTACCTCAATGAAAATAAGCAAATAACATCATATCAGCATGGCTTCATGAGGGATTGGTCATGTCAAACTAATGTAATAAGTTTCTACAAGGAGGTAAGTTCTAGACTTGACAGCGGTGAATCAATGGATGTCGTATATCTGGACTTCTCCAAAGCATTTGACACTGTACCACATAAAGGGTTAGTATATAAAACGAGAATGCTCGGACTGGGAGAAAATGTCTGTATGTGGGTAAGTAACTGGCTCAGTGATAGAAAACAGAGGGTGGTTATTAACAGTACACACTCAGATTGGGTCACTGTCACTAGAGGGGTACCTCAGGAGAAAGTATTGGGCCCTATCCTCTTCAATATATTTATTAATGATCTTGTAGAAGGCTTGCACAGTAAAATATCAATTTTTGCAGATGACACTAAACTGTGTAAAGTAATTGACACGGAAGAGGACAGTATACTACTACAGAGGGATCTGGATAGATTGGAGGCTTGGGCAGAGAAGTGGCAGATGAGGTTTAACACTGACAAATGTAAGGTTATGCACATGGGAAGGAATAATGCAAGTCACCCGTACATACTAAATGGTAAAACATTGGGTAACACTGACATGGAAAAGGACCTAGGAAACTAAGCTGTAAAAACCAGTGTCAGGCAGCTGCTGCCAAGGCCAGTAAGATAATGGATTGCATCAAAAGGGGCATAGATGCCCATGATGAGAACATAGTCCTGCCACTTTACAAATCACTAGTCAGACCACACATGGAATACTGTGTACAGTTCTGGGCTCCTGTGAACAAGGCAGATATAGCAATGCTGGAGAGGGTTCAGAGGAGGGCAACTAAAGTAATAACTGGAATGGGGGGACTACAGTACCCTGAAAGATTATCAAAATTAGGGTTATTCACTTTAGAAATAAGATGACTGAGGGGAGATTTAATTACTATGTATAAATATACAGAGATCTCTCCCATCATCTACGGTAAGAGCAGTGAGACTATGGAACTCTCTGCCTGAGGAGGTGGTGATGGTGAGTACAATAAAGGAATTCAAGAGGGGCCTGGATGTATTTCTGGAGGGTAATAATATTACAGGCTATAGCTACTAGAGAGGGAATTATTCAGGGAAAATTCATCCAGGGAATTATTCTGTGGGGAAAATTGTCTTCTACCTCACAGATTTTTTTGCCTTCCTCTGGATCAACTTGCAGGATGACAGGCTGAACTGGATGGACATATACTATGTTACTGTGTAATTAATTCACTAACAGGCATCAGAACCTAGCAACGTTTTGACTTCAGTAAACATGCTTGTAAAAAAAACTTGCTAAGGCTACTTTCACACTTGCATTGTATTTTTCCGGTATTTAGATCCATCAGAGGATATCACTAACGGAAAAAACTGTTTTGTCCCCATACATTCTAAACGGAAAGAGATCCATTCAGGATGTCGTCCGTTTCGTCAGTATTCGGTTGTGTGACCAGACACAAAACTGCTGCAAGCTGCGGTTTTGTGTTCGGTTATAAAAACAGAAAAAAACTGATCCAGTGCTGAAAACTATGTAAGGCTACTTTCACACTAGCGTTTTTGCTAGATCCGGCACTGTTCCGCAAAAACGCTTCCGTTACTGATAATACAACCGTCTGCATCCGTTATGAACGGATCCGGTTGTATTATCTTTAACATACCCAAGACGGATCCGTCATGAACTCCATTGAAAGTCAATGGGGGATGGATCCGTTTTCTATTGTGTCAGATTGTGTCCGAAAAAACTTGACTTGCATTGTGGGTCATGACGGATCCGTCTTGCTCCGCATCCCAGGACGGAAAGCAAACCGAAGCATGCTGCAGTTTGCTCTCCGGTATGAGAACGGAATGCATTTCGGAGCATTCCGTTCTGTTCAGTTACGTTTTGTCCCCATTGACAATGAATGGGGACAAAACAGAAGCGTTTTTATCCAGTATTGAGACCCTATGACGGATCTCAATACCGGAAAATATTAATGCTAGTGTGAAAGTAGCCTAAGTTAATGGTGATGGAACTGTTTTTTTAGGAGCCTAAAAACAACACATCCGTCACCCGTTGACTTTCAATGTATTTAGTGACAGATTTCATTTCACACAACCGCATCCTAATTGAACGGATACATCCTGAGCACACAAGGTCCACAAAAATTAGAATTCACAATAAAAAAAAAGATGAAGTTTGTGTTGCATCTGTTTTTTTTTTGTGGACCCTTTGTGCTTTCCGCACCCATATGTTTGTTCCACAAAGGATACAAAATGTCATATTCTTGGCCACAAATGCAGACCATGAACCCATTGAAGTTAAAAGGGTTGTCCAGGTTCAGAGCTGAACCCGGACATACCCTTATTTTCACCCAGGCAGCACTCCTGAGGCTTCCATCGGAGCACCTCATGCTCCGATGTGCTCCCTTGCCCTGCGCTAAATCGCGCAGGGCACGGGCTCTTTTGTTTATCATAACACATGGCCAGGCATAAGCTTCCGCCCGTCAGTGTGTTTGGTGACGTCACCGGCTCTGATGGGCGGGCTTTAGCGCTGCCCTAGCTGTTTTACTGGCTAGGGCAGCGCTGAATCCCGCACATCAGTGCCGGTGACATCACTGGGCTTCCTGTAAGCCCCATGGAGAGCCCCGGTACATCACCGAATCTCCAAAAAATGCCTTTGCCCTGCATGATTTAACGCAGGACAAAGGAGAGCATCGGAGCATGAACTGGGGGGGAAAATGGAGGAATGTCCGGGTTCAGCTCTGAACCCGGACAACCCCTTTAATGGTTCTGCAAAAAAATGGATCCAACACGGACGTTATCTGTGTTTTGCCACCCTCGCTCCTCTTGCTTCCTCTACCAACCCCTCCCTCTTCTTGATTAACAGGGCTAGGTTTCTGCATTGTCATCTTGCCTGGCCCTACCAATCAAGAAAGAGAGGCAGGTGCTGACCGAGGAAGCAGGAGGAGCAGGGGTGCACAGAGTGGCTTAGGCCCCACCCTCGGTGCACTTAACTACTCATTTGCATGTGAAATAAAAGTACTATTTCTCCAGAATGAAGCAGAGGATCAGTAAGTAAAATGTATCATTACATTCAGGTGGAAAGCATTGTGCCTGGTGTAACCGTGAATTTCCTCGTGACAGATTTCCTTTGCTGAGAATAAGTCAATACCTTGTGTTTTTGATCCACTTGTTCTGCATGGTTTCAAATCATCTGTAAAATAGAGAGGATATTGGAATATAATCTGCTCATCTAGGTATTACTGCATAACTAAGGTATAACTAGTGTCATAGCCCAAACAATAATGGGATGACCCAAAGGAGGTATACTGGGACGAATGATCTCCCCTAGTGTGAGATCAGGGAGTCTCTTTGTAACATAGACCATCACAGAGATGCCTAGGCATGGCCGCTGGGCCAGTATATTTGGATTCCTTCTTGAGATCATGAAGGTTGTGGTTGACCCCAATGTCGTGGGGCACTAGGCATTCCGTGGCACTCACCAGCACTATGTGGAATATAGAAAAGTGGCTTTAAAAAGTCACAAGCTGTGTGTTTGTGACTTTTTAAATGCAACTTTTTGGAGAAAAAAAAGTCCCAAGTGTATCTTTTTACATTGCTCTTGCCACTTTTCCAAAAGGAGGCGAGGTAAGGGTGGGAAAGGGTTATGGCCAACACTCGAGACAGATTTATCTATGTTTACACCAATTTTCTGGCGCAAAAAAAGCCAGAAATCTACAGAATTAATCAATGAATACGCTGTTTGGCACTATCGGCATATTGTTTGATACTTTTATTTATTCAATGTATTCATATGGGAAACAACGTTTACTGTTATGTAGAACTCGTATTATCGTTGGTACTATTAGGCCTCTTTCACACAAGCGACGGATTAGGTCCGGATGCGTTCAGGGTGCGTTCAGTGAAACTCGTACCATTTCACAAGCAAGTTCAGTCAGTTTTGTCTGCAATTGGGTTAATTTTTTTCCCCGCGGGTGCAATCAGTTTTGATGCATTTTTCGCACGCGTGAAAGAAAACTGAAGATTTATAAACAACTTCTCCTAGCAACCTTCAGTGAAAAACGCATTACATCTGGACTGCATCTAGACTACATCCGGATGCAATACGTTTTTCACTGAAGCCCCATTCACTTCTATGGGACCAGCGCTGCGTGAAAAATGCAGAATATGGAACATGCTGCGATTCTCATGCAACGCCGAACTGATGTGTGAAAACCAACGCTCATGTGCACAGATGTATTGAAATGACGCCACGCATTGCATCCCTGCGGAAAACTCACTCGTGTGAAAGGGGCCTTACTGTAATAAATACCGTATGCATTATAACTAGTGATATTAGGGTCCATTCACACGGATCCACAAAACACGGACAGCGGCAATGTGCTTTCCGTATTGTGTGGACCGCACATTGCCGGCACTAATAGAATATGCCTATTGTTGTCCGCAATTGCAGACAAGAATAGGACATGTTCTATTTTTTTCGGGAACAGAATTGCAGACCCGGAAGTGCGGGCCTGCAATTCCGTATCCGGGCAGCACATCGTGCTGCCCCATAGAAATTAATAGGTCCGCAATTTGCGGAACGAAATTGCGGACGTGTGAATGGACCCTTACTGTAACTATTCTTCATGATTTGTACTACAGAATAAGGCCTCATGCACACGACCTGTAGTATTTTGCGGTCCGCCAAAAATACAGATGTTGTCCGTGTGCATTCTGTATTTTGAGAAACGGAACAGCTGGCCCCTAATAGAACAGTACTATCCTTGCCTGTAATGCGGACAATAATAGGACATGTTCTATTTTTTTGCGGAACGGAAATACGGACATACGGAATGCACACTTAGTAACTTCCGTTTTTTTGCAGACCCATTGAAATGAATGGTTCCATATATGGTCCGCAAAAAAAACTGAACGGACACAGAAAGAAAATACCTTCGTGTGCATGAGGCCTAAGTAGGCATTATGCTACCTGCACACAGGTGCATCTTACTTGCGTTTTTTTGTGCGGATTTGATGTGGATTTTCCGCAGAGCTCAACCTTGCCTTTCCAAGGGTAAAATCCACACAAACAATTGACATGCTGTGGATTTCTAAATCCACACGGCAGGTCAATTTCCACAATGCAAAAGAAAACTAAGTGTACATGACATTTGTCTCATCTCATTCACTGTATTATGCAGTGTTTTTTTGCACAAAAATCTGTGTGGAAAAACTGTGCATAATCTGCAATGTGTGCAGGTAGCCTTAAAGGGGTTGTCTCACTTCAGCAAGTGGCATTTATCATGTAGAGAAAGTTGATACAAGGCCCTTACTAATGTATTGTGATTGTCCATGTTGCCTCCTTTGCTGGCTGGATTCATTTTTCCATCACATTATATACTGCTCGTTTCCAGGGGTTCTGACCACCCTGTAATCCAGCTACATGATAATTACCATTTGCTGAAGTGAAACAACGGGTGATGGCTGCCATTATAAAATATGTACCACAGCTGAAAAGCAGCATGACCAATTGAACGAGTGTTGGTTAAGGCTACCTGCACACATTGCGGATTATGTACGTGTTTTCTGGTTGGATTTTCATTAGGAAAATCTGCTGTGTAAGGCTACATGCACACGACCGCGTGCCCACCATGGCCGTATTGCGGCCCTCATACAGCGGGTCCGCAATACACGGGCACTGGCCGTATGCATTCCACATCACGGTTCGCGGCCCTATTCACTTGAATGGGTCCGCAATCACGGAGAGGCGGAAGGGAGGCACGGATCGGAACCCCACGGAAGCACTACGGAGTGCTCCTGTGGTGTTTCTGGCCGTGCCCCTGCACCGCAAAAAAGTAGCGCATGCTACTTCGTGGGATTCGATTCGCTCATCTCTATTATTACAAGATTTAGGGCCCCACTTTTGATTTTGCCCAGGGCCACATTTTGTCTAAAACCAGCCCTGCACAGAGGTAAGACCCACACCTCAGGCATTTATGGGATATCTATATATTTATAGGATGATTTTAGCCCGGAGACATTTGTGAGTCTCCTGAATTACATTGCACTTGCCGACTATGTAGTGAATGTTCCTTACCTTGGTTATAGTACTCTCCCATTACAGGAACTAGACCGCATTGCCCTGCTGTGTACAAGTACCCGCCATCTAGTGTCACTGCATCAGCTTCACCTTTCTACAAAGGAATGGAATTACATTTATTAACAGTAAGGGGTTTATAATTAGAATATATATTTTTTTTTCACGTTAATAAAACAAGTAAAATTCTGAATTCTGCAGATTTGTACCCATGAAACGGCTAACCTGTTCAATGTTTGCTGGGCAGCTGAAGGCATCTGTGGGAAAAACACAGAGGCCTTCAGCTGCCAAGCGAGCAACAGGTCAGCCAGTTTCATGGGTACAAATCTGCTGACAGATGCACTTTAAAGAGGTTTTTAAAATTGATGGCCTATCTATAGGATAGACCCGAATATTAGATGAGTGGCGGTTCGACTATCATCATCCATGCTGATCAGCTGTTTGAAGGAGTTGCAATGCTTGGAGAGCGCTACAGCCTCTTCAAGTACCGCACACCTGTGTACTTTTCATAGAGACATAGCCGCAATACCAAGCACAAGTGGTACGAAGAGTATGCTCTTATGGCAGTATGAACCATTGTAAAGAACTTATCAGCAGGGCTACAAGAGTCCGTCCCTTCATTAGTCTGTACCCAGGTTGGGATTACTACAGGAACCTGCAGTCCATTGTTCTGCCTGTACAAGTGAGAAAATCCAGACACATTTGATACTAAAGTGTGGGAATAATTGGTGATAACTCCTATAATATCTTCTATGATAACCAATAAATTGTAACTTATTGCCTTACTTATTTTTCAGGCAAAAAGTATGCAAAAAAAGCTCATGGCATCCAAACCAGAGACACCCATCTGTAGACAGCTGTCTCGTGGTTCTTGCCCCTCACCAGTACAGAGCAAGGCACTGGTTGGCTGGATGAAATGCCTTAGATGCAGCTCATGGTAGGGGTTACAGTTTCCTATTGAAGAGACATAATGAAGTATGGAGAACAAAGTATGCAGATTATCTTCTAGCAGCCAAGCCAGGGCTATTTTGCTGACGAATATCCTTTACCAAGACTTGTAGAACGCATTCTTCTGCAGAAGATGCCTGAGTGCATTCAATGGCTCCACCGCTTGCAGGTGTCCACTGGTCACACTTTGTCTTCTCCTGTTTGCTCTGTGTGCACCATCGCACAGTCTCCTTGGAAGGAGAATTTAACACTAAAAAAAAAGTAGTGAATAAAGAAAAATTTGATCCAGTTCCAACCTTTTATCTTTCACGATGATCAGAATTTTCACCCTCACTCCATGAGACAATGCATACAGTGCTAATGACAAATACTCAGTCCCCTCATTTCTATTTCTGTCCATGTCACTTACCATGCGTTGCTCGGATAGAACTGAAGTGACTTGCTCCCAGATACAAGAAGGCATCCATTGAAGATGGTAAAGGAAGAAGAGTGGCTGCTGAGTTCATCAATAGCAGATTCTTCCCGTGCTTAGAGCCTGATAGTTTGCACTCTTTTTTCTATATATGTAAAATATTAATAGTTAAAAATAAGAAAAAATAAAATATTCATATTTCATCAGGTGAAATTATACCCAATTCTCCTAAATAAAATGAATTACTATAGTTAATGAGTAGGGATGAGCGAACTCGAACTGTATAGTTCGGGTTCGTACCGAATTTTGGGGTGTCCGTGACACGGACCCGAACCCGGACATTTTCGTAAAAGTCCGGGTTCGGGTTCGGTGTTCGTCGCTTTCTTCGCGCTTTTGTGACGCTTTCTTGGCGCTTTTTGAAAGGCTGCAAAGCAGCCAATCAACAAGCGTCATACTACTTGCCCCAAGAGGCCATCACAGCCATGCCTACTATTGGCATGGCTGTGATTGGCCAGAGCACCATGTGACCCAGCCTCTATTTAAGCTGGAGTCACATAGCGCCGCCCGTCACTCTGCTCTGATTAGCGTAGGGAGAGGTTGCGGCTGCGACAGTAGGGCGAGATTAGGCAGATTAACTCCTCCAAAGGACTTGATTAACTGATCGATCTGCAGCTGTGGATCATTGAGCTGCTGATCCTCAATTGCTCACTGTTTTTAGGCTGCCCAGACCGTTTGTCAGTCACATTTTTCTGGGGTGATCGGCGGCCATTTTGTGTCTTGTGGTGCGCCAGCACAAGCTGCGACCAAGTGCATTTAACCCTCAATGGTGTGGTTGTTTTTTGGCTAAAGCCTACATCAGGGTGAAGCTGTCACACCAAGTGCATTTAACCAGCAATAGTCTGTTCATTTTTTGGCCATATACAAAATCAGGGGCAAGCTGCGCCTGTCACCAAGTGCATTTAACCCTCAATGGTGTGGTTGTTTTTTGGCTAAAGCCTACATCAGGGTGAAGCTGTCACACCAAGTGCATTTAACCAGCAATAGTCTGTTCATTTTTTGGCCATATACTAAATCAGGGGCAAGCTGCGCCTGTCACCAAGTGCATTTAACCCTCAATGGTGTGGTTGTTTTTTGGCTAAAGCCTACATCAAGGTGAAGCTGTCACACCAAGTGCATTTAACCAGCAATAGTCTGTTCATTTTTTGGCCATATACTAAATCAGGGGCAAGCTGCGCCTGTCACCAAGTGCATTTAACCCTCAATGGTGTGGTTGTTTTTTGGCTAAAGCCTACATCAGGGTGAAGCTGTCACACCAAGTGCATTTAACCAGCAATAGTCTGTTTATTTTTTGGCCATATCCCAGTCTAATTCTGTCACTAAATCCATACCGGTCACCCAGCGCCTAAATACTAGGCCTCAAATTTATATCCCGCTAAATCTGTCCTTAGTGCTGTAGCTGGGCGAGTTATTTAGTGTCCGTTCAAGCACATTTCTTGTTCTGGGTTGAAATACAATTCCCAATTTAGCAATTTCATAATTTAGTGGTTTCTGCTATATCAGAGCTATTTGAAATCTATCCCTAAAAGGGTATATAATATTCAAGGTGCACATTGGGTCATTCAGAATAACTTCACACATACCCGCTACTGTGTATTTCCAAGTCTAATTCTGGCACTAAACCCATACCTGTCACCCAGCGCCTAAATACTAGGCCTCAAATTTATATCCCGCTAAATCTGTCCCTAGTGCTGTAGCTGGGCGAGTTATTTAGTGTCCGTTCAAGCACATTTCTTGTTCTGGGTTGAAATACAATTCCCAATTTAGCAATTTCATAATTTAGTGGTTTCTGCTATATCAGAGCTATTTGAAATCTATCCCTAAAAGGGTATATAATATTCAAGGTGCACATTGGGTCATTCAGAATAACTTCACACACACCCGCTACTGTGTATTTCCAAGTCTAATTCTGGCACTAAACCCATACCTGTCACCCAGCGCCTAAATACTAGGCCTCAAATTTATATCCCGCTAAATCTGTCCTTAGTGCTGTAGCTGGGCGAGTTATTTAGTGTCCGTTCAAGCACATTTCTTGTTGTGGGTTGAAATACAATTCCCAATTTAGCAATTTCATAATTTAGTGGTTTCTGCTATATCAGAGCTATTTGAAATCTATCCCTAAAAGGGTATATAATATTCAAGGTGCACATTGGGTCATTCAGAATAACTTCACACACACCCGCTACTGTGTATTTCCAAGTCTAATTCTGGCACTAAACCCATACCTGTCACCCAGCGCCTAAATACTAGGCCTCAAATTTATATCCTGCTAAATCTCTCGTTAGTGCTGTAGCTGGGCGAGTTATTTAGTGTCCGTTCAAGCACATTTCTTGTTGTGGGTTGAAATACAATTCCCAATTTAGCAATTTCATAATTTAGTCGTTTCTGCTATATCAGAGCTATTTGAAATCTATCCCTAAAAGGGTATATAATATTCAAGGTGCACATTGGGTCATTCAGAATAACTTCACACACACCCGCTACTGTGTATTTCCAAGTCTAATTCTGGCACTAAACCCATACCTGTCACCCAGCGCCTAAATACTAGGCCTCAAATTTATATCCCGCTAAATCTGTCCTTAGTGCTGTAGCTGGGCGAGTTATTTAGTGTCCGTTCAAGCACATTTCTTGTTCTGGGTTGAAATACAATTCCCAATTTAGCAATTTCATAATTTAGTCGTTTCTGCTATATCAGAGCTATTTGAAATCTATCCCTAAAAGGGTATATAATATTCAAGGTGCACATTGGGTCATTCAGAATAACTTCACACACACCCGCTACTGTGTATTTCCAAGTCTAATTCTGGCACTAAACCCATACCTGTCACCCAGCGCCTAAATACTAGGCCTCAAATTTATATCCCGCTAAATCTGTCCTTAGTGCTGTAGCTGGGCGAGTTATTTAGTGTCCGTTCAAGCACATTTCTTGTTCTGGGTTGAAATACAATTCCCAATTTAGCAATTTCATAATTTAGTGGTTTCTGCTATATCAGAGCTATTTGAAATCTATCCCTAAAAGGGTATATAATATTCAAGGTGCACATTGGGTCATTCAGAATAACTTCACACACACCCGCTACTGTGTATTTCCAAGTCTAATTCTGGCACTAAACCCATACCTGTCACCCAGCGCCTAAATACTAGGCCTCAAATTTATATCCTGCTAAATCTCTCGTTAGTGCTGTAGCTGGGCGAGTTATTTAGTGTCCGTTCAAGCACATTTCTTGTTGTGGGTTGAAATACAATTCCCAATTTAGCAATTTCATAATTTAGTCGTTTCTGCTATATCAGAGCTATTTGAAATCTATCCCTAAAAGGGTATATAATATTCAAGGTGCACATTGGGTCATTCAGAATAACTTCACACACACCCGCTACTGTGTATTTCCAAGTCTAATTCTGTCACTAAATCCATACCGGTCACCCAGCGCCTAAATACTAGGCCTCAAATTTATATCCCGCTGAATTTGAATACAATACATTGGGCCAAATAATATATTTGTTGTTGTGGTGAACCATAACAATGAGAAAAACATCTAGTAAGGGACGCGGACGTGGACATGGTCGTGGTGGTGTTAGTGGACCCTCTGGTGCTGGGAGAGGACGTGGCCGTTCTGCCACATCCACACGTCCTAGTGTACCAACTACCTCAGGTCCCAGTAGCCGCCAGAATTTACAGCGATATATGGTGGGGCCCAATGCCGTTCTAAGGATGGTAAGGCCTGAGCAGGTACAGGCATTAGTCAATTGGGTGGCCGACAGTGGATCCAGCACGTTCACATTATCTCCCACCCAGTCTTCTGCAGAAAGCGCACAGATGGCGCCTGAAAACCAACCCCATCAGTCTGTCACATCACCCCCATGCATACCAGGGAAACTGTCTCAGCCTCAAGTTATGCAGCAGTCTCTTATGCTGTTTGAAGACTCCGCTGGCAGGGTTTCCCAAGGGCATCCACCTAGCCCTTCCCCAGCGGTGAAAGACATAGAATGCCCTGACGCACAACCACTTATGTTTCCTGATGATGAGGACATGGGAATACCACCTCAGCATGTCTCTGATGATGACGAAACACAGGTGCCAACTGCTGCGTCTTTCTGCAGTGTGCAGACTGAACAGGAGGTCAGGGATCAAGACTGGGTGGAAGACGATGCAGGGGACGATGAGGTCCTAGACCCCACATGGAATGAAGGTCGTGCCACTGACTTTCACAGTTCGGAGGAAGAGGCAGTGGTGAGACCGAGCCAACAGCGTAGCAAAAGAGGGAGCAGTGGGCAAAAGCAGAACACCCGCCGCCAAGAGACTCCGCCTGCTACTGACCGCCGCCATCTGGGACCGAGCACCCCAAAGGCAGCTTCAAGGAGTTCCCTGGCATGGCACTTCTTCAAACAATGTGCTGACGACAAGACCCGAGTGGTTTGCACGCTGTGCCATCAGAGCCTGAAGCGAGGCATTAACGTTCTCAACCTGAGCACAACCTGCATGACCAGGCACCTGCATGCAAAGCATGAACTGCAGTGGAGTAAACACCTTAAAACCAAGGAAGTCACTCAGGCTCCCCCTGCTACCTCTTCTGCTGCTGCCGCCTCGGCCTATTCTGCTGCTGCCGCCTCGGCCTCTTCCTCCGCCTCTGGAGGAACGTTGGCACCTGCCGCCCAGCAAACAGGGGATGTACCACCAACACCACCACCACCACCTCCGTCACCAAGCGTCTCAACCATGTCACACGCCAGTGTTCAGCTCTCCATCTCACAAACATTTGATAGAAAGCGTAAATTCCCACCTAGCCACCCTCGATCCCTGGCCCTGAATGCCAGCATTTCTAAACTACTGGCCTATGAAATGCTGTCATTTAGGCTGGTGGACACAGACAGCTTCAAACAGCTCATGTCGCTTGCTGTCCCACAGTATGTTGTTCCCAGCCGGCACTACTTCTCCAAGAGAGCCGTGCCTTCCCTGCACAACCAAGTATCCGATAAAATCAAGTGTGCACTGCGCAACGCCATCTGTGGCAAGGTCCACCTAACCACAGATACGTGGACCAGTAAGCACGGCCAGGGACGCTATATCTCCCTAACTGCACACTGGGTAAATGTAGTGGCAGCTGGGCCCCAGGCGGAGAGCTGTTTGGCGCACGTCCTTCCGCCGCCAAGGATCGCAGGGCAACATTCTTTGCCTCCTGTTGCCACCTCCTCCTTCTCGGCTTCCTCCTCCTCTTCTTCCACCTGCTCATCCAGTCAGCCACACACCTTCACCACCAACTTCAGCACAGCCCGGGGTAAACGTCAGCAGGCCATTCTGAAACTCATATGTTTGGGGGACAGGCCCCACACCGCACAGGAGTTGTGGCGGGGTATAAAACAACAGACCGACGAGTGGTTGCTGCCGGTGAGCCTCAAACCCGGCCTGGTGGTGTGTGATAATGGGCGAAATCTCGTTGCAGCTCTGGGACTAGCCAATTTGACGCACATCCCTTGCTTGGCGCATGTGCTGAATTTGGTGGTGCAGAAGTTCATTCACAACTACCCCGACATGTCAGAGCTGCTGCATAAAGTGCGGGCCGTCTGTTCGCGCTTCCGGCGTTCACATCCTGCTGCTGCTCGCCTGTCTGCGCTACAGCGTAACTTCGGCCTTCCCGCTCACCGCCTCATATGCGACGTGCCCACCAGGTGGAACTCCACCTTGCACATGCTGGACAGACTGTGCGAGCAGCAGCAGGCCATAGTGGAGTTTCAGCTGCAGCACGCACGGGTCAGTCGCACTACAGAACAGCACCACTTCACCACCAATGACTGGGCCTCCATGCGAGACCTGTGTGCCCTGTTGCGCTGTTTCGAGTACTCCACCAACATGGCCAGTGGCGATGACACCGTTATCAGCGTTACAATACCACTTCTATGTCTCCTTGAGAAAACACTTAGGGCGATGATGGAAGAGGAGGTGGCCCAGGAGGAGGAGGAGGAGGAGGAGGAAGAGGGGTCATTTTTAGCCCTTTCAGGCCAGTCTCTTCGAAGTGACTCAGAGGGAGGTTTTTGGCAACAGCAGAGGCCAGGTACAAATGTGGCCAGCCAGGGCCCACTACTGGAGGACGAGGAGGACGAGGATGAGGAGGAGGTGGAGGAGGATGAGGATGAAGCATGGTCACAGCGGGGTGGCACCCAACGCAGCTCGGGTCCATCACTGGTGCGTGGCTGGGGGGAAAGGCAGGACGATGACGATACGCCTCCCACAGAGGACAGCTTGTCCTTACCCCTGGGCAGCCTGGCACACATGAGCGACTACATGCTGCAGTGCCTGCGCAACGACAGCAGAGTTGCCCACATTTTAACCTGTGCGGACTACTGGGTTGCCACCCTGCTGGATCCACGCTACAAAGACAATGTGCCCACCTTACTTCCTGCACTGGAGCGTGATAGGAAGATGCGCGAGTACAAGCGCACGTTGGTAGACGCGCTACTGAGAGCATTCCCAAATGTCACAGGGGAACAAGTGGAAGCCCAAGGCCAAGGCAGAGGAGGAGCAAGAGGTCGCCAAGGCAGCTGTGTCACGGCCAGCTCCTCTGAGGGCAGGGTTAGCATGGCAGAGATGTGGAAAACTTTTGTCAACACGCCACAGCTAACTGCACCACCACCTGATACGCAACGTGTTAGCAGGAGGCAACATTTCACTAACATGGTGGAACAGTACGTGTGCACACCCCTCCACGTACTGACTGATGGTTCGGCCCCATTCAACTTCTGGGTCTCTAAATTGTCCACGTGGCCAGAGCTAGCCTTTTATGCCTTGGAGGTGCTGGCCTGCCCGGCGGCCAGCGTTTTGTCTGAACGTGTATTCAGCACGGCAGGGGGCGTCATTACAGACAAACGCAGCCGCCTGTCTACAGCCAATGTGGACAAGCTGACGTTCATAAAAATGAACCAGGCATGGATCCCACAGGATCTGTCCGTCCCTTGTCCAGATTAGACATTAACTATCTCCCCTTAACCATTATATTATTGGACTCCAGGGCACTTCCTCATTCAATCCTATTTTTATTTTCATTTTACCATTATATTGCGAGGCTACCCAAAGTTGAATGAACCTATCCTGTGTCTGGGTGCCGGGGCCTAAATATATGCCAAT
This sequence comes from Bufo gargarizans, assembly GCF_014858855.1. Taxonomy (NCBI): domain Eukaryota; kingdom Metazoa; phylum Chordata; class Amphibia; order Anura; family Bufonidae; genus Bufo; species Bufo gargarizans. The sequence continues at coordinate 95,868,309 of NC_058083.1, forward strand.
GGACTGTTCCAATGTTGGGTGACGTGAAGCCTGATTCTCTGCTATGACATGCAGAATGATTCTCTGCTGACATGAAGCCAGATTGTCTGTTACGGGACCTCTCTCCTCTGCCTGGGTGCTGGGCCTAAATATATGCCAATGGACTGTTGCAGTGGTGGCTGACGTGAAGCCTCATTCTCTGCTATGACATGCAGACTAATTCTCTGCTGACATGAAGCCAGATTGTCTGTTACGGGACCTCTCTCCTCTGCCTGTGTGCTAGGCCTAAATATATGCCAATGGACTGTTGCAGTGGTGGCTGACGTGAAGCCTCATTCTCTGCTATGACATGCAGACTGATTCTCTGCTGACATGAAGCCAGATTGTCTGTTACGGGACCTCTCTCCTCTGCCTGTGTGCTAGGCCTAAATATATGCCAATGGACTGTTGCAGTGGTGGCTGACGTGAAGCCTCATTCTCTGCTATGACATGCAGACTAATTCTCTGCTGACATGAAGCCAGATTGTCTGTTACGGGACCTCTCTCCTCTGCCTGTGTGCTAGGCCTAAATATATGCCAATGGACTGTTGCAGTGGTGGGTGACGTGAAGCCTCATTCTCTGCTATGACATGCAGACTCTGCTGACATGAAGCCAGATTGTCTGTTACGGGACCTCCCTCCTCTGCCTGGGTGCTGGGCCTAAATATATGCCAATGGACTGTTGCAGTGGTGGCTGACGTGAAGCCTCATTCTCTGCTATGACATGCAGACTAATTCTCTGCTGACATGAAGACAGATTCTCTGTTACGGGACCTCCCTCCTCTGCCTGGGTGCTGGGCCTAAATATATGCCAATGGACTGTTGCAGTGGTGGCTGACGTGAAGCCTCATTCTCTGCTATGACATGCAGACTAATTCTCTGCTGACATGAAGCCAGATTGTCTGTTACGGGACCTCTCTCCTCTGCCTGTGTGCTAGGCCTAAATATATGCCAATGGACTGTTGCAGTGGTGGCTGACGTGAAGCCTCATTCTCTGCTATGACATGCAGACTGATTCTCTGCTGACATGAAGCCAGATCGTCTGTTACGGGACCTCTCTGCTCTGCCTGTGTGCTAGGCCTAAATATATGCCAATGGACTGTTGCAGTGGTGGGTGACGTGAAGCCTCATTCTCTGCTATGACATGCAGACTGATTCTCTGCTGTCATGAAGCCAGATTGTCTGTTACGGGACCTCTCTGCTCTGCCTGTGTGCTAGGCCTAAATATATGCCAATGGACTGTTGCAGTGGTGGCTGACGTGAAGCCTCATTCTCTGCTATGACATGCAGACTAATTCTCTGCTGACATGAAGCCAGATTGTCTGTTACGGGACCTCTCTCCTCTGCCTGGGTGCTGGGCCTAAATTTTTGACAATGGACTGTTGCAGTGGTGGCTGACGTGAAGCCTGATTCTCTGCTATGACATGCAGACTGATTCTCTGCTGACATGAAGCCAGATCCTCTGTTACGGGACCTCTCTCCTCTGCCTGTGTGTGTGCTGGGCCTAAATATATGCCAATGGACTGTTGCAGTGGTGGCTGACGTGAAGCCTCATTCTCTGCTATGACATGCAGACTGATTCTCTGCTGACATGAAGCCAGATTCTCTGTTACGGGACCTCTCTCCTCTGCCTGTGTGTGTGCTGGGCCTAAATATATGCCAATGGACTGTTGCAGTGGTGGCTGACGTGAAGCCTCATTCTCTGCTATGACATGCAGACTAATTCTCTGCTGACATGAAGCCAGATTCTCTGTTACGGGACCTCCCTCCTCTGCCTGGGTGCTGGGCCTAAATATATGCCAATGGACTGTTGCAGTGGTGGCTGACGTGAAGCCTCATTCTCTGCTATGACATGCAGACTAATTCTCTGCTGACATGAAGACAGATTCTCTGTTACGGGACCTCTCTCCTCTGCCTGGGTGCCGGGGCCTAAATATCTGAGAATGGACTGTTCCAGTGGTGGGTGACGGGAAGCCAGATTCTCTGCTATGGAACCTCTCTCCAATTGATTTTGGTTAATTTTTATTTATTTAATTTTTATTTTAATTCATTTCCCTATCCACATTTGTTTGCAGGGGATTTACCTACATGTTGCTGCCTTTTGCAGCCCTCTAGCTCTTTCCTGGGCTGTTTTACAGCCTTTTTAGTGCCGAAAAGTTCGGGTCCCCATTGACTTCAATGGGGTTCGGGTTTGGGACGAAGTTCGGATCGGGTTCGGATCCCGAACCCGAACATTTCCGGGATGTTCGGCCGAACTTCTCGAACCCGAACATCCAGGTGTTCGCTCAACTCTATTAATGAGGCTTAACAGCCCTATGACATTTTTACAAATAACTGACCATAGTATAAAATAGCAAAAGGAGTAATAGCCACCTTTCTCAAACCCCTTCTGCTCCTGTACTGACACTTCCCTATTTCCCTGCTGGACAGGTGCAAAAATGTGTTGCACATAGTTTGAGATGTTACGGGCTAGCATTATTGACAAGTATTGGCGGAGTAGGTGGTCATATAGTGAGCCATAAAGGCAAAGGTGTTTATACTCCTGGCGCCTACATATGTGATGCCACATATATTCTTTTGTATCAACTCTGTACTTGATCAGGAGTGTATGTATCAATGTTTCTTTGATTATGAAAAATTCTCTCAAAATAAAGAATTTACAAAAAAAAATGTGTTGCAGAAGTTTTTGTGATCATCCCATATTTCTGAATGGGTTTTATAGAAGTCCATGTTTGTGCAAAGATGCAACCCCATTCAGGTGTATGGAACACATTTTTTAATCAAATCAAATTTCTGCAACTAATCTACTTAATCTCGGGAGCAGAATATAAACACCTTAAGGACCCTGCCATTTTTCACCATAAGGATCAGGCCATTTTGAGCAAATCTGACCAGTGTCACTTTATGTGGTAATAACTATAAAAAGCTTTTACTTATCCAGGCAATTCTGAGATAGATTCATTTTTATTTATAAAAAAATGCCAAATTTACCAAAAAATTGAAAATATTAGCAAATTTGCTAATTTCAACTTCAAAAATAGTTATTACTTTACATTCCCCATATGTCTACTTCATGGTTGGATCATTTTGTGAATGCCATTTTATTTTTTGGGGACGTTAGAAGGCTTAGATGTTTACAAGCAAATCTTGAAAATTTCCAAAACCCAGTTTTTAAGGACCAGTTCAGGTCTGAAGTCACTTTGTGAGGCTGACATAATAGAAACCACCCAAAAATGGCCCCATTTTAGAAACTACATCCCTCGCTGTATTCAAAACTGATTTTACAAACTTTGTTAATACTTTAGGTTTTCCACAAGAATTAATGGAAAATGGAGATGAAATTTAAGAATTTAACTTTTTGGGCAGATTTTTTTTTTTTACTAACAAAGCAAGGGTTGTCTGTGAAGGTTCTCATTTATCCAGGTCATGGTATATATCTGTAAAGAATAAATCAAGGCAACTGGGCATACTGTAGATTTCTTGAAAACGTTTCACTCGTTCTTCCAACAAGCTTTCTCAATTCTGAGTGACTGTACAAAAATTCTGGGAATAAATATGTAACTGAATCCACATCTGGTAATTATACCCAGCATTGGGTCAAAGGTGTTGATTCCATTATCCTAATTGGAGTCAGTAGGTGATAAAGACTTCCCAGAAAAAGGCGTCAAAACAGCATTGTATGTGGCAGACAATAGATGTCTAACCCCCCCACTTCTATTCAAGCTTGGTCACACCTTTGAAGACAGTCAAGTACATGTTTTGGATAAGGAGGCCGATTGGTACAAACGAGGTGTGGAGGTAGCCATCTACGTAAAAATGGAGAAGCCAAGCTTGCATAGAGGTGGTGGTGGTGGTGGTGGGGGGGGGGGGGGGGTTAGACATCTATTGTCTGCCACATACAATGCTGTCTTGACACCTTTTTCTGGGAAGTCTTTATCACCTACTGACTCCAATTAGGATAATGGAATCAACACCTTTGACCCCATGCTGGGTATAATTACCAGATGTGGATTCAGTTACATATTTATTCCCAGAATTTTTGTACAGTCACTCAGAATTGAGAAAGCTCGCTGGAAGAACGAGTGAAACGTTTTCAAGAAATCCACAGTACGTCCAGTTGCCTTGATTTATTCTTTACAGATAAAGCAAGTGTTAACAGCCAAACAAAACTCAATATTTATTGCCCTGATTCTGTAGTTTACAGAAACACCCCATATGTGGTCGTAAACTGCTGTATGGGCACACAGCAGGGTGCAGAAGGAAAGGAGCGCCATATGGTTTTTGGAAAGCGTATTTCACTGGGATAATTTTAAGCTGCCATGTCACATTAGAAGACCCCCTGATGCACCCCTAGAGTAGAAACTCCCCAAAAATTACCCCATTTTGAAAACTACGGGATAAGGTGGCAGTTTTGTTGGTACTATTTTAGGGTACATATGATTTTTGGTTGTTCTACATTACTTTTTGTGAGGCAAGGTAACAAAAAACAGCTGTTTTGGCACAGTTTTTATTTTTTGTTATTTACAATGTTTATCTGACAGGTTAGATCAGTGGTCAGCAAAGTGCGGCTCGTGAGCCACAAGCGGCTCTTTAGAACCTTCAATGCGGCTCTTTGGTGTGGGCTGGTGGGTGGGCGGTCGCGCAGCCATATCGCGCCGCTCAAGCTGCTTGCAAAATGTCCGTCATGCACCTCCTGCCCCGTCTGTCTGCTCCTTCCACTTTATGAATAAGTCAGAGACAAGATAAGGAGAAAAAAGAGGGTTAGTCACTGGGCCTTCAATACGATGGTCCAGGGATAACTGCGCAGGGCGCATCTTATGCTATATATGTGTCATCCACAAATATCCCCCATAAGTGCGTCATCCACAGATATCCCCCATAAGTGCGTCATCCACAGATATCCCCCATAAGTGCGTCATCCACAGATATCCCCCATAAGTGCGTCATCCACATTACATCCACATCTACAGACAAGTTTAATAAAAGTAAAAAATGATAAAGATAAAATGAAATAATAATCAAGATCCAAATAAAAGAAAGTACATATAAAAGTATGTAAAAACACACTCTGGGCTCATGCCCACGAATGTAAGGGCGCCGTGCCTATGCTGCGGACCGCAAATAGCGGTCCGCAATGCACGGACACAGACCATGGGGCAGCTGCATGAGGATCGCGGACCCAATCACTTGAATGGGGTTCACGATCCGCATCCGAATGCCCGCACACGCAAAAAAGTAGCGCATGCTGAAGTGAATGGGTCCATGATGCGGGCTGCACACAAAAAAGTAGTGCATGCGCTACTTTTTTGCGGTGCGGAGGCACAGCCAGAAGCACCACGGAAGCACTCTGTAGCACTCATATCCCGGATCCTGGACCCATTGAAGTGAATGGGTCCTTGATGCGGGCTGCACACGGCCAGTGTCCGTGTATTGCGGACCCGTCGTATGCGGCCTGCAATATGGCAACAGCGGGCACACGGTCGTGTGCATGAACCCTAATAGTCCTCACTGGTACTGTTGACGCAATATTTTAGGTTTTAAAAATGTGGCTCTGGAAAGAAATTTCAATCGTGGTTTTGGCGATATTTGGCTCAGTTGACAAAAAAGTTTGCCCACCACTGGGTTAGATCATGTGGTATTTTTATAGAGCAGGTTGTTACAGACATGACAATGCCAAATATGACTACTTTTTTTGTTTGTTTGTTTCAGTTTTACATAGTAAAGGATTTTTTGTGTCTCCATATTCTGACATAGTTTCTTTTTATGCAGGGGCTCATTTTTTTCATTATGAGATGATGGTTTGATTGGTACTATTTTAGGGTCCATATGACTTTTTGATCGCTTGCTATTACACTTTTTGTGATGTAAGGTGATAAAAAATGTTGTTTTTTTTACACTTTTTTTTACAGTGTTCACTAGACGGGTTAGCTAATGTGATATTTTTATATAGCAGGTTGTTACAGACACAGTGATACCTAATATGGCCTCTGTACATGCCGGGCCCCAAGGCCTTGGAATGGCTTGGGGCTGACATGGCAACGATCGGGCCCCTGCCACCGCAGCGCGGGGACCCGATGGCTAAGGAGAGGGAGCGCAAACCTCCCATATGCAGCGGTCAGCGCTGACTGTGGCATATGAGGGGTAATCCACCAGCATCGGCATTATCACCAATGCTGGTGGATGCAGAAGGGATCTGGCTGTCAGTAACAGCCGGATCCGTGCTGCAGATCGCGGCACCGCACGTTGGGGGGAGGAAGGACTGCAGGACAAGAATGCTCGTCCTGGGGCGCAAAGTACCGGCCTTTTAGGACGAGCATTCTCGTCCAAGGTCCTGGAGGGGTTAATTACAAATCCCTAGGATAGGTCATCAGTTAAAGAACATAACAGCACTTTCAAAGCTCTAAATGCAAAATCTATATATTAACTAATACCATATTGGATATAATAAAAAATGAGGTTCTTAGCAAATACATTTTGATCAAAAAATATCTGAGCCCACCTACCCCAGCAAGATAACCTCATTCCAGACCGAAACGTAATCTGTTTAATATATATCTCTAGGCCAGTGGGCATCTACATTCAGGAGAGCCGAACCTGTACATATACTGTGTTGCTACTTGTTAACTGTGTGTGCATTTAAAGAGTCACATAATTTCATTTAATAAAGAATGGTGTAACTATCAAATTTCTAAATCAATTTATTAAAAAATATCTGCCTGCATCCACCTGAAAATAACTGTAAAGTCATTGCCACTAGGGGTCTCACTTCCACCTAACTTGAAGTCCACTGTCTGTTGTCAGGCAAGATCCATCCCTGGAGAGACTCAGAAGACAGCAGAGAGGAAGTGGGGACATGTCAGATCTAGCTGAGCTTCTGAGCCTGATAAAAATAACTGCTTCTACACTGCTTCTGAAGATCACAGGAACCTCCTGTGTGTCTGTGAGTGTGATTTATCCCTCCTTATTAGCTTTCTGAGGTTCCTAAAAGAAACCAAACATAGAAGCAAGGGGAAGTGAGGTCATGCAGTACTGGAACATTCAAAATAAGGGAGACACCAACTGCTTGTGAAATGCATCTAGCTGTGCTGCTGAAGCAGGGAATAATTTGGATGAAAGAGACTTTAGGGAAGCCCAAATATAATTACTCCTTCACAGCTATAATTGTACAAAGAAGCACCCATTATGCAAACTTATTTTTTTTAAACTCCGGTATGCTTTAAGCTTCCAATGAGGAAGAGGATAGCTTAGGGAAGATCACCCACACCTGATCGTTGGGGGTTTCACATTGTGCACTGCCACCAATAAGCTGTTTGAAGAGACTAGGGTGCACCAGTGAGCATTGTGTCCTTTTTGCAGCATACCAGACACAGTGCAGGGCGATGTATAATGGATATGCTTGGTATTTGCTGCCCAGGCCCATTCACTTTGTTGGGACTGAGCTGAATATAGGCCATGTTATCGATAAACGTGACATCACTGGCCTAGGAAATGGATGCAGCACTCATTGGAGCATGCAACTTCTTCAAACATCTGATTGGCAGGGGTGCCAGGCGTCTGACGCCACCATTCATATATTGATGACCTATATGGAGGATAGGTCATCAATATCTAATTGGTGGGGTCAAACCCCTTTAAACTCTTCAGAGGTAGTGACATAGAAATGTTTTTTCTTCTTCTATCCCATAATTACCGTAAAGTTATATTTTACTTTATTTTACCTGAGCGCTTTGGAAAAAGGCCACAATATCCATAGTCTTGTCTCCAGTATTCCTGGTCACCACAGCATTGACTGGAACTCGTGCCAGATTGCACTGTTTGTATTGGTAGATTGATTTTCTGGTATTGTCAGGGCAGAGTAATTGAAAGTTCTTACCGAGTTCAGCTGAAAAACAGGGTTTTACAAGTGATATTTCCAGACACTATGCACTTTGATGTATTAATGGGGCATGGGTTGATTAGTCACATAGCCATATCACAGCAGCAGCACCCTGATACACCCAACACACTGGTTCTGAACTGAACTTAGGTCACCATATACTAGTATTGGAACAGAAAACCCAGCTGAAACCTACAGGTGCAAGAAAAAGTAAGTGACGCTTTGGAATGACCTTACCACTTACTGATAAAACGTGGTCTAATTGTTATCTATAGAACAATTACAGACAATTACTAATGCAAACAGTTGAAAAATTGATTTCTCTTAATGAGCAGATAAAGTCCACAGTGCAGCAGGGAAAAATGTAAATGAACCATTGAATGGAAAAACCTGTAGATCATCATAAGCAGCAATCACCTCCACTAAACACTTCCTTAAAGAGAACCTGTCACCGCCCCTGACATGCCTGTTTGAACAGCTTCATGCATTCCCTATTTAATAACAATCCTGGAGCATCTATTCTTATGGCTTTATGTTGTGCCATTCCTTTATTATTCTTGCTAGAAGTTATGAATTACTAGCAGTCTGCAGTAAGGGTACAGAGGGGAGGTAACCAGTTGGGTGTGTGTACCTGCACAGTCTGACAAAGGCAGCTCTGATTGGATAGAGTGAGATACAGTGCAGGGACCCACCCCCAACTGGTACCACCCCTCTGTACCCTTACTGCAGACTGCTAGTAAAACATGCATAACTTCTAGTAAAAATAATAAAGGAATGGCATAACATAGAGTCATAAGTCTAGATTCTCCAGCATTGTTTTTACATTAAGGAATGCATGAAGCTATTAAAACAGGCATGTCAGGAGTGGGGAAAGGTTCTCTTTAAGCTGCATATAAAATTGCTGAGAAGGAATTTTGGACCTTCTTCCCAGAAATGTTCTTCAGTTCATCAATATCTGGGAAGCCTTGCATCCACAGCCGGCTTCATGTTACGCCACAGTGTTTCAATAGGTTTAAAGTAGACCTGTCATCGTAACTACTTGCATTCCCCATGTACAGTAATAACAATTCTCGAACATCTCTGTAGAGATGAGCGAAGTTTTGAAAAATTAGATTTGGCGGCTTTGCCGAACTTTGTTAAGAGATTTGATTATTTACTAATTGCTTTGTAACAAATTGCCTTCCATTTTTGGAGCAGGTGCAATGACCGGGAACAGCAGCCACACATACAGTACCCCCCGTCATTTAACCCTTAGGTGCAGCGTTCATGCTGACCCCTGTATTTGAGACTCATTCAGGTCTTCAGAGATTAATCCCGGATTAATAAAAAATAAAAAAATTATTATACTCACTTCATCCACTTGATCGTGGAAAGGTAATTTGCTCCTGTCTTGATAGAAGAAAACACGCCAAAGGACCTGTGAAGAGTGTGAAGACGTCATCACATGATCACGTTGGTCTTGCACGGTGTCATCACTGATGACGTAACCATGCGCTGCCAGCGTGATCATGTGTTGATGATGAAGAGGCTGTCTGCAAAAGGACTTGCGGCGAAGACATCAAGTGAATTAGGTGACTATAATTTTTTTTCACTTTTAGCCACCATTTTAAGAAAAATGTATTCATTACCACGAAGCGTGAGGAAATTTGGCTTTGTGGCAAATCAAATTTTTCCTTAAATTCAGATCGAAGTCCACTTTGGATACTTCAATGTGCCATTGCTTTATTATTTCAACTAGAAGTTTATTAATGGTATGTCAGCAGCTTGCGGTAAAGGTACAGGTACAGATGGGTGTTACCAGTTGGGGGTTTTGTCTCTGCACAGCCTGACACCAGCAGCACTGATTGGTAAGACTCAGACATACCATTTACTGGTTACACCCAGCAGTACCTTTACTTCAGACTGCTGGCAAATTTATTTGTAAACTTCTAGTAGGAATAATACAGGAATTGTACAAAATAGAGTCAAGAATAGATGCTTCTGAATTGGTATTACATGTCAAATGTAAATAGTTACTAAGGCTACTTTCACACTTACGGCAGAGTGATCCGGCAAGCAGTTCCGTCGCCGCAACTGCCTGCCAGATCAGGCAATCTGCATGCAAACGGACAGCATTTGTAGACGGATCCGGATGCGGATCCATCTTACGAAATCATTGCAAGAAGTCAGTTTGTAATACAGACAAACGGATCCATTTCTTTTTTTTTTCCAGATTTTTAAAGGTCTGCGCATGTGCAGACCGATAGGATGGATCCGGCATTGCGGTACTTTTAATGCTGGATCTGGCACTAATACATTTCAATGTAAATTAATGCCAGATCCGGCATTCCGGCAAGTGTTACGGAATTTTGGACGGAGATAAAACCGCAGCATGCTGCGGTATTATCTCCATCCTGAAAAGTCAAAAAGACTGAACTGAAGACATCCTGATGGATCCTGAATGGATTTCTCTCCATTCAGAATGCATGGGGATAAAACTGATCAGTTATTTTCCGGTATTGAGCCCCTAGGACGGAACTCTATGCCGGAAAAGAAAAACGCTAGTGTGAAAGTACCCTTAAACTAACTTGTCAGGAGAGGTGAAAGGTCCTTTTAAGATCAGGACTCTGATATGAATATTCAAAAACACAAACCACTTCTCTTTCAACCATTCTTTAGTTGATTAACGTGTGCGTGTTGAGTCATTTACTTGTTACATCACCTACCAATTTTGTCTCATCCGTCCATAGAGCATTTTACTGGAAGCCTTATGGAATATCCAGGTGGTCTTGGGAAAACATGAAAGTGGCCAAAATGTTTTTTTTTGGAAAGCATTGGCTTTTGTTTTGTGATCTCCAGTCCAGTGTTTTTCTGGCTTTCTTGGGATTGTTTATTGTGCTTTTTGAATGATCTTAACAGAATGACTACTCCTAGGGAGAGTAGAAACAGTCCAGATTTTTTTCCATTTGGAGATAATTTGTCGACTCGTGGATTGATGTACACCCAGGTCTCTAGCAATGCATTGTAGACCTTCACGTGTGTCTATAACCTGTCTTCTGCAGTCTTATGAACGTTGTTTGCATTAAGGGATGGTTCACAACAGCCAATGATGAGAAGAACAGATTTGTAAGAAACAAAACTTTGTGTGCCTTTATTTAAAGAAGACCCGTCACCACAAAATTTAATGAAATCTAAAAGCAGCATGTTATAGAGCAGGAGGAGCTGAGCAGATGATATGTAGTTTAATGGGGGGGAAAAATCAGTCACTGATAACCCCTCCCTCCTGTACCGATAGCTCTTCACAGGAGGTGCAACAAGCAGAGATATAAATGTATAAATTACAAGTTTTACAGAATCTTTTCCCACAAAACTATACATCCATCTGCTCAGCTCCTCCTGCTCTATAACATGCTGCTTTCAGATTGCATTGCATTTTGTAGTGACAGGTTCTCCTATAAAACCCTTACTTAACCACTTCAGCCCCGCTAGGTGAAACCCCCTTCATGACCAGAGCACTTTTTACACTTCGGCACTACACTCCTTTCACCGTTTATCGCTCGGTCATGCAACTTACCACCCAAATGAATTTTACCTCCTTTTCTTCTCACTAATGGAGCTTTCATTTGGTGGTATTTTATTGCTGCTGACATTTTTACTTTTTTTGTTATTAATCAAAATGTAACGATTTTTTTGCAAAAAAATGACATTTTTCACTTTCAGCTGTAAAATTTTGCAAAAAAAGACATCCATATATAAATTTTTCGCCAAATTTATTGTTCTACATGTCTTTGATAAAAAAAAAATGTTTGGGCAAAAAAAAAATGGTTTGGGTAAAAGTTATAGCATTTACAAACTATGGTACAAAAATGTGAATTTCCGCTTTTTGAAACAGCTCTAACTTTCTGAGCACCTGTCATGATTCCTGAGGTTCTACAATGCCCAAACAGTAGAAAACCCCCACAAATGACCCCATTTCGGAAAGTAGACACCCTAAGGTATTCGCTGATGGGCATAGTGAGTTCATAGAACTTTTTATTTTTTGTCACAAGTTAGCGGAAAATGATGATGATTTTATTTATTTATTTTTTTCTTACAAAGTCTCATATTCCACTAACTTGCGACAAAAAATAAAAAATTCTAGGAACTCGCCATGCCCCTCACGGAATACCTTGGGGTGTCTTCTTTCCAAAATGGGGTCACTTGTGGCGTAGTTATACTGCCCTGGCAATTTAGGGGCCCAAATGTGTGAGAAGAACTTTGCAATCAAAATGTGTAAAAAATGACCGGTGAAATCCAAAAGGTGCACTTTGGAATATGTGCCCCTTTGCCCACCTTGGCAGCAAAAAAAGTGTCACACATCTGGTATCGCCGTAATCAGGAGAAGTTGGGGAATGTGTTTTGGGGTGTCATTTTACATATACCCATGCTGGGTGAGAAAAATATCTTGGTCAAATGCCAACTTTGTATAAAAAAATGGGAAAAGTTGTCTTTTGCCAAGATATTTCTCTCATCCAGCATGGGTATATGTAAAATGACACCCCAAAACACATTCCCCAACTTCTCCTGAGTACGGCGATACCAGATGTGTCACACTTTTTTGCTGCCAAGGTGGGCAAAGGGGCACATATTCCAAAGTGCACCTTTCAGATTTTGCAGGCCATTTTTTACACATTTTGATTGCAAGGTACTTCTCACACATTTGGGCCCCTAAATTGCCAGGGCAGTATAACTACGCCACAAGTGACCCCATTTTGGAAAGAAGACACCCCAAGGTATTCCGTGAGGGGCATGGCGAGTTCCTAGAATTTTTTATTTTTTGTCACAAGTTAGCGGAAAATGATGATTTTTTATTTTTTATCTTTTTTCCTTACAAAGTCTCATATTCCACTAACTTGCGACAAAAAATAAAAAATTCTAGGAACTCGCCATGCCCCTCACGGAATACCTTGGGGTGTCTTCTTTCCAAAATGGGGTCATTTGTGACGTAGTTATACTGCCCTGGCAATTTAGGGGCCCAAATGTGTGAGAAGTACTTTGCAATCAAAATCTGTAAAAAATGACCGGTGAAATCCGAAAGATGCACTTTGGAATGTGTGCCCCTTTGCCCACCTTGGCATCAAAAAAGTGTCACACATCTGGTATCGCCGTACTCAGGAGAAGTTGGGGAATGTGTTTTGGGGTGTCATTTTACATATACCCATGCTGGGTGAGAGAAATATCTTGGCAAAAGACAACTTTTCCCATTTTTTTATACAAAGTTGGCATTTGACCAAGATATTTTTCTCACCCAGCATGGGTATATGTAAAATGAGACCCCAAAACACATTGCCCAACTTCTCCTGAGTACGGCGATACCAGATGTGTCACACTTTTTTGCTGCCAAGGTGGGCAAAGGGGCACATATTCCAAAGTGCACCTTTCGGATTTTGCAGGGCATTTTTTACACATTTTGATTGCAAAGTTCTTCTCACACATTTGGGCCCCTAAATTGCCAGGGCAGTATAACTACGCCACAAGTGACCCCATTTTGGAAAGAAGACACCCCAAGGTATTCCGTGAGGGGCATGGCGAGTTCCTAGAATTTTTTATTTTTTGTCGCAAGTTAGTGGAATATGAGACTTTGTAAGGAAAAAAGAAAAAAAAAGAAAAATCATAATTTTCCGCTAACTTGTGACAAAAAATAAAAAATTCTAGGAACTCGCCGTGCCCCTCACGGAATACCTTGGGGTGTCTTCTTTCCAAAATGGGGTCACTTGTGGCGTAGTTATACTGCCCTGGCAATTTAGGGGCCCAAATGTGTAAGAAGTACCTTGCAATCAAAATGTGTAAAAAATGGCCTGCGAAATCCGAAAGGTGCCCCTTTGCCCACCTTGGCTGCAAAAAAGTGTCACACATGTGGTATCGCCGTACTCAGGAGAAGTTGGGTAATGTGTTTTGGGGGGTCATTTTACATATACCCATGCTGGGTGAGAGAAATATCTTGGCAAAAGACAACTTTTCCCATTTTTTTATACAAAGTTGGCATTTGACCAAGATATTTTTCTCACCCAGCATGGGTATATGTAAAATGACACCCCAAAACACATTGCCCAACTTCTCCTGAGTACGGCGATACCACATGTGTGACACTTTTTTGCAGCCTAGATGCGCAAAGGGGCCCAAATTCCTTTTAGGAGGGCATTTTTAGACATTTGGATCCCAGACTTCTTCTCACACTTTCGGGCCCCTAAAAAGCCAGGGCAGTATAAATACCCCACATGTGACCCCACTTTGGAAAGAAGACACCCCAAGGTATTCAATGAGGGGCATGGCGAGTTCCTAGAATTTTTTTTTTTTTTTGCATAAGTTAGCGGATATTGATTTATTTTTGTTTTTTTCTCACAAAGTCTCACTTTCCGCTAACTTAGGACAAAAATTTCAATCTTTCATGGACTCAATATGCCCCTCACGGAATACCTTGGGGTGTCTTCTTTCCGAAATGGGGTCACATGTGGGGTATTTATACTGCCCTGGCTTTTTAGGGGCCCTAAAGCGTGAGAAGAAGTCTGGAATATAAATGTCTAAAAATGTTTACGCATTTGGATTCCGTGAGGGGTATGGTGAGTTCATGTGAGATTTTATTTTTTGACACAAGTTAGTAGAATATGAGACTTTGTAAGAAAAAACAAAAACAAACAAAAAATTTCCGCTAACTTGTGCCAAAAAAAATGTCTGAATGGAGCCTTACCAGGGGGGGGGGGGTGATCAATGACAGGGGGGTGATCACCCATATAGACTCCCTGATCACCCCGTCATTGATCACCCCCCTGTCACTGATCACCCCCCCTGTAAGGCTCCATTCAGACATCCGCATGATTTTTTACGGATCCATGGATACATGGATCGGATCCACAGAACGCATGCGGACGTCTGAATGGAGCCTTACAGGGGGGTTATCAATGACAGGGGGTGATCAGGGTAATCAGGGTGATCACCCCCCTGTCACTGATCACCCCCCCTGTAAGGCTCCATTCAGACATCCTCATGATTTTTTACGGATCCATGGATACATGGATCGGATCCACAAAACGCATGCGGACGTCTGAATGGAGCCTTACAGGGGGGTTATCAATGACAGGGGGGTGATCAGGGAGTGTATATGGGTGATCACCCGCCTGTCATTGATCACCCCCTGTAAGGCTCCATTCAGACGTCCGCATGTGTTTTGCGGATCCGATCCATGTATCCATGGATCCGTAAAAATCATGCGGACGTCTGAATGGAGCCTTACAGGGGAGTGATCAATGACAGGGGGGTGATCAGGGAGTGTATATGGGTGATCACCCGCCTGTCATTGATCACCCCCCTGTAAGGCTCCATTCAGACGTCCGTATGCTTTTTGCGGATCCGATCCATGTATCCGTGGATCCGTAAAAATCATACGGACATCTGAATGGAGCCTTACAGGGGGGTTATCAATGACAGGGGGTGATCAGGGTAATCAGGGTGATCACCCCCCTGTCACTGATCACCCCCCCTGTAAGGCTCCATTCAGACATCTGCATGATTTTTTACGGATCCATGGATCCATGGATCGGATCCACAAAACGCATGCGGATGTCTGAATGGAGCCTTACAGGGGGGTTATCAATGACAGGGGGTGATCAGGGTAATCAGGGTGATCACCCCCCTGTCACTGATCACCCCCCCTGTAAGGCTCCATTCAGACATCCGCATGATTTTTTACGGATCCATGGATACATGGATCGGATCCACAAAACGCATGCGGACGTCTGAATGGAGCCTTACAGGGGGGTTATCAATGACAGGGGGTGATCAGGGTGATCACCCCCCTGTCACTGATCACCCCCCCTGTAAGGCTCCATTCAGACATCCGCATGATTTTTTACGGATCCATGGATCGGATCCACAGAACGCATGCGGACGTCTGAATGGAGCCTTACAGGGGGGTTATCAATGACAGGGGGTGATCAGGGTAATCACCCCCTGTCACTGATCACCCCCCCTGTAAGGCTCCATTCAGACATCCGCATGATTTTTTACGGATCCATGGATACATGGATCGGATCCACAAAACGCATGCGGACGTCTGAATGGAGCCTTACAGGGGGGTTATCAATGACAGGGGGGTGATCAGGGAGTGTATATGGGTGATCACCCGCCTGTCATTGATCACCCCCTGTAAGGCTCCATTCAGACGTCCGCATGTGTTTTGCGGATCCGATCCATGGATCCGTAAAAATCATGCGGACGTCTGAATGGAGCCTTACAGGGGAGTGATCAATGACAGGGGGGTGATCAATGACAGGGGGTGATCAGGGAGTGTATATGGGTGATCACCCGCCTGTCATTGATCACCCCCCTGTAAGGCTCCATTCAGACGTCCGTATGCTTTTTGCGGATCCGATCCATGTATCCGTGGATCCGTAAAAATCATACGGACGTCTGAACGGAGCCTGACAGGGGGGTGATCAATGACAGGGCGGTGATCAATGACAGGGGGGTGATCAGGGAGTTTATATGGGGTGATCATGGGTGATCAGGGGTTTATAAGGGGTTAATAAGTGACGGGGGGGGGGGGTGTAGTGTAGTGTGGTGTTTGGTGCTACTGTACTGACCTACCTGAGTCCTCTGGTGGTCGATCCTAACAAAAGGGACCACCAGAGGACCAGGTAGGAGGTATATTAGACGCTGTTATGAAAACAGCGTCTAATATACCTGTTAGGGGTTAAAAAATTCGGATCTCCAGCCTGCCAGCGAACGATCGCCGCTGGCAGGCTGGAGATCCACTCGCTTACCTTCCGTTCCTGTGAGCGCGCGCGCCTGTGCGCGCGCGTTCACAGGAAATCTCGGCTCTCGCGGGAGGACGCGTATATGCGTCCACCCAGAAGAGCAGGACCGCCGGCAGGACGCAATCCTGCGTACGGCGGTCCTGAGGTGGTTAAAGAGGACCTTTCATCGGTCCAAACATTGTGAACTAAGTATCCTGACATATACAGCGGCGCTCAGGGATCTCACTGCACTTACTATTATCCCTGGGCGCCGTTCCGTTCTCCCGTTATGTTCTCCGGTATGTTCGGGGACTTGGTTATAGTAGGAGGAGACTGCCGTTGTTGATGCTGGGCGTCTCCTCCTCCTAGGCTGTAGCGCTGGCCAATCGCATTGCATCGCAGAGCTCACAGCCTGGGAGAAAAAACCTCCCAGGCTGTGAGCTCTGCACTGCGATTGGCCAGCGCTACAGCCTAGGAGAAGGAGACGCCCAGCAGAACAAGGGCAGTCTCCGCCTACTATAACCAAGTCCCCTAAGTCTCCGCCTACTATAACCAAGTCCCCAAACATACCGGAGGACATAACGGGAGAACGGATCGGCGCCCAGGGATAATAGTAAGTGCAGTGAGATCCCTGGACGCCGCTGTATATGTCATGATACTTAGTTCACAATGTTTGGACCGATGAAAGGTCCTCTTTAAGTTCCAATCTCATCTTCTTAATTGAAGAGCCGATTAGTCTTGGAGACGTCATTAACAGAGGCCGCTTACATTTTCTCCTTGCTCCATGGATTTTTATTTAATGTGATTAATAAAAGATGTGAACAGTACAACTGTTTTCATGTTACTAGTTTAATCAGGTTGTGTTTGTCTATAAGTGTGACTTAGACAACAGACCGTGCTTTATTAGTAATGTAGAAATTCAGGTATTCCAAAGGGTTCACTTACTTATTCCTACAGGTACATAGCACAGTTAAACCTTATTTACACACGACTGGACAACCTATTATTAGAAGTGATGTATAACACTCTCCTACATAGAGGGGATCTGAGATACGGGCCAATCATCACAATGGAGTCTGCTTTATGTATTTTCTCAGGACATTCTCTGACCTACAGTACAGACCAAAAGTTTGGACACATCTTCTCATTCAAAGAGTTTTCTTTATTTTCATGACTATGAAAATTGTAGATTCACACGGAAGGCATCAAAACTATGAATTAACACATGTGGAATTATATACATAACAAAAAAGTGTGAAACAACTAAAAATATGTCAAATTCTAGGTTCTTCAAAGTAGCCACCTTTTGCTTTGATTACTGCTTTGCACACTCTTGGCATTCTCTTGATGACCTTCAAGAGGTAGTCACCTGAAATGGTTTTCACTTCACAGGTGTGCCCTGTCAGGTTTAATAAGTGGGATTTCTTGCCTTATAAATGGGGTTGGGGCCATCAGTTGCGTTGTGGAGAAGTCAGGTGGATACACAGCTGATAGTCCTACTGAATAGACTGTTAGAATTTGTATTATGGCAAGACAAAAGCAGCTAAGTAAAGAAAAACGAGTGACCATCATTACTTTAAGAAATGAAGGTCAGTCAGTCCGAAAAATTGGGAAAACTTTGAAAGTGTCCCCAAGTGCAGTCACAAAAACCATCAAGCGCTACAAAGAAACTGGCTCACATGCGGACCGCCCCAGGAAAGAAAGACCAAGAGTCACCTCTGCTGCGGAGGATAAGTTCATCCGAGTCACCACCCTCAGAAATCGCAGGTTAACAGCAGCTCAGATTAGAGACCAGGTCGATGCCACACAGAGTTCTAGCAGCAGACACATCTCTAGAACAACTGTTAAGAGGAGACTGTGTGAATCAAGCCTTCATGGTAGAATATCTGCTAGGAAACCACTGCTAAGGACAGGCAACAAGCAGAAGAGACTTGTTTGGGCTAAAGAACACAAGGAATGGACTTTAGACCAGTGGAAATCTGTGCTTTGGTCTGATGAGTCCAAATTTGAGATCTTTGGTTCCAACCACCGTGTCTTTGTGCGATGCAGAAAAGGTGAACGGATGGACTCTACATGCCTGGTTCCCACCGTGAAGCATGGAGGAGGAGGCGTGATGGTGTGGGGGTGCTTTGCTGGGGACACTGTTGGGGATTTATTCAAAATTGAAGGCATACTGAACCAGCATGGCTACCACAGCATCTTGCAGCGGCATGCTATTCCATCCGGTTTGCGTTTAGTTGGACCATCATTTATTTTTTTCAACAGGACAATGACCCCAAACACACCTCCAGGCTGTGTAAGGGCTATTTGACCATGAAGGAGAGTTATGGGGTGCTGCGCCAGATGACCTGGCCTCCATAGTTACCGGACCTGAACCCAATTGAGATGTTTTGGGGTGAGCTGGACCGCAGAGTGAAGGCAAAAGGGCCAACAAGTGCTAAGCATCTCTGGGAACTCCTTCAAGACTGTTGGAAGACCATTTCAGGTGACTACCTCTTGAAGCTCATCAAGAGAATGCCAAGAGTGTGCAAAGCAGTAATCAAAGTAAAAGGTGGCTACTTTGAAGAACCTAGAATATGACATATTTTCAGTTGTTTCACACTTTTTTGTTATGTATATAATTCCACATGTGTTAATTCATAGTTTTGATGCCTTCAGTGTGAATCTACAATTTTCATAGTCATGAAAATAAAGAAAACTCTTTGAATGAGAAGGTGGGTCCAAACTTTTGGTCTGTACTGTATATGCCAGGGGTGAACTGACCATGTCATGTCCTAGTGGTATGACATCACTTTTTATGATCGGAATACCCCCTTATTGATGATCTAAACCTCACTGTTACCTTGCTCAATATTAAAGTGCAGGAGAGGGATTTACATCTGTTTCATCTGCACCACTGAGAAAAATCCCATCTACAGGATTCCTGTCCTAATAAGGCCTCATGCACACAACCGTTCAGTTTTTTTTGCGGTCTGCTAATTGCGGATCCGCAAAACACGGAAGCTGCCCGTGTGCCTTCCGCAATTTGCGCAACGGAACAGGCGACCCATTGTAGAAATGCCTATTCTTGTCCGCAAAACGGACAAGAATAGGACATGTTATATTTTTTTTGCGGGGCCACGGAACGGAGCAACGGATGCGGACAGCACACTGAGTGCTGTCCGCATCTTTTGCGGCCCCATTAAAGAACACCGGTCGTGTGCATGAGGCCTAACAAGCAGTGACATTGGTTATACCTTAAAACATGGTTACATGATAAACTTTTTGATTTCTACATTTATGGGACAGTCACTGAGTAAACTTTATAGGCTATGAACACCTACGGTGCAATATTTTATGATTGCATTTTACTCATTTTGGGCAAAAATTAACTTGGTCAATTGGTCCTAATTGAACAGTATTAATCCAAAGTTTTGAACAAAGCGACTTTGGATATAGCATCCAAAGCTCGCTTCGCTCATCACTAATCTCAATTTGATTGCCTTAAAAATAAGCTAAATAAATAGAAGCACTGGCTTTATCTTGAAATTTGGAGTGCTTGAGTTATCATTTATTTACACTGAGTTCCATCAATTTGCTGTTTTGACAGCTAGATCTACAATCCTAATCTCTGAATTCCTGACAGCTCATAAACCCTCATTTAAATCATAATTCGTATCAGTATGAGTGTAACGCCCCAGAGTGGCATTACCACCTTTGCACCTTGCTATTGCACCTGGTAATGTGCCTGTTTCACCAGTAGGTGGCAGCAAACAAGGCAGAGTTATAATTACATAGAGTGGAACCTTCTTTTCCATTCTAACCCCCACTTGCTGCACGAAGGGTGGAGTTCTAGTTAGAGTTAGTTCCAGCTTACCCTCTGCTAAGGGAGGTTATGCAGGAGCTTGTCCCTGCTGGACGTGCCTTGTCTAAGCCAGCTAGAGCACCTTCAGCTCTGTTGGATTTAGAGGCCACAGCTTGGAGCCTCAGAGGCAAGGAAGAAAGTTCCCTGGATTAAGCTAGAGTCAGGCTACAGATAGAAGTTGCAGCATCCTGCAGAAGCAGAGATTCTATTTAAGCCTGTCAGCACAGCAGAGCCAGAGAGCAACAGATGTAGCAGAGAGTTTTGTCCATGCTAAAGCCTGCTGGGAGCCAAGATAAAGTCTGTAAATCATTTGGAGCAACGTTTATTGAAAGTAAAGCTGATTTTCAACTTCATCACAAGATCTGGACTTCATTTATTCTTCATCTCCAAGTTAACTTATCACCTTTTTCTGCTGCGGAAGACAACGCCTGGGGTCCAGTGTATCCAGGTAGGACCACCGTGACACGTGCAAAAACATTAATGGACATTATAGGCCACCCTATACCACTCGGCCATTCCTACATCTGGGTACCACCACAAAGGGACCCTTTGCCGCTGTCGGACGTTGCATGAGCATTCAGGAATTCAGAGATAAGGGCTATACAAGATATCTATACAGTATATATATATATATATATATATATATATATATATATATAAGCAGAGCAGCAACCTGACAAGACAGCTAAAACCTTGTAGGACAAAATCTGCTGACATTTTTAAATAAAGACTATTTAAAATAAAAAGATTTCAGGCAAAAATGTTTAACACGCATTCATTAAAAAAAATTGCCCCTAAAAGTGTTTACACCCTTTCATTTCTGTGAAATGTGTGTGAAATGCATGTATTTTGGTTACCTGGTACAGATGTGTGTGACACGAAAGCTACGTCCCCCTTGTTATCTCTCAAACATCTGTATAAGAGGAGAAATAAAGTTTAATTTCCTGAAATCAAGATATAATACAGTATATATATATATCAGTATACACATTATGGGGGTCATTTATTATCGGTTTTACACCACTTTTTGGCGTATTTATGCTGCAGATTTTGTCACAACGTTTTTTTGTGGCAAAATCTGTTATTTTTCCCCACTCATGCCACTTTTGCAAAGTGACAAAAAAAGGGGGTAGGGTATGAGGGCGGGCCGGTAGGCTTGTCTTATTCATCACAAGGAAAACAGCTGTGCAGATTAAAGCTGTCACGGCTGAGGATGGGGGAAATCCTCAGCCGTGTGGTGATGGTGGATGTCCGGTCGCTACTGGCCAGGACCACAGAGTTAGGGAGCAGGTCACCTCCTATCGCATCCCTAACGCTGACCCTGTCTCCTGTCAGTATGAGCCGACCTTGATGGTAGGAGGGCTCATAAGCTGGAACCTTATAGTCCCTACAAGCCCTCAAGTCGGCCCTGAACTAAGAGAACAGAGTAAGACAACCCACTCCTCCTAGACACGGAGGAGCAGGAGTCTCCTTGGCCAAGCAGCATAAAGAAGGGAACATCAACAGGCCTATGGATATGGCAGGTGCTGAACTAGTTCCAGCCACCTGCCACAGCCTTGCTGACTGGGTCCATGTGCAGGCAAGCTAGAGTCCACAAACAACATAAATGTAACTCAGCACACACACATCCACACACAGGAACCCAGATCCATAGCTGCACAGAAAAGTAAAGGAAAACATAAACTGAACATCACACAAACACCAAAGGACATATATTTTACTATGACCAGAAGGATGGCCCCCACTTGGCAGATGGAGGAGACAGGCAGCTGCTCCAGCAAGCATGGCTGAAGCAACCCCACTGAGCCATAGCAAACACAGAGGCTATATAGGGCCCAGAGGCCACACCCACCAATCAGACACACCCCGTGACTCACAGACACACTGGGAAGGGAGTTAACCCTTCCAACACCACAGAAGGGAAAACACCAACATAAAGGGGAAGTGTCCAAATCCAACGCACACTGTGGCTGTAGCCGCCGGCAACGACATGGGTGGCAACTATGTCCTGGGAATCAGCCCGAGGGCCGGGACAGTGCCACCACATGTACACACTACAACCAAACGTTGCCACGGGCAACCACAGTGCGGGGAATGATGTCAGTGCACACCAAAACAACACAGTGTACACAGACATAAAACAGTGCATAACTACACGCACACAACTCCCCGGGAACCGCACACATAGCTGTTGTCCGCGGCAACCGCACTGAGGCTAACTACATTATGCCTCAGCTGCGGTTGACACAACAACCCAAACCGCGGGCAACTGTATGCGGCTCCCAAGGAGTCACGGCCATAACCGTGGCCGTGACAAAAGCATGTCACATGGCCAGTAGAAGCAAGTGCTAAAGTTATGTAAAGGCCGCATCCCAACATAACTTTGGCGCATCCACCGGCAGCACACAGGGATTCAGACTGGCGTCTCAATTGCCGGTCTTAATAGCTGTTGCCCTATATATTTATGTATTTATGTAATATTCCATTAGTCTATGCCAATATAAATATCTGGTATAAATCTGGGACTAGACAGGCTGTGCCAGCTGGGACTGCGTTGTACGTACTTGAATGCTCCCTCAGAGCTGTAGTATGGTTCATCTTTGCTGAGCGTGCATTTTTTGCTTCCCCGTCCTGTACATTGCTTACAGAGGTTGGACTCAGTAGCTCCTGGGACACAGCTTGCTGAGAAGAACTTTGAGACCGCTAAAGATAAAAGCGAAAAGCTGGTCCATGTAAAGTATAGAAAACAACGAAAACTAAAATATATCTCTACAAAAAAAAAAATGGGTTCACTGTATTGAGCCCAGACTTTAAATTGCCCTCAGTGTCTACATCAGTGTGCCCAGTTCCTGCTGGCTCTTGTTCACTTTATTGTTATATCGCCATTCTGCCTCCATTTAATTACATCCAGATCCAATTTCTGGCTACAACTGTGACCTCAGTAGGTATAAAACTTCTGTCAGCAGATTTGTCCCTATAAAACTGTCTGACCTGTTGCAGGTGCACTTGACAGCTGAAGGCATCTGTGTTGGTTCCATGTTCATATGTGTCCACATTTCTGAGAAATATGGTGTTTTAATATATGCAATTGAGCTTCTAGGAGCAACAGGGGAGTTGATGTTACACCTAGACTCTCGTGAACAATGCCCTCTGCACTTTGACAGGACCAGGCAGTTAAAACATCATAACGCACAGCCCTGTCAATCAAAGTGGAGAGGGTGCGGCAGCTGCAGAGAGAGCAGAGCCTCTAGGTGTAACGGCAACTCCCTCGCCGCTCCTAGAGGTTCATTTCTAACATGCGGATCCACTAAATATGGATACTGGCTGTGTATATGTGCAGGAGACCTGTGCCATAACCAGGGAAGTGAATTATAGGAGTTGTTGATTGGCAAGCCAAAGTATTTTCTGAAGCCATACCTTTTACCCATATATTCTGATAATAGTATACATCATACAGAGCTATTGTTGTGTGTCCGTTTTTCACTAGTGTATTCTGATATGGGACTACTTGTAGCAGGCCAGCTAAGACTTGTCCTAGTTTGCTAATATAGCTTGTGTGTTTATGCAGCTAGACCTGCCAATAACCTTAATACAGTTCCTATGTTTATGTGTTAGAGACAAAAGTAGAGTTATTTACAGTGACTTCATGTTTTGGATGTCATATAACTGTTATATTTTGTGTTCACAGAAGCAGAAAAAGATAATATGCCTTAAGATTCACTTTGTAAAGTAAGGTAAGCTCAGTGACACAGCAGAAACAACAGATAGCATAGTGTTAATTTCTTGTTACTGGGCAGATGTCTGGACCAATCACAGCCAGCTTCTCACACAGCAAGAGTTTTCACCAATCACAGCCAGCCTCACACACAGCCTGTCTGGGAATTCCCCCAGCTCCTTCTGCTAGAATCATTATTCACCAGAGACAGGAGCTGCAGAGACATTCACTCCACTGAGCGCTGAGTTTTATGGGAACAGGAGGCCAATATAGGTATTTAAAACAGTTAAATAATGTTCATATTGTTAGTATTGTGTTTAGAACTGTATACTGAACTAGATATATATGTGTTTACTTACAGTTCCATCAAACTGCAATTGCAACCATACAATTTCAAAGTACAAATACAAATTTCAAACATTCAGATTCCATATTGCAATCCAAATTGCATACAACCATACCAGGTCATACTCAACTAATCTGCAAATAGTTACTGCTAACTGCATACTGCAAGTGAGCTATTAGTTAGACCTCAGATATACCTCTCAGAGAGATTATAAGGTGCTTAAATAACTTAAAGTGAGAGTACAGATACTCAAGAGAGAAATATAGCCACCATTTTATGTTGAATGACAAGATTGAACAGTTGAACCACCATCTTATGCATACCACCATCTTGTGATATCTTTTCAACACGTGTTATGTACATGGACTATCTTCTGCAGAGGCGGAAGTGTTATATGAAGAAAAGTTGAAGTTAATAAAGAAGTTATTTCAAGCATTTGGTGTGCTCTTTAAACCGACTGCTTCCATAGAATGGCGCTAGAGGAATTACAGAGTAATAGACAGTCTGGGTAGACTAAAAGTCAGAGATATCAAAATTCTTCTATTGCCACAGCGCAAAAGGCACTTCATAGTGCTGTGCCTGCCACACTACTTTACCCCGTTCTGTTTCATCAATCGTCCAGTTCAATAGCTTCTTCTCATGAAGAACCCTCAGTGGTGAGTACCAGCCGGCCATGTGTCCTATTCCAGTGTGACAAGATCTCTTGTTCTTCAGATCACTGAACTTGAAAGTGCTTGATTGTTTCACTACGGCCACTACATAGTAGCAAGTTTCTGCAAAAAGCCCAAAGGTTGTTATAATCATCCTTATCCACATAAAAAGCAGATAATTGTTCCATAGTTACATAGTCAAGGCAGTTGAAAAACACACAGGCCCATTAAGTCAAACCTATAATCCTACCCTGTTTATCCAGAGAAAGGGTACAAATAATTGCTCCATATTATAAAATTGCTTCATAATTAAAAACACAATCACAACGTGGTGTGCGCAACAAATATACAGTAACTCAAACACCTACTGTAGCAAAAACACACTACAGGGGGAGGAAAGAAGCTACAGGAGGAATATACATTGGGGTTCAAAACAGCCTTGTGATCAGTATTTTTCTTGATTATCTTATTTAATGATTTCTGTTTCTTTTTAGACTTGTTTTCCAAGTTTTTTTTTACCTTGCAGAACCTTGCTTTACTTCCATGTGTGATTAAAGGGGTTGTCCAGGCTTTTACTATTGATGACCTATCCTCAGGGTAGGTCATCAATATCAGATCGGCGGGGGTCCGACACCTGGCCCCTTCGCCAATAAGCTGTACGGGGAGACGGCGCAGTGTGCATGTGCCATATCCCTTCTCTCTTCCTGTCCATTGCTGTATGTCTATGGGTCAGCAGCATCTGACAGGAAGGGAGACGGCACGTGCACACTGCGAATGCCGTCTCCCCGTACAGCTGATCAGTTTGGGTACCAGGTGTCGGACCCCACTGATTTGTTATTGATGATCTATCCTGAGGATATGTCATCAATATTAAAAAGCCCAGACAACCAATTATATCTGCGAGGCATATTTGCAATGTCTACCATACATCTTATAACATCTTAGGGCACTGATGGCGAACCTTTTAGAGACAGAGTGCCCAAACTGTAACCCAAAACCCACTTATTTATCACAAAGTGCCAGCACAGCAATTTAACCTAAACACTACAACCCAATATACTATATCTTCCATGTACTTTATAATTTAGCTATAATAGCCTGCCTACATTCAGTGCGCTGCCTGTGCTGTTCATAGTGCGCCCTGCGCTTATGAATGGCAGGAAACATCATACGGCATATTGGTACACCATAGCCTTTTTCCAGGGTGCGGGTGCCATAGGTTCGCCACCACTGTCTTAGAACATGGACTTTTTATCTTTACTTTGCAGATGCGCTGCCAGAATATTTATATTGGCAAGATAATTGACAGGCAGCTCCCTTTTTGCATATGATTGCCACTTTTTATCAGTTATTGTCTTCTTGTTTTTAATGATTTAATAAAACTATATTTTATATTATGTTGTGGCGTGTGCTTTTGGTAGATGTTTACAACTCAGAATATGTATCACAATATGTTCCTGGATCAGTGTCCTATCTTCAGATACCTAGAAACTATAGAATGATAAATGTTCCTGAGCCGCAACATCCGACACAACACATGGACAAGATTTCTGTTATTTCTAGCAACAAATGAGCCTTTTTAAAATCTTATATCATACGACCTGTGACATAATTATCTCACATCTGGTGCCAAACTCTGGCTTGCCTCAGACTGTGCTGTTGTTTTTTCTTGAGGATAATCAGCTGCATTATCCTATTAGTCACTATACTGCTTTATCTGCTCTATTTGACTTTCCCCAGTTGGCAACTGTTCTGGGGTCTGCGTTATGGGGATCCATCTGCAACCAAGACCATCGTTCCTCGCAAGGGGTGAAGAGTGAAGACCAGATGATCCCTTAGAGTCTGAGCTTCAGTCTAGCCAGCACCAAAGCTATGTTACACTTTTTTTTTTTCTTCCATACAACGGGATTAGATACCTTTTTGAGGGCTGTAGCTTTCTGCCAGGATTGGCTTCAAGTTGTACGGGTGCAAGGATGCTTTGTAGACATCTCCACTCTCCACAGAAGTGGCGTCTGCATCTCCACCCTGCAGGATATCAAGCATTTGTTTTATTCGGTGTATAGTTTAGACTAGTAAAATATAATCCAAAAGAAAATCTGACAGCTACATACAGGGGTGGAACATGTTGCCCAATACAGTGAATTATGGTGGTCATAAGAACACATTCATTTCATTGCCTCCCAATTCATATTTCCCCACTGATTTCCAGCTTTCTTATTCACACAGGGAAATATGGATTAGATCTTTTTAACAAAGATCCAGACATAGCCCCGCTCCTCAATGGCCCCCTATCAAACTGGCTATTCTGTCAACCCCACTTCCTTCCCCTGGCTACATTGATGACGTTCGTCAATGTAAAATTCCATTTATAAATTAGGTTTATAGGTTAATTTATTAAATACATAATAGCAGCCATATATTTTTTTTATACGATATGATCATTTGCACACGTCATTGCTTTAATCATAAAAACTTACATTAATGGCAATAAAACAGTCTTCGAGACTAGATCTCTTTACACAGATGAGGGGAATGTCTGCTGTCCTACAAGATCTTGCCAAATCCTTACACTTTTTGTATTCACTTCCTGAGGTCAGACACCAGCGAATAGTTCTTGTTTTGGGTAATGCTAGACAAAAGACTGAGAAAAACAGAAAATAAAATTAAATTCTATCCAATGTGATCTTTTATGCCATCAAATAAAGGCCTCCATAGAAAAAGAGAACACAAGACCATCTTGGGCCACCAATGCCACATCAAAGGGCAGGAGGGCACAATCTTTGATGATCTCCCCACCTCTCTGCTTATCACAGTACACCCATGACATTAACACTATAGATTCGCCTTCCACACTTAATAAACATGTACGTCCTCTTCTTAATTTTGCAATAATTTTTCCTTACCTAGCATGTAGAAGCACAGAACCACAGAGAAGTAAGGAGCCATCATCCAGTGTCTCTAGTGGCTAGAATGAGAGCGTTCTTCACTTGCCATTAGGACTCTTATTTATATAGACAAATGAGTCGCTGTGTGCAGATGTTGCTTCACCGCAGGGTTAAGATCATAACATTTCTCAATATTACACTCCACCTCTGCTTCCTGATGGCTCTGAATGGGCTCATTCATTTCGACTGGTAATATGAATTCCTGGCACTCGGTCTTATGGACCCTCTGGACTGTGTAGAAGTAACCCTTTCACCTGCAAGGAAACTGGAGATGAAGAATCCAGGGGAAGGTTGCTCTTTGCATGGTTTACCTAAGCATTCAGCACGAGATGGTGTGTTTGTTGCAAAGCAACTTTTATCTCTTCCTCTACGTCCAAAGGCTCATTTACATGGTCAGATTATCGTGCCAATTATCGGGATTCAGGAATTAATGTTTGTGTGAATGTTTGTGATATTTGCCCAGTGTGACGGTGTCACATTCACTTGACAAATTACCAAAATGCTTGTTTGTTGGATGAGCCGTCATTTAGGTGGCACATAAAATCACTGTTTGGTGGTTGCACGTTTTCCTGCGTAAATAGGGAGCACTGGCGACAATCTGTAATGGGATGAACAATCGCAGTTGATCAGTGGGGCTCTGATTCCCGGCACCCCTGCCAATGAGCTGTTTGGAGAGGTACCCCAGTGAGTGATGTGGCCTCTTCCTAGGCCAATGACTTCATGTTTATCGGTCACGTGGCCTATGTGCAGCTCAACCACTGTTACCCATTTATTCAGGTGTCTCCATACTTTTGGACCACCCTGTATATATGTAATCTATATAACTAGTAGATAGCCCGTACCAGAACAGGGACTGTTATAGAAAAAGCATCCACTTAAGGGCAGTGTTCTCACAGCCGAGTGAGTTTGGGTGAGATGGCTTCCTGCCCCCACATGGTACCACTCACATCATGCTGTACATTCCTGTACACCGCTTCGGTCTGGGTGCTGAATGCTGCAGGAACTGCTCTTTGCTACACTGGTGGGTATGTGGCATGGTATCTCCCTTAACCCCAAACCCCCCCAGCTGATGAGTGCAGACCACAGTGTCCTCTACAGTATAAACAATTGGGTGTCAAGTCCCCCTCTATTGACCCACATATATGCCATATACATATATGTACATACCAAATTTCCAGAATCTAAGACACACCCTAAATTTAGATAAAAAATTAATCCAGCAGAGCGCTGTATGAGAGCTCCCCCAGACAGGGGCGTAACTACCATAGCGGCAGACCTTGAGACTGCTATGGGGCCCAGTCTTAGTTGGGATCATTCCCTCTTCTACTGGAAGTGAAAACCTGGTCAGGACTCTACCCTCTAAAGGAACAACGTTTAGCAAATGAGGCAGTGGAAAATGACCCAAGAGTCATTGAAAAAGGTTTAGCCAGAAACCCTTCAGTCCTGTGTGGGGGGGGGGGGGGGGCCTGGTTAGATCCTTGCTATGGTGCCCTTACTTCTCTATGTACGCCACTGCCCCCAGACCATGCGTTAGTGTGTCATCTAGTCATCCAACCACATGATATATATATATATATATATATATACAGTACAGACCAAAAGTTTGGACACACCTTCTCATTCAAAGAGTTTTCTTTATTTTCATGACTATGAAAATTGTAGATTCACACTAAAGGCATCAAAACTATGAATTAACATATGTGGAATTATATACATAACAAAAAAGTGTGAAACAACTGAAAATATGTCATATTCTAGGTTCTTCAAAGTAGCCACCTTTTGCTTTGATTACTGCTTTGCACACTCTTGATGAGCTTCAAGAGGTAGTCACCTGAAATGGTCTTCCAACAGTCTTGAAGCAGTTCCCAGAGATGCTTAGCACTTGTTGGCCCTTTTGCCTTCACTCTGCGGTCCAGCTCACCCAAACCATCTCGATTGGGTTCAGGTCCGGTGACTGTGGAGGCCAGGTCATCTGGCACAGCACCCCATCACTCTCCTTCATGGTCAAATAGCCCTTACACAGCCTGGAGGTGTCTTTGGGGTCATTGTCCTGTTGAAAAATAAATGATGGTCCAAATAAACGCTAACCGGATGGAATAGCATGCCGCTGCAAGATGTTGTGGTAGCCATGCTGGTTCAGTATGCCTTTAATTTTGAATAAATCCCCAACAGTGTCACCAGCAAAGCACCCCTACACCATCACACCTCCTCCTCCATGCTTCACGGTGGGAACCAGGCATGTAGAGTCCATCCGTTCACCTTTTCTGCGTTGCACAAAGACACGGTGGTTGGACCCAAAGATCTCAAATTTGGACTCATCAGACCAAAGCACAGATTTCCACTGGTTTAATGTCCATTCCTTGTGTTCTTTAGCCCAAACAAGTCTCTTCTGCTTGTTGCCTGTCCTTAGCAGTGGTTTCCTAGCAGATATTCTACCATGAAGGCCTGATTCACACAGTCTCCTCTTAACAGTTGTTCTAGAGATGTGTCTGCTGCTAGAACTCTGTGTAGTATTGACCTGGTCTCTAATCTGAGCTGCTGTAACCTGCGATTTCTGAGACTGGTGACTCAGATGAACTTATCCTCCGCAGCAGAGGTGACTCTTGGTCTTCCTTTCCTGGGGCGGTCCGCATGTGAGCCAGTTTCTTTGTAGCGCTTGATGGTTTTTGTGACTGCACTTGGGGACACTTTCAAAGTTTTCCCAATTTTTAGGACTGACTGACCTTCATTTCTTAAAGTAATGATGGCCACTCGTTTTTCTTTACTTAGCTGCTTTTTTTTTGCCATAATACAAATTCTAACAGTCTATTCAGTAGGACTATCAGCTGTGTATCCACCTGACTTCTCCACAACGCAACTGATGGTCCCAACCCCATTTATAAGGCAAGAAATCCCACTTATTAAACCTGACAGGGCACACCTGTGAAGTGAAAACCATTTCAGATGACTACCTCTTGAAGCTCATCAAGAGAATGCCAAGAGTGTGCAAAGCAGTAATCAAAGCAAAAGGTGGCTACTTTGAAGAACCTAGAATATTACATATTTTCAGTTTTTTCATACTTTTTTGATAAGTATGTAATTCCACATGTGTTAATTCATAGTTTTGATGCCTTCAGTGTGAATCTACAATTTTCATAGTCATGAAAATAAAGAAAACTCTTTGAATGAGAAGGTGTGTCCAAACTTTGGTCTGTACTGTATATATATATATATATATATATATATATATATATAAATATATATATAAATATATATATATATTAGATACAGTAGGCTAAATAGTAGGACAAACAACAAATGGATGCCCAATGTATTGAAAATATATATTTTTTATTTCATAATAATAGACAATACATAATTCTTAGAATATTAAGGATAACAAAGAAGAGATTTGAAGAGTCAGCAGAAAAAACCCAGATGCCGCAGTCCCCCGGCCGGTGTCTCTGTAACCCACCAAAAGATGGAACACATGTCAGGTGTGTAGGAAGTATGCTATATGGTGATTCACAGAAAAAAGAGGGTTATATCATACACAAACCCCTGAAAAATAATTCTAACTGTGATCATCACCTAAGTGCATATCCACAAGATGAGACTCAAGCACTGGGTCCTAATATACAAATGAGAGCATAGGCAAAATAGTAGGACAGTACACTCACCTAGTACACCTTCCTCATGTTAAATACCTTGTACTAAATAAGCATTATTCCCTGAGGACCCACAAACAGGATATCTCTTTAAATGCATATTTTCCAAAATTCTGCCCCGTATAGGTACGGATGTAGCAGAGTTAACAGTCACACTTGGTGACTTATCACATCTAGCTAACGCGTTATCACTGTGGCTGTTAACACTGTACTTGTACCTATTATGCAAATCTATAGGAATGAAGCAGAGTTAACACACACACACAGAGTTATCACATCTAATACATTATTACTGTTAACTCTGCTACATCCGTAGGAAAAGTGCTGCATAATTCATAGTTCTTGCCTCATGGATGGTACAACCCTAAATCGTATGTTCCCATCAGTAGCTCCTGGGGTGTTCCAGAGTAAAAGTAAAGTAAAAAAGTTTTTGGGAGAAAGGAAAGGCACACCCACCAATACAGTATTTTTTTTTTGTAATTTACGACCTGTTGGACAAGTTATGCAATTGCAAATGTTTTTACTAGTATTTGTTCCCTTGGCCAAAAGACACAGAGCGATTTACTAGTTGGAAAGTGTACAGAACCTCTGTGAGGGTAGAGCTTCATACCGTACTTCTCTATTCATTTATTCACATTCCAGGATTTGTCTCTTTGAAAAGTAGTTTCAGGAATTTTTAAATCAAAGTGTGTATGTATTGTCATTCAGCAGCAAAATGTTATACGGCACTAAACAGACTTATGATCTGATATCTGATAGACTTATGACTTGTGATAGAAATGCCATCTTAAAGGGTTCAGGTGTCTCCATGCATGTGTCACATTTACCTGATCATTTTTGGTTGTTTTTTTAATTTATTTTTATATTAGAAAAATAAAAATTACACCACCAATCCCTACTATTTTGGGTTACAGAAATACCAATAGCAGAGGCAGAGAGCTGACACAGAAAGACCACCCCCATCTGCAGCAGAGAGGACACACCTCCAGAGCTGTGATAGCGAGACAGCTGTAGCAGAAAGGACTCACCATATAAGCTGTAAAAGAGAGAACTGCAGCAGAAATGAAACACTCCCTGAGTTGCAGCAGAAAGGAAACACCCCGTGAGCTGTAATAGAGAGAACTGCAGTAGAAAGGACACACACCCCTGAGCTGCAGCAGAAAGGAAACACTCCCTGAGTTGCCAGATTGGTATAAATCTATTAAAGCAATTTGAACAATGACTGGGGAGACATAAGGGCAACATAAACAAGTGGTAGATCTCCTTAGCAAAATGCTGGGTCACTTTCTTTAGTTTGCTCTAAACAGTTCATAAGCTCCTGGCTCCCTCCGCCCACATATGGAAACTGTCAATCAGAGGCAGGTGGGGGGAGCAGTGAGATCATGAACATGGGGACTGATTGGCATGCGCTGGAGCTACTAGAATTAAAAAGTGAGGGCAGTAGAAAACTGGAGGCCAATTCCCTTTAAAGGGGAAGTACTTATTTTAAAAAGGATTTTCCAAGATTTTTGTACTGATGACTAGTGTTGATCGAATTATAGTTGATGAAGTGAAATTTAATCCGAACTTCAAGAAAAAATTGATTTGTCACTAATTATGGTAACAAATTGGATTTTTTCTAAAATGCCTGTTGCACATGTTACACAGAATCACCCATAATGCCATACAGCCATCCAATCAGCAGATAGCCAGCCCCTGTGATGGACTCATAGCCATATAAAAACTTTCATCTCCACCATTTTACTGTGAACGTAATGCAGGGAGAGACGTGACTGGTGCTAGGAACAGTGATTAAGAAAGCCTTTATTTGTATAATTTTAGTTAGGAAGAGTTCAGGGACAGCGCAGGGACAGTGTAGGGAGATCATAGAGACTTTATACACACTATAGGGAGAGCATCAGGAGAGTGCAGGGACTTATTGGACAGTGTCCCCCTTTGTTGATAAATAAGCAATTCTATTAAACCTCGATGCACTGTTTGGGGTGAAAAATCTGTTTAATACTACTGCTATTGTGATGTCCACATTGTTGTTTACATACAGTATGTAATTCTATAACGCCGTGATTCTCTAATACTCTTGCTATAGGGGTGTCCACATTGTGTTAGAGATAAGAAATTCTATAATGCCTTGATTCTGTAATTGGGGTGAAAAAGCACTCTAATACTACTGCTTTTGGGGTGTCCACATTGTGTTATAGATAAGTCAAACTATAACACCTTGATTCTGTAATTGGGTTGAAATAGTTCTTTATTTTTACAGTCACATGTCATCTCTGTTTTGGACCCACTCGTGTTTTTTGGGCCTTACCAATACTGATGAATTACTGAACAAATACTGACTGTGTGAAGGCAGATGCTCAAAAGACACGATCCGTTTTTTTTCGGTTGTTCTTGTGACGGATCAGAAGAAATGAAAGTTAAACATTGACGTCAACAGAAATGTACTGCTGACACCCTCTTCACTGTGTCAGGGGCCTCTACTTGTATAAGTGTTTAATAGAACAGGTTCTGTAGAAATCTATGTGGAATCAGCTGACGACGGTGTAAACGGAGTGTGCTCTTTCACGCTATAGTACAATCTTGGGCCACTGCGCGGTTAAGTCCTTTATACCTGACTCTAAGCCTAACAAGGTTGAGTACACACTTCCATTATTCGGTCAGTTTTTAACCAGTAACTGACCAAATAAGTGAATTGTGAACTGAGTCTAAGACAGACGCACAGTAACTGTTTCACTACCACAGTGGACTAGCTATGCATTTTTCTGCAATGCACAGTGATGTACACTGAGATACACGCCCCTGCAGCCGGGAAATAGCTGATTTATAACTTGCTTTATGACAAATTAATTCAGATCAAATCAAATTTTGGGGAAAAATTAAACGAATCGTCCGAATCGAATTTCTTAAAACATCGCTCATCTCTTCTGATCACCTATTCTCAGGACAGATCATCAGTATCTTATCGGTGGGGGTCTGACACCCAGGACCCCCGCCGATCAGTTGTTTTGAGAAGGCATCAGTGCTACCCTGAACGTTGCTGCCTTCTCGCAGCTCACCAAGCACAGCGCTGTACATTGTATAGAAGATGTGTCTGGTATCACAGCTCAGCCCCCTTCACTTCTATGGGGCTGCTCCTAGGCCACATGACTGATGAACATGTCATCACTTGGCCTAGGAAAAGCAGAGAGATGGCTGCTGCGGCCCTCTGCCTTCTCGAACAGCTGAGTCCGGGAGTCAGACCCCCACCAAATAGAAACTGATGACCTAACCAGAGGATAGTAAATGAAAAAAGGTAATGGTAGCATCACTAGTGAATTACTTATTGGCAGACTTCACAGAAAGTGTACCATAAAAACAGACAGCAATGTTTCGGCTACATCATAGCCTTTGTCAGGCTTGACTAAATAAGGAGGGACATATTAAAATAATGAGAAATTTAAGTTGAAATTCAGATGCGAGTATGCAGCACAAGATGCCACCTACACACATGGACAAAATTGTTGGTACTCTTCCGATAAAGAAAGAAAAACCCACAATGGTCACTGAAATAACTTGAAACTGACAAAAATGTAATGAAAATCATCTAATGAAAATCAAACATTGCTTTTCAATTGTGGTTCAACTGAATAATAAAAAATAAAAAACTAATAAAACTGTCTTGGACAAAAATGACGGTACGCCTAGAAAAGATTGAATATAATTGACCATAGGGACATGTTGTCAGGAATCATCCTGCTATGTCTGTTTAGTTCAGACTGTCTTGCCCTTTAGTTTTCCCTCAGTTAAGATGGTGGATTGTGTCTCAGCTAGGTGCCATCTCACTTCCTGTTTCATATATAAACCTCTCAAGCCGCCAGAGGAAAATTGATGACAAGTTGAAGAGATTGATAAAACGAATGGTAACAATAGAGCCCAGAACAACTTCCAAAGAGATTACATGTGAACTCTAAAGTCAAGATACATCAGTGTCAGATTGCACCATCCATAGCTCTGTTAGCCAAAGTGGACTTAATGGCAGATGACCGAGGAGGATTACGCTGTTGAAATCAAATTTAAAAATAGCGAGACTGGAATTTGCCAAAATGCATATTAACAAGCCACAAAGCTTCTGGGAGAATTTTCTTTGAAAAACGAGACAAAACTGGAGCTGTTTGCCAAGTCACATCAGCTCAAAGTTCACAGATGTAAAAATGAAGCATACAAAGAAAAGAACATTGTACCTACTGTGATACGTGGAGGAGGCTCAGTTATGTTTTAGGGCTGCTTTGCTGCATCTGGCACAGGGTGTCTTGCATCTGTGCAGGGTACAATATAATCTCAAGACTATCATGGTATTCTGGAGAAAAATGTGCTGCCCAGTGTCAGAAAGCTTGGTCTCAGTCACACGCCATGGGTCCTCCAACAGCATAATGACCACAAACACAGATAAAAACATCCGAAAATGGCTAAGAGGAAATTATTGGACTATTCTGAAGTGACTCTAAGAGCCCTGATCTAAATCCTATTGAACATCTGTGGACGGAGCTGAAACATGCAGTCTGGAGAAGCCACCCTTCAAACCTGATAAGCTGGAGCAGTTTGCTCATGAGGAGTGGGCCAAATACCTATGGACAGGTGCAGAAGTCTCACTAAGAGTTAAAGAAATCGCTTGATTACAGTGATTGCCTCTAAAAGTTGCGCAACAAAATATTAAAGGGGTTGGCCACTTTCGGGCTACTTGTGACCAATGTGTAGCTTAGCTTACTATAGGGCACTTACTAATATATTCTTTGTTGATATTCTTTACCATTTGCTATATGGCATAAGTCTTGCCCCTTGTTAGGCAAATCTTTTGTGCAGTCCACACAGAGGTCCTGACCATAACATGGCCGCTGATGAGGTTTGATTAACATTTGATTGAAAACCTGATTAACCCTCTCACTAAGCCCCACCAACTTTTTAAAATAGTGCCGTGAATGTGAAATCGAAAAGAGTAGCACATTTTTGTGTAAAGCCTAGCTCCTCATGTTATAAATTTTTCTTCAGTAAGCAGATAGGATTATTATAATACAGCGAAGTCTTATTTTGCACCATGAATAATAAGCTGTATAAAGAAAAAAACACACCCAGTAAATTCCAAATATTTATTGGAAAAACTGACATTTGTAAGATGGAGAATGAAAACACTTAAAAGTAAAAGAATGACAGCAGCTTGATGACAAAGTCTCCATTACTTGACAAAGTCTCCATTACTAAGTCTTGTCAGCAGTGATGAAATGCACAAGCAGAGGCAAATTCTGTAGATAATAAGAAGACCAAAATTAATATATAAATGAATTAATAAATCCTCAAATGCACTGCTTACATGGGAACATGACAGACAAGCCCCCTATCCTGGAGTGCTGATTTATCTTGAGTTTTGGCCGATCCTGTTGGAATCTACCACTTCGATATTGATCAGATATGCCATACTTTAGATATCTGAGATAAGTTGAAGTCCTATATCAAGAACATACTTGTCAACTTTTGTAAGTTATTCTTCCAGGATCAAATATGACCATTTTTATAAATACTCTATATTATACAAATATCTACACATTTTTGGAAGCAGTTACCTAAATATAAGATTTAAATCAGGGCCATTTAAAAATGGTGAACAATGAAATAACTCTCAAAGACATAGTAATAATAATATAAAATAATGAATAAGGAATGATAAAACAAACTATTTTCCAATAAGTTACCTTTTTCCTGTTTAGATAAAAATGACTGTAAGGGTATAATGTACCTGATGTTGGTAAGCATTGGTTATCTCTGTGCACAGCTGTGTGAAACCGTTTGCCAAAATAATCTTCCATAATGTCTCTTCCGATTATCCTGTCAAATTCTAACAAGCATTGTGTGCCATCACTGAAGAGTAGGTTTTTGCCATTACTTGAAGAAAACATCTGAAAAATATCCTTCTCAAATCCTTTCTGCCCAAAGAGAGACTAGACAAGAGCAAGTATTGGGATCAGAAATCCAGCAGCATTTCACCATATTCAATGCATCAATAGGAAGACAGACAGTCAATACTAAGTGACTAGGACATGCAGTATATCTCTTTCTAGATATTGCATACTTACATTTTACTATGTCATGGATGTGTGTTCTTTACATACATATACTGTATACCCCTAAATGATAACATTAAAACCACAAGCCTAATATTGTGTAGGTCGCTTGTGGCACCAAAACAGCTATGATCCAGCAGCACATGAACTCCACAAGATCCCTGAAGTGCCCTGTTTTAGGGCCTTCATGGATCGTACACATATCAAAGAACTTTGGGCACCCATAACTCTGTAGCTTTTTACCACTTGTTCTTTTGGCAGGTTCTAACCTAGCAGCATACTAGGAGAACTTTCATTTTGGAGGTGCTATGACTGATCAGTCCATCTTGACGCATTTAGACATCATAATCTGGCCTTCTCAGATTCACACAGATCCTTAAGTTTTCCTAATTTTCCTGCTTCTTAGACATCAACTTGAAGAAATGTCTTGCTACCTAACATATCCCATCCCTTTACAGGAGTCATTGTAATGAGGTAATCAATGTTATTCACTTCACATGTCTAAAGTAGAGATGAGCGAATCAAAGCCGACAAAATGGAATTCGTTTAGAATTTGAGGAACAATTTGATTCGCAACGAATGCAAATTTCCTTGCGCTTCGTAGTAATGAATCGCATTTTTCCTAAACTGGCGGCTACACGTGTGAGGACTGAGGACAGGGGGCAAGGAACTCTGGGAAGGCGGGATCACCCAGATTGATATGCCTGCATGCAGCCAATCAGCAGCCAGCCTTGTGATGTCACAGCCCTATAAATACGGCGGCCATCTTAAGTCAGATATTTTCCAGCGTTCAGAGTGCAGGGACAGATGTGTGAAGGTGCTAGGGACAGCAATTAGAAAAACCTGATTGTGGAAAAAAAAGACAGAAAAAACAATTTATAAGTACAGGGAAAGGATAGGGAGGAATCATTTCACAGCATCTTAGTGCAGGGAGAGACGTCAGAAGGTGCTATGGACATTGATAGGAAAGCGATTTAAAAGTGCAAGGAAAGATTATTTGGGGATCCGAATAGCCATTAGACAGCTCTGTCATTCCAGCTATTTGTTATTGGGCTGCAAGTGCTATGTTAAAAAGCCTTTAGTGGCTTATATCTTAGTATTTTTAGTATCTTATATAAGTACTACAAGAAAAATATATACACATTTCACTTCTGCAGGTGTTTCTGGTGAAAGCGTATAGTGTTTTTCAGAACAAAAAGAAAAATATATACGCACTGCACTGTTGCAGTTATTTCTGGTGAAAGCGTATAGGGGCGTATTTCAGTACTACAAGAAGAATATATACGCACTTCACTCTTTAAGTTTTTCCTGGTCAAAGCGTATAGGGTCGTATTTAAGTATCACAAGAAAAATATATTCTCAGTGCATTTCTGCAGTTAATTCTGGTGAAAGCGTATAGTGGCCTATTTCAGTCCAACAAGAAAAATATATTCTCAGTTCACTTCTGCAGTTATTTCTGTTGAAAGTGTCTAGTGGTATATTTCAGTACAAAAATAAAAATATATACGCACTGCACTGTTGCAGTTATTTCTGATAAAAGCGTCTATATTTCAGTACTACAAGAAAAATATATACGCACTTCACTTTTTTTCTGGTCAAAGCGTATATTGGCATATTTCAGTCCAACCAGAAAAATATATTCTCAGTTCACTTCTGCAGTTAATTGTGGTGAAAGCATTTAGTGGCCTATTTCAGTACAAAAAGAAAAATATATTCATCGCTTTTTGTTTTTTTTAAATTTCCATTTAATTTGTTTAGTTCAGCTACAGGTATGTCAGACAGAGAAGTGCCATGCCATGCACAGAGGAGTGGCAGAGGCCTAAATGTTTCTGGCCCAAGCAGAGGTCGCAGCAGAGTAAGGGGCGTGGCAGCAGCGGTCACAGCGAGAGACCTGAGCTCCCAGTGTCCTCTAGCGGTCGTGTTTTGACCAGAAACCCAGCGGTTCTTGATTGATTAACTCGGTCATCCACTTCTTCCCATCAGACACCCCAGCCAACAGTCGGGTTTGTCAGACACAACCCTTAGTTGGCATGGCCCGGGAGCAGGCCCTTTGCCCTCACCTGTCCTCAACCTGCCTCTGTTCTTTTCTGTTCCTTTACCGCGAGAAGTACTATATGCTGTGGGCACAGCTCCACTTTTCAGTGAGGAAGAGCTACTAG
The DNA here is from genome assembly GCF_014858855.1 of Bufo gargarizans. Classification (NCBI taxonomy): domain Eukaryota; kingdom Metazoa; phylum Chordata; class Amphibia; order Anura; family Bufonidae; genus Bufo; species Bufo gargarizans. Next base: position 95,908,351 of record NC_058083.1, read on the forward strand.
AGGACAGTCAGCAGCTACTGCCCAGCCAAGATCTGGAGGAGACATCCGCCGCTTCCTCAGCTAGGCGGGCAAGTAGTGATGAGGAGAGTGGCGCAGGAGCTTGTGTTGCGAGCAGTCAGGCTCCTGACCCAGAGACCGTTGAGGGGGACATCAGTGACGTGCAGACACTACTCGATAATGATGAAGCCGATCGCACTTGGAGCCGGGTGAATAAGGGGGTTCGTCATCATCAGGAGAAGAGGGTGGCAGCTTGACCATCAGGTAGCGGCTGAGCCAGCAAGTCACTAGCGTGGCCGGGAGTCAGCAGCGTGGCAATAGTGGGAGGTCGGGAGCCAAACGGCATGGGGTAGTCCACCCGCTTTTCAGCAGCCTACCGACCCTGATAGGAGTGGTGCACAGGTTCACGGAAGCAGCAGCGATAGCAGTCAGCCAATCATTAGTGTTGGGGGTAAAATCAGGTACTCAGCGGTGTGGCAGTTTTTTGTAAAGTCGCCGGAGGAGGTCAACATGGCCATATGTAGAATATGTGGGCAGAAGGTAAAGTGTGGCACCACGACCTTGTGTAAACAACATATACAGCATCACCATAAAGTGCCCTGGGCGAACCGTGGCTTTGATTTGGTGGTCCAGCCTGCCGCAGCTACCGCTGCATCACCTAGTGGCACGCACCCGGGTTTCAGCAAGTCAAGGCTCCACCACCTCAGCCGAAGGGAGCTGTCTATCATTCCCATTTCCTGCTGGTCCAGATGCTCCTGCTCCTATTCCTCGTCAGTCATTCTGTCAGCAATCGATCACCAAAGTGATTGCCAAGAGATAACAGTATGCGTGCACACATCCAACAGTGCATAAGCTGAAGGTGCTCCTGTCCAAGTTGCTGGTGCTTCAGTCCCTCCCTTTCCAAGTGGTGTCCTCTGCACCTTTCAGAGAGCTGATGGCTTGTGCAGAGCCGAGGTGGAGAGTCCCAAGCCGTCATTTCTTTGCGAAAAAGGCAGTACCATCCCTGCACAAACATGTAGACCCTGTCGGTGTCCTCCAAAGTGCACGGGAGTGCCGATGTGTGGAGCTGTAACTATGGGCAGGGACAATACATGTCCTTTACGGCCCACTGGGTGAATATGGTTCCTGCACACCCACAACAGAAACTTGGCCAGGTCACGCCGCTTCTGCCTCCCCATTGTCACGCTGTTGGTCCTGCGACAATGTCTGCTTCTGCCACCTTATCCTCCACCATGTCCTCAGCCTCCACTGCAGGGAAAAGTCACAGTGCTTCTCCAGCATACCACATGTGCAGGGCACATGTGCGGTGTTACGCTGTTCTGCACCTCACTTCCCTGGGCGAATGGAGTCACACAGGGGAGGACTGCTCCGTGTGATTCATCAAGAAATCGAATCCTGGCTTTCTCCACGATAAATGAAAATCGGAACCATGGTGACCGACAATGGCAAGAACATAGTGTCGGCACTGCATCAAGGAAGGCTGAGTCATGCACCCTGCATGGCACACGTGTTCAATCTGGTTGTCAAGCGGTTCCTGAAGACTTCCACCCATCTGCAAGACATCCTAAAAATGGCCAGGAAACTTTGCAGGCACTTCAGCCACTCGTACACAGCAAAGCACACCCTCCTTGAGATGCAGCGGCGAAACGGCATCCCCCAACATAAGCTGATATGCGACGTTTCCACCCGTTGGAATTCCACCCTCCATATGTTGGACCAACTATATGAACAGAGAAAGGCCATCGGCGATTTCTTGATAATGCAAGCGGATAGGAGTACTCCCCTCTGTAACTTCGATGTCAGCCAGTGGCAGCTCATGCTCAGGCCCTTTGAGGGTGCCACGTTATTTGTCAGTTGCCAGGACTTCGGGATAAACTACTTCATTCCACTGCTTCATGTCCTGGAACAAATGCTGGTAGCAATGGCTGGTCAGGGGACAGGAGACGTGGCGCCTCAATATCACGGCCACATGAACTGGAAGAGGCGGAGGGGAGGAGGACATTGGAGCACAGGCAATGTGTAGAGAAATGGGTGGTTTTTCTACTCAGCTGACAGGACAGGAGGAGCAGGAGAAGCCATAGGAGCTAAAGGGCAATGAGGAAGACGAGACAGAGGACCCGGACACACCGTGGCAGTATGCAGTGGAGAATGAGGCAGGAAGTCCCTCCGAGTCATGCTCAATGGCCCGATTCATGCTCACTTGCGTAGTGACAGTCGAATTGTCACCATTCAGCAGAGGGATTACTTCTGGCTCTCCACCTTGTTGATCCCTTGCTACCGGTCCAGAATGGGGGCCTTTTTTACACCAACCGAGAGGGAGGACAAACTGAACTACTACAGAGACATCCTATGTAGTCAGTTGGCCGCTGACTATCTGCGCCATCGTCCATCCACTCGCAGGTCTGACCGGGGGGGGCCCTCTGCGCTCACATTCCTCTGCCGTGGCTGCTGGGAAGGGGTGGGGTGGCAGGAGCAGTACCAGCTCCATCAGCAGCAGCTTGAGTCTACAGTTGCTGATGAGTAGCTTTCTTCCCCCGCATAGTGAAGAAACTACTCACCAGCAGCAGGTAGACCTGGAGCAGGACCTGAACCAGCAGGTGGTGGCATGGTTGTACATCACCCTGCCACCCCACATTGAAGATCCGCTGGACTACTGGGTAGCCAAACTGGATTTGTGGCCACAACTAGCAGAGGCCGCAACTAGCCCGGCCAGTAGTGTGGCATCAGAGCGGGTGTTTAGTGCTGCGGGGGCTATAGTTACCCCAATGAGAACTCGCCTGTCTACCCAAAATGTGGAGATACTGACCTTTGTCAAGATGAATCAGACGTGGAACAGCCAGGATTTCTAACCACTAATTCCTGATGCATCAGACTAGATCATCCATGGTGCCACACCAACACTTTAATAAAAGAGACTGGTTTCTTCTGAATACCTGCCTCAGCTACTACTCTGATGCTGCCACCCGCCTGATGCCACACATCTGATGCAAAGTGCTCCTTCTTTCAGCCACCTTCGTCAGCGGGTAATGGTATTGCCACCCACCGCCACACTCTGTCACTGGGTCACTTTGTGATCTCCTAATGCAGCTGCTGCTGCCATCTCCACACTATGTCACCTTGCCCCTCTGTGGTCTCCTGATGCTGCTGCTGCTACGACCATCTCCAAACTTTGTTACCTTTCCACTGTGTGGTATCCTCCTGCTGCTACTGCTGCTACGATATCCACACTATGCCACCTTGCCACTCTGAGGTATCCTCCTGCTGCTGCCATATCCACACTATGTCACCTTGCCACTCTGTGGAATCCTTCTGCTGTTGCCATCTCCACATTATGTAACCTTGCCACTCTGTGGTCTCCTGATGCTGCCATCTTCACACTATGTCACCTTGGCACTCTGTGGTATCCTGCTGCTGCCATCTCTTTTTTTTTTTTAAATATATCTTTATTTTCATTTATACAAAAAGAAACGTACACATTCCAATCACATCATAGATTTAAATATCTTCAAGTCACATCTTCAAAAGTACATTTCCATTTTTTCCTGAACAATTATTTTATGCTATTTTTCTCCCCCTCCCCCATTACCCCCAATATTTTCGCTTTGCTTTCCCTTTACCCTCCCCCCACCCTTATGAGAGGGGGGGGGGGGGGGGGGGGGACGACGACGACGTGTATACATAAAAAAATTAAAAATAAATAATAATAAAAATTAGGTAAATCCTGCCCTAAAGCATCCATTTTTTCCAAAGATCCTCAATATTTTTTTTTCTGTGGCCCTCCATCAATCGTTCTTCCTTAATAAAATAATCCACCACTTTCCTCCATTGTCTCACCGTCGGAGGATCTGCCCCCATCCATTTCTTAAGTATAAGGAGTCTAGCTTGAAATAGCACTTTACAGAGAACCACTCGTATATCTCTATTTAGATTCAGATGTTTAGTTGCCCCTAAAATGCAAATCACCGGGTCTTCCGGTATATAAACCTTCAGAATTAAATGTACTGTCTCCAAAATTTCCCTCCAATATCTAATCAACCTTGGGCATCTCCAGAAACAATGTATTAAATCAGCATTCTCTCCCCCGCATTTTGAACATGCATCCAAGACTCTCACACCCATTATCTTCAATCGATGCAACCTATGCACTACAAAAAACTGTGAGATCTTATGTGAGCCCCTATTGGAAACCATTGAGTAACTTCTGAGGGCATCTTCCCATTTATCTTCAGTAAGGGATTGGAGTTCGTCCTCCCATTTTTTTCTAGGAAGTATTAGAATTCGTTTCTTTTTGCTCTCCATCAATATCTTATATCTTCTTGCAGTTATACCACCTCTTTCCCCCTCTTTAGTAAATTTGTGTATTATATCCGATTTTTCTATTTTATATTTGTCCTCTTGAAGGGCTATCCGCAGGGCATTCCTAAGCTGAAAATATTTATACATATCTTTTTGGGGGATCCCAAACTCACCAACCATTGTATTAAAGTCTTTCAATTTACCCTGTTCCAATATCTGACTAAGGTATTTTATCCCTTTTTTCCCCCAGTCTATATAGCTCTTAATCATGTCTAATTCCTTAAGATTTATGTTTTTCCAAATGGGTGTATAGTGCAGAAACCCTTTACTCTCTAATATTTTTTTGATCTCCACCCATATATAATTTAATAAATTCTGTATTCTATTACTTGTGCTCTTTTTAGCCAACATACCGGATTCTAAAACCTCCAAGTGATTCCACTCTTCTTTCCACCCTAATCTATTTCTGACTTGTCTAACGACCAAACCATTTAAAGTACCTTTTATGTGACCATATTGTGCTATTAAATAATTAAAAAAACAATTTGGAACAGCTAAACCACCCTCGCTTACTGGGAGCTGCAACACTTCTTTTTTTATCCTGGGGATGGCACCTTTCCAGAGAAAGTCCCCCATTAGACTATCGAGTACCTTAAAAATACTCTGCGGTAACCTCAATGGGGCATTTTGGAGAACAAAGTATTTTAGGGAGAAGAATCATTTTTATCAAATTTACCCGGCCCTGTATTGACATCGGTAAACAACGCCAGATGTGTATTTTAGTCCTAAGTTCTTTTAGTAAGGGGAGTATATTTAATCTTTCGTATTCAGCTATATTTCCGGAAATTTGTATACCTAAATATTTAAAGTTGTCATGTTTCTCTAACACATGAACCCTTAAATCCCTCTGTAATTGTGCGTCGCCTAACATCAACATATGTGACTTCCCCCAGTTAATATTTAAACCGGAAAAAGAACCAAACTTATCTATTATATCGAGCACCCTATTAAACTGATCCCCAGTGTTATACATAAACAAAAGAATATCATCCGCATACATCAAAAGTTTTTCTTCTCCACCCTCGTATTGAAAACCTTTAATCTCTCTATCATTTCTTATTATACATGCTAACGGCTCGATTGCAATGGCAAATAATAATGGTGAGAGAGGGCATCCCTGCCTAGTGCCCCGATATAGGGCAAGAGGCAGGGACAAGCTCCCATCCACCATCACCCTAGCTCTAGGATTGTGGTATATCAACTGAATCCAACTTATAAATTCCTCACCTATACCGACCCTTTTTAGTACGGCCCATAGGTAGTCCCATTCTATACAATCGAATGCTTTTTGGGCGTCCAATGAGAGCACCGCTTTTTCCCCAGACTGTAATTTATTAGCTTCGATATTTAAAAACAACCTTCTTATATTTGAATAAATTGTTCTCCCCGGTATGAAGCCTGTCTGATCCGGATTTATAACTCCCCCAATCACTTTCGACAACCTCTCGGCCAAAATCTTTGCCAAAATTTTAACGTCCGTGTTTAGGAGAGATATTGGCCTATAAGATCCCGAATCAAGTTGTTCTTTGTCCTTTTTTGGAATTAAAGTTATAATTGCCTCTTTCATGGATTCTGGTAAATTCCCAATTCTTTTGGCCTCATTCAATGTTGTTTTTAACTCTGGTAGTAACACCTGGGAGAACGCTTCATATATTTCAAAAGGGAGCCCATCACCCCCCGGTGCCTTATTCGGCTTTTCCTTACTCAGGACTTCCTTTATTTCGGCCATCAGTATTTCTTTTTATAAATATTCTTTTTGGGGCTGAGATATCTGTTTAAGAGGTATCCTATCTAGGTATAGGTCCAGATCTTGTTTTGAATATTGTGCCCTAGATTTATAAAGTTCCTGGAAATAGTCCAGAAACACTTCTTTAATTCCTTCCGGTGTAGTGATTATTTCACCCGTTTTATCTTTAATTGCCCCTATCCATGATTTCCCTCTTTGATTTCTTACTATACTTGCCAGAATTTTGCCCACCTTTTCTCCCTCTGAAGCTAGGCTGATCCCCTGAAAAAGTAATTCTTTCCTACTTCTCTCCATTTGATATACCTTTAACTTTTCTTGATGTTCCTCCCATATTTTCCTGTTGTATTCTGTAGGATGTACTATATAGGTCATTCTTGCTACCTCAACTTTTTTTTCTAGTGCATTACTCAATTCTCTAGTACTCTTTTTCCAATAATTCACCTTTTTAAAAAGCAATCCTCTCAGATATGCCTTAGCAGTATCCCATACAATTAATCTACTAGCAGTGCCATTATTCTCTAGAAATTTTTTTTTTAGTTCTTCCATTATGTTCTCTTTATCTGTAATCATTGTTAACCACTGGGAGTTAAATTTAAATGGTGGCAAGGTATTTTTTTTTATCAAATTTAATTCGATTACTACTGCACTGTGGTCTGATAGGGCCATAGGCAAATACTTTATCTTAATCCCATTTTGGGATATTAAAACATGTCAATCCTTGACCAAGTTTGGTGTGTTTTAGAGTAGCAGGAGTACATGATTCCGTCTGGGTTTTGAAGACGCCAGACATCCACCCAATTAAACTCTTGGGCTAATTTAAAAAAATCCACCTTTATTGCTCCTCCACCTCTGCCAGACGTTCTATCCCTGAGTGGGTCCATTACCGCATTATAGTCACCTATCGCAATCATCTTAGCTTCTTTTCTATTCAGCATAAATCTATGCAATTTATACAAGACATCTGCTTTATATGGCGGTGGGATATATATATTTGCGATTACCATTTTAACACCTTCTATATTGCAATATAAAAAGAGGTACCTGCCACAGTCATCCACCTCCACTGCCAAAAACTCAAATCTGATCTTATTGTGTATCAAAATTGAGACCCCTCTAGAGTAAGTAGTATACACTGAATGGTAACCCTCCATTATCCATCTCTTCTGCAACCATCCTAGGGATTCTTTATCCAAATGTGTCTCTTGGAGGCAGATGATGGCTGGCAGGAACCTCTTCAACCACTCAAGGATAGCATATCTCTTTACTCTCTCACATAAACCCCTCACATTCAACGAAAGAATCCTAAGCATCTAGCAGAGGCGGAGCAGAGAAAAAAAATAAAAAAAAAGAAACACGTTCCCCTCTCCCCTCCCTCCCAATATACCACCCCTCCCTAAATAGCCCCCCCTTCGACTATACAGCAGTCGGGGCGACTCCATATCTCAACATATGGACTCTTTTGACCCTCCCCCCCAGCCTCAAAGACCCTCCTCGTCCGCCCACTCGCTAACCTCCTCCGGCGCCTGGAAAAAAACAATCCTGCCTTTGTACTCTACCCTTAATTTTGCCGGGAAAAGTAGGCTATATTTTAAACCTGCTTCCCTCAATCTTTTTTTTAACTGTAATGTATTCTTTCCTATGGGCATTGGTATGCGCAGAGTAGTCTGGAAACAGTCTCATCTTTTTACCATCTATTTGATATTTTTCAGAATTCCTAGCATCAGATAATATTGCGTCGCGGTCCCTGACCAATAGGCATTTAACCAATATCTGTCTGGGGTGCTCCCCCGGAATCCTTTTTTTCATGGGGACCCTATGTGCTCTTTCGACACCAAAAAGGGGGGAGAGAGTATCCACCCTACAATTTTCCCTTATCCATTTCTCCATATAGTCAGTGCAATTGTCTCCTTCTACCCGCTCTGGGATCCCCACACATCTTATATTGGATCTTCTTGATCTATCTTCTTGGCTTATTAGTTTTTGCTCCATCTTAGTATTCCTTTCTTTTAAAGAGAGGACCTCTTTCTCTAAATTCTGAAGCGATTGTTCTAACCCGGGGACCCTTTTTTCCATCTCATATAAACGTTGTCTAATTTTCTCCATATCATCCCTTATTATACTGACATCCATCTGCACTGCCCCAATCTGAGTTGCTATACTACCCATTGCATTCTCCATCCGTGAGACAGTGCAGAGTATGTCCTTTATCATCCTTGCATCTGAGGGTGTAGAAGACGCTGATGCCGGCCTCTCTCCTCCTCCCTCGTCAATTCATTATCATGGGTCAGAGCTTGGGAACCCGGGTCTATAGTATTTTGTTTTTGTGGAGTTTTAAATCCTGGTGAGCTCGGGGCTAAAAATTTATTTAAACCCTGTTGTTTGGACCCACTTTCCGGACCTGTTATTGATCTCCTACTGCTGCTACCGCCCACAGGGGCGGGTTGTTTCTTTGGTGGCATTTTGTACTCCCTGTCTCTCAGTCCCAGTAAGTCCTTCCCAGTATCCCCCCCCCAAAAAAAAAAAACAACAATATCACATGTACAAAACACACAAAAAAAACAGCTCTTAACGGAAGGGAGGAAACAACAGCACAAAGCGCATACACAAGTTATCACTGCTTCCTATTGTTGGAGGAAAAAACGAAATCAAACAAATACAGACAGGCAAAATTATGTCCACTTTTCCAGAAAAAAAAACAAGATGGCGTAGATCCGGGCTGCAACAAAACACATAATAGAAACAACGGCACAAAATCCACAAACCAGTTATCACTGCTTCTTTTGAACAATAGAGCCGAGAAAAAAAAAAAATGCACAAATTAAATATTAGACATTTGTCCACCGTAGAGTCCCCCGTCTTATCTCTTATCTCCCGATGTCCATGCGCACAGCCCCAAACATCGTGGCCTCCGGTTCACAGCACCCCGACAACTTTGTTGGCGGTCCTCATCACTCCTCCAGCCACCACATCAACTCACCACCCGGCGGCTCCCAGCAACGGCAGGCAAACTCGAGTCAAGTCAAGATCCGGGCATCCGCATCAGGAGCAGGCACAGGAGTCCAGGACACTGTCGCTCCACAGGGCAGCTCACAGCCAGGTCGGCATGCCGGTGTTTCAGGCGGTAGTTCGGGCGGCCAGCGTGCAAGGGGGGGGGCGGAGCCCCAGCATCACACGTCAGACGCTCTCATGCTCACTACTAGGTGTGAGCTGCTGCCATCTCAACACTATGTCACCTTGCCACTCTGTGGTCTCCTGATGCTGCTACTGCTATCTCCACACTATGTCACCTTCCCACTCTGAGGTATCCTCCTGCTGCTGTTGCTTCTGAAATATCCACACTGTCACCTTGCCACTCCGTGGTATCCTCCTGCTGCCATCTCTACATTATATCACCTTGCCACTCTGTGGTATTCTCCTGCTGCTGCCATATCCACACTATGTCACCTTGCCACTCCGTGGCATCCTCCTGCTGCTGCAACCATCTCCACACTATGCCACCTTGCCACTCTGAGGTATCCTCCTGCTGCTGCCATATCCACACTATGTTACCTTGCAACTCTGTGGTATCCTCCTGCTGATACTGCTGCTGCCATCTCCACATTATGTCACCTTGACACTCTGTGGTCTACTGATACTGCTGCCATCTCCACACTATTTCACCTTGCCACTTTGTGGTATCCTGATGCTGTTGCTGCTGCCATCTCCACACTATGTCACCTTGTCACTCTGTGGTTTCCTGATGCTGCTGCTACTGCCATCTCCACACTATGTCAACCTTGCCACTCTGTGGTGTCTTCCTGCTGCTTCTGCCATATCCACACTATGTCACCTTGCCACTCTGTGGTATCCTCCTGCTGCTGCTGCCATCTCCAAATTATATCACATTGCCATCTGTGGTATCTTCCTGCTGATTCTGCCATATCCACACTATGCCATCTTGCTACTCTGAAGTATCCTCCTGCTGCTGCCATCTTCACACCTTGCCACTCTGGTCTCCTGATGCTGCCATATCCACACTATGTCACCTTGCTACTCCATGGCACCCTCCTGCTGCTGCCATCTCCACACTATGCCACATTGCCACTCTGTGGTATCCTCCAGCTGATGCTGCTTATTCCATCTCCACATTATGTCACCTTGCCACTCTGTGGTCTCCTGATGCTGATGCTGCCATCTCCACACTATGTCACCTTGCCACTCTGTGGTCTCCTGATGCTGCTGCTAATGCCATCTCCACACTATGTCACCTTGCCACTCTGTGGTATCCTCCCGCTGATGCTGCTGATGCCATCTCCACATTATGTCACTTTGCCACTCTGTGGTCTCCTGATGCTGCTGCTTCCATCTTCACACTATTTCACCATGCCACTCTGTGGTATCCTACTGCTGTTGCCATCTCCACACTATGCCACCTTGCCACTCTGTGGTCTCCTGAGGCTGCTGCTACTGCCATCTCTGCAGTATGTCACCTTGCCACTCTGAGGTATCTTCCTGCTGCTGCCATATCCACACTATGTCACCTTGTCACTCTGTAGTATCCTGATGCTGCCATCTCCACAATATGTCACCTTGCCACTCGGTGGTATCCTCCTGCTGCCGCCATATCCATATCCATATCCTGCTGCTACTGCTTCTGCCATATCCACATTATTTCACCTTGCCACTCTGATCTGATGATGCTGCTGCCATCTTCAAACTATGTCACCTTGCCACTCAGTAATCTCCTGATGGTGCCATATCCACACTATGTCACCTTGCTACTCCATGGCATCCTCCTGCTGCAGCCATCTCCACACTATGCCACATTGCTATTCTGAGGTATCCTGCTGCCATATCCACACTATGTCACCTTGCCACTCTGTGGTATCCTCCTGCTGATGCTGCCATCTCCACACTATTTCACCTTGCCACTCTGTGGTCTCCTGATGCTGCTGCTACTGCCATCTCCACACTATGTCACCTTGCCACTCTGTGGTATCCTCCTGCTGCTGCTGGCATCTCCACATTATATCACCTTGCCACTCTGTGGTATCCTGATGCTGCTACCATCTCCACACTATGTCACCTTTCTACTTTGTGCTCCTGCTGCTGCCATATCCACATTATGTCACCTTGCCACTCTGTGGTACCCTCCTGCTGCTACAACTGCTGCCATATCCACATTATGTCACCTTCCCACTCTGTGTTATGATGTTGCTGCCGCTGCCATCTGCAAACTATGTCACCTTGCCACTCTGTGGTATCCTGATGCTGCTACTGCCATATCTAGACTATGTTACCTTGCCACTCTGTGGTATCCTTTTGCTGCTGCTTCCATCTCCTGTGGCATACTCCTGCTTTTGCCATATCCACACTATGCCACCTTGCCACTCTGAGGTATCCTCCTACTGCTGCTGCTGCCATATCCACACTATGTCACCTTGACACTCTGCGGTATCCTGCTGCTGCTACTGCCATCTCCACACTATGTCACCTTGCCACTCTGTAGTATCCTCCTGCTGATGCTGCTGCCATCTCTACATTATGTCACCTTGCCACTCTGTGGTCTCCTGATGCTGCTGCTGCCATCTCCACACTATTTCACCTTGCCACTCTGTGTTATCCTGCTGCTGCCATCTCCACACTATGTCACCTTGCCACTCTGAGGTATCTTCCTGTTGCTGCTGCCATATCCACACTGTCACCTTGCCACTCTGTGTTATCCTCCTGCTGCTGCTGGCATCTCCACATTATATCACCTTGACACTCTGTGGTATCCTCCTGCTGCTGCCATATCCACTTTGTGTCACTTTGTCACTCTGTAGTATTCTCCTGCTGTTACTGCTGCCATATCCACATTATGTCACCTTGCCACTCTGTGGTTTGATGATGCTGTTGCTGCCATCTCCAAACTATGTCACCTTGCTACTCTGTGGTCTCCTGCTGCTGCTACTGCCATCTCCACACTATGTCACCTTGCCCCTCTGTAGTGTCCTCCTGCTGATGCTGCTGCCATCTCCACACTATGTCACCTTGCCCCTCTGTAGTATCCTCCTGCTGATGCTGCTGCCATCTCTACATTATGTCACCTTGCAACTCTGTGGTCTCCTGATGCTGCTGCTGCCATCTCCACACTATTTCACCTTGCCACTCTGTGTTATCCTGCTGCTGCCATCTCCACACTATGTCACCTTGCCACTCTGAGGTATCTTCCTGTTGCTGCTGCCATATCCACACTGTCACCTTGCCACTCTGTGTTATCCTTCTGCTGCTGCTGGCATCTCCACATTATATCACCTTGACACTCTGTGGTATCCTCCTGCTGCTGCCATATCCACTTTGTGTCACTTTGTCACTCTGTAGTATTCTCCTGCTGTTACTGCTGCCATATCCACATTATGTCACCTTGCCACTCTGTGGTTTGATGATGCTGTTGCTGCCATCTCCAAACTATGTAACCTTGCTACTCTGTGGTCTCCTGATGCTGCTACTGCCATATCCACACTATGTCACCTTGCCACTCTGTGTTATCCTCCTGCTGCTGCCATCGTCTCTGACATCTTCCTGCTTCTGCCATCTCCACACTATGTCACCTTGCCACTCTGATGTATCCTCCTGGTGCTGGCATCCCCACACTATTGCACCTTGCCACTCTGTGGTCTCCTGATGCTGCTGTTACGGCAATCTCCACACTATGTCACCTTGCCACTCTGTGGTACCCTACTGCTGCTGCCATATCCACATCATGTCAACTTGCCACTCTGTGTTATGATGATGCTGCTGCTGCCATCTCCAAACTATGTCACCTTGCCACTCTGTGGTCTCCTGATGCTGCTACTGCCATATTCAGACTATGTTACCTTGCCACTCTATGGTATCCTCTTGCTGCCATCTCCCCTGGCATCCTCCTGCTTACGCCATATCCACACTATGCCACCTTGCCACTCTGAGGTATCCTCCTGCTGCTGCCATTTCCACACTATGTTACCTTGCCACTCTGTGGTCTCCTGATGCTGCTGCTACTGCCATCTCCACACTATGTCACCTTGCCACTCTGAGGTATTGTCCTGCTGCTGCCATATCCACACTATGTCACCTTGCCACTCTGTGGTATCCTCCTACTGCGGCTGGCATCTCCACATTATATCACCTTGCCACTCTGTGGTATCCTGATGCTGCAGCTGCCGCCATCTCCGCACTATGTTCCTTGCCACTCTGTAGTATCCTCCTGCTGCTGCCATATAAATATTATGTCACTTTGCCACTCTGTGGTATCCTCCTGCTGCTATTGCTGCCATATCCACATTATGTCACCTTGCCACTCTGTGGTTTGATGATGCTTCTGCTGCCATCTCCAAACTATGTCACCTTGCCACTCTGTGGTCTCCTGATGCTGCTACTGCCATATCCACACTATGTCACCTTGCCACTCTGTGTTATCCTCCTGCAATCTTCTCTGACATCCTCCTTCTTCTGCCATCTCCACACTATGCCACCTTGCCACTCTTAGGTATCCTCCTGGTGCTGCCATTTCCACACTGTCACCTTGCCACTCTGTGGTCTCCTAATGCTGCTGTTACTGCCATCTCCACACTATGTCACCTTGCCACTCTGAGGTATCCTCCTGCTGCTGCTGGTGCCATATCCACACTATGTCACTTTGCCACTCTGTGGTATCCTCCTGCTGCTGCCATCTCCACATTATGTCACCTGGCCACTTTGTGGTCTCCTGCTGCTGCCATCTCCACACTATGTCACCTTGCCACTCTATGGTATCCTCCTGCTGCCATCTCCATACTATGTCACCTTGCCACTCTGTGGTGTCCTCATGCTGCTTCAATCTCCACACTATGTCACCTTGCCACTCTGTGGTCTCCAGATGCTGCTGCCATCTCCACACTCTGTCACCTTGCCACTCTGGGGTATCCTCCTGATGCTGCTGCTGTTGCTGCCACTTCCACACTGTCATTTGGCCACTCTGTGGTCTCCTCAAGCTGCTTCCACCTCATTAATATGTCATATGTCCACTCTGTGGACTTCTCATGCTCTTTCCACCCTCCCCACTTCTTGACTGGGCCACTATTTTGCTTTTTTGTCTGGCTGACATCATCATTTATTTGACTTTTCTTCTGATCTTTCAGAAGGAAGGAAAAATGAGACGCACAACGGATCCTGTCTGTGCAACAGCTGTGAGGCCTGTATAGTCCCATCAGAATTGGCTTATGATTTGGTAGCCAAAAGCAGGAGTGGGTACAAAACACAGAAGACATGCAAATATTCCATTTACTTGTCATCTCTGTTTTAGATCCACTCCTGTTTTTTTGGCATTAGCAATACTGATGGATTATTGAGCAAATGCTGACCGAGTGAAGGCATATGATTCACAGACAGGATCCATTTTTTATGGGTAATTGTTCTGACAGATCAGAGAATGGGGAAAATTAATCAGTGATGTCAACACAAACTTACTGCTGACACCCTCTCCACTCTGTCGGGGGCTCTACTTGTATAAGCGTTTAATAGAACAGGTTCTGTGGACATCTATGTGGAATCAGCTAAACACTGTGTAAAAGAAGTGCGCTCCTTCTTGGCACTAACATTAACCTGTAAGGCTGAATTGATACTTGAGTTATTTGGTCAGTTTTGGACCCATGACTGCCCAAATAAATGAAGTGTGCAGTGATTCTAAGTGCGACGCCTGTGATCTGCATGTCATACTGACTCACAGTATTATTTCACCACCAAAGCAGACTCCCTTTTAAATCTGTTGAAAGATTCCAAAATTACTCGATGAATGAAAGTGTTCTTGTTCATTAGGTAATCGGCGGCAGTATTACACTGCCAGATCATCGCTAACAATGCTAACGCTTTTTAGGGATGATCTTCATGATTAATTGCAGGTGTAATATAAGCTTTATTTACTTCTTTTGGTTTTAATGTCATGATTAATCAGTGTACATAACTACATGCACACACACACAATTGTGGCAGCAGCACAATGATGTGCATCCTATAATAAATGCATGTTATTTTACAATGATAGCTTGTAAATACAGACAGAATACAAAAGAATGCAGCCTATAAACCCACACAGTATTATGCCGTTACCACAATAAATGATAGAATTAAACAAACATAACATAAAAAATGTATATTGTCTGGAAAGTTGCAGCTAACAGATTAAAATACAAACTTATAAAATCATCATCATTAGTATAGAGTGCTACATAGCGAGTCTATAAACAAATGATAGATTTGAGATATCACATTAGAACCCAGCCTATAAATACAGTACAGACATGATCATTACTATAGAATGCCACCTATTAATAAATGCTAACACAGCCTTATGACATAATAAAACCTTTATGACACAATGTGGTAAAATTGCGCTAAAGTCTACGCGTTTCGGATGTCAAATATGTGACCCTTACTCATGACATATACAGAATGTAGATACACAACGACACCACTGCCATATGCTCAGAAGGGTGCAGCCTCAACATAGGGGTGCACTCCCATCACCACCATAGTGCAGCACAAGTGAGGCAATTATAGCCTGTAAATGCAATAATAATATTGACAATTGTTTTTTTTAATTGTCCTCGTGTTCATTTGAGCAGTGATAGATCACTGTAAATATCTGATGTTCACGCCAATGTTTCTCCTTTTTTTGCACTAAAGTGACATCCCTACTACTGAGCAACACCTCCCGATGCACAAACTATGGTTATTCCAACACAAAAAAGAGATGCCAGACATTCATATACATACACCACTCATACATCATCACAACAAGAGCACCTATATATAGGTGTTTCACAACTGGCCTAAGAGGAAAAATTAAAGGGGTTTTCCAGACTTTTAATATTGATGGCCGTCTCCTGTCTCTTTCCCTGCATGCCATAGACATAGCAGTATCGAGCAAGAAGAGAGACAGGAGACGGTACGCGCGCACATCTGATCTTGATGACCTATCCTGAGGATAGGTCATCAATATTAAAAGCCTTGAAAATCCCTTTAAGGCCCCGCTGCCACATAAGTGTCTAGTATTATAAAACGGCACATGGTAAATTTTGCACGGAGACCAAGGTTTACCAATAACTACACAAACTATTGTGAAATAATACATATCACAACCTATTAACCTATAACACAGCATTATAACACGATAGATAGATATTAGATACAGATAGATAAATATTAGATAGATAGATATTAGAGATCAAAAACACAAAATACACAACTTTTCACTTCTATAAAATTCTGCTTATATTGGCTCAGCAATTTCTCTGAAGTCATGCTGAGACACTTACTTGTTGATTAAGAACAATTCTTACAACATCACTGACGCTCTCCTCCCGGGTAACGACAGATGGAGAGGAGATACTTAAAAGTTTGCAGTTTTTGTAGTCAGTGACAGGGGCTCGAGAGCCATCAGGACATAATAACTCAAAATCTGTTGATTTTAAATCTTTTGCCCAAAGTGCAGGATTATTACCTGGAGGATAAATGATATAATTTGTAGTAAATTACCCAGTAATATACTGTGGGAATCACCCATTATTCAGACTCCGAAATTAGTACTAAAGGGGTTGTGCAGGCTGCTACCTCTTCATTACATTGCGGGTCATCTCCCTTGCAGTGGCGGCGTAGTGTAAATGCAGATACTCACTCCATTCAAGTGAATGGAGCAAGTATTTTTAATTACATTGCACCGCTGAGACTTCCGAGATGATGGGCAGTGTAATGAAGAGGAAGTAGTGCTAGCATAGAGCGCCGCCTCCTCTTCAAACAGCTGATCGTCAGGGGTGTTGGGTGTTGGACCCCCGCCGATCAGATACTAATGATATACTTATATACATCAATATACTGTTTTATATTGTCTGGACAATCCCTTTAACTGTCAATGACAAAAAATAACACACCAAGAAGAAGTTGTTGGAATCAAATGATTGTGTGATTGTGCTGATGATATATGTGAGGGATTACACTAATAGGGCAAAAGGATATGTTTATTGTGAAAAACGGGCTGGTACAAGTTGACTGTGACATACACACACACAAGTGGACATATAGCTACACTTTTATGTTGTGCGCACGCGCCATTATAGACAGCAAGTACGCAAGTGCGAAATCTCAGCAGTAGACCAGAGGTCCAGCACTGTCAATCTAAAGACATACTGATAGGGACCTTAGATTGTGAGCCCCATTGGGAACAGTTGGATACTAATGTCTGTAAAGCGCTGCGGAATATAGTAGCTCTATATAAGTGTATTAAATAAATAAATCTAAAGGGTGGGGGGCTTGATTTGAAGGAGAGTGACGTCAGTATGGAGCACCAGGGGCATCTCTGGAGTGGTGCTCTAACCGCATAAGCCCTCCTCCTGGTGCTCCAATAGCTCAATAACATATTTATAAAAGTTTAAATTTCTCCACAATGCTACTACCTACAGATAAAAGATAGGTATCATTTTTAGGGATGAGCGAATCGACTTCGGAAGAAACAGTCGAAGTCGATTTACATAAAACGTTCTAATACTGTACGGAGCAGGAGCGCCATACAGTATTAGAATGTATTGGCTTCGATGAGCTGAAGTTATTGCTTTGCGAAGTCTCGTGACTTTGTGTAATAACTTCATAAATTAATTTGTACTGTAAAAAAACATACATTCTAGCCAATACATTCTAATACTGTATGGAGCCCCCGCTCCGTACAGTATTAAAATGAAGTTTTATGCAAATCGACTTCGGATGTTTCATCTGAAGTCGATTTGCTCATCCCTAATCATTTTAAACAGTGTCAGCAACCTTACCAGGCTATATACCTGTTGTATAGGGTTAATTCTGGTGACAAAGACACTTTAAGTCTAGTATTTGCAGCTTGTTTTTGCCTGAGATTTTGTCCTGGTTCTTGCTTATTCTATGTGCTCAGAACTATGCTGCATGTCTGTTGGACCTTCCTGTGTATTAGTAACATAGTAACATAGTATATAAGGTCGAAAAAATACATTTGTCCATCCAGTTCGGCCTGTTATCCTGCAAGTTGATCCAGGGGAAGGCAAAAAAAAAAAAACCTGTGAGGTAGAAGCCAATTTTCCTCACTTAAGGGGAAAATAAATTCCTTCCTAACTCCATTCAGGCAATCAGATAACTCCCTGGATCAACGACCCCTCTCTAGTAGCTATAGACTGTAATATTATTACGCTCCAGAAATACATCCAGGCCCCTCTTGAATTCTTTTATTGTACTCACCATCACCACCTCCTCAGGCAGAGAGTTCCATTGTCTAACTGCTTTTACCATAAAGAATCCTATTCTATGTTTGTGTACAAACCTTCTTTCCTCCAGACGCAGAGGATGTCCCCTCGTCACAGTCACAGTCCTGGGGATAAATAGATGATGGGATAGATCTCTGTACTGACCCCTAATATATTTATACATAGTTATTAGATCTCCCCTCAGTCGTCTTTTTTCTAAAGTGAATAACCCTAATGCTGAAAATCTCTCAGGGTACTGTAGTCCATCCATTCGAGTTATTACTTTAGTTGCCCTCCTCTGTACCCTCTCCAGCTCTGCTATGTCTGCCTTGTTCACAGGAGCCCAGAACAGTACACAGTACTCCATGTGTGGTCTGACTAGTGATTTGCAAAGTGGTAGGACTATGTTCTCCTCATGGGCATCTATGACCCTTTCGATGCAACCCATTATCTTACTGGCCTTGGCAGCAGCTGCCTGACACTGGTTTTTACATCTTAGTTTGCTGTTCACTAAAATTCCTAGGTCCTTTTCCATGTCAGTGTTACCCAGTGTTTTACCATTTAGTATGCACGGGTGACTTGCATTATTCAGTCCCATGTGCATAACCTTACGTTTGCCAGTGTTAAACCTCATCTGCCACTTATCTGTCCAAGCCTCCAATCTATCCAGATCCATCTGTAGCAATATACTGTCCTCTTCCGTGTCAATTACTTTACATAGTTTAGTGTCATCTGCAAAAATTTATATTTTACTGTGCAAACCTTCTACAAGATCATTAATAAATATATTGACGAGAAAAGGGCCCAATACTGACCCCTGAGGTACTCCACTAGTGACAGTGACCCAATCTGAGTGTGTACTGTTAATAACCACCCTCTGTTTTCTATCTCTGAGCCAGTTACTTACCCACATACAGACATTTTCTTCCAGTCCAAGCATTCTCATTGTATATACTAACCTTTTATGGGGTACAGTGTCAAATGCTTTGGAGAAGTCCAAATATACAACATCCATTGATTCGCCGCTGTCAAATCTAGAACTTACCTCCTCATAGAAACTGATTAAATTAGTTTGACATGACCGATCCCTCATAAAGCCATGCTGATATGGTGTTATTTGCCTATTTTCCTTGAGGTACTCCAAGATAACATCTCTTAGAAAATCTTCAAACAGTTTACCCAGGACAGATGTTAAACTTACCAGCCTATAGTTTCCGGGCTCTGTTTTTGGACCCTTTTTGATTGAATATTGGCATTACATTTGCTATGCGCCAATCCGGTGGAACACTCCCTATCAGTATAGAGTCCTTAAATATCAGAAATAAGGGTCTGGCTATGACATTACTTAATTCTCTTAGGATACGGGGGTGTATGCCATCTGGTCCAGGCGATTTGTCTATTTTAATCTTTTTATGACGCCGCTATACGTCTTCCTGGGTCAGACAGGGCACTTTTTTTTTTTAAATATACTTTTTATTGAAATTTTGTAAGCATTTACAATCATACGACAGTATATAGTCATCAGATGATCACATAGGTATAGCGAACATCAGTCAAGTTATACAGCTCCAGATTTTGATCAAGTACACTTTCCAACTTATCATCCAGCAGAACATCCCCTAAACTCCCCCCTCCCCAATAACCCGTCCCCCCTCCCCCCACCTCAGGTACACTTCTTGCACACCCTTCCTCCATTATATCTTCAATCTATCAGAAGCCTACCTAATCTCTTGGCTAGTTTTTCCTTGAGGTACCACTCTGACTGTATAAAGGGGCTCATGACATCTTTCATTTCTTCATCCGAGAAGACCGTGCTTATAAACACTTCCCATTTGTGGAAAAATGTGTTTATTTGTTTTCCTTTTAGTTGCTCTGCCTGTAGTTTCTCCATCTCAAAACACATTTTCGTGTGCTTAAATATCTCAGCAGCCATAGGCACGCTCTTGTTTAGCCACTCTCTAAAAAGACACCTTTTTGCTGCCAGGATCAGGATATGTATTAACGGGGTTACTGTCACCCTATCCGGAGGCACATGAAATAGGAATAGCTCAGGTACTAGTGGGAGTTGTACCTTAAGATGCTGTTTAACCTGCGAGCTGAACATTTTCCAGTACCTTTCTGATTCTGGGCATGCCCATACACCATGAAATAGGTCCGAGTTTTTCAGCTTGCATTTGGGGCAGCTATCTAACCTTTCTGGAGTAGCAGTGCGTAAGGTACCATGAAATCCATATATAGCTTTATGGATCATTCGAAAGTGCGTCTCCCTCCAGATCTCGTTAGGTGTGATAGTTCTAATTGTGTTCCAGCCTCTTACAATGATATCCCTATGGTCCATTGAAGGGAATTCCTTGTTCCAATGGGAGAACATCCGTTCCGCCACTGAGGATAACTTCTTGTCCCTAATACCTTGATATAATTCTGATAGAGATTTTTTCCCTTTTCCCTTGCCTATGAGGGAATCAAATTCATTGCCAGACATTTCTTTCGATAGGTTTATTACCCTCTTTTTAAGGAAACCCTGAACCTGCCAATAAGCCAGCATTTGTTTTGTTCTATCTAAGTGGTATTTCTCTGTGAGGTCAGTGAATGAGTGATAGTTCCCCTCCCTGACGTTCCACATGTCTTTCACTGTGACTATGTTTGATTGCCTCCAAGCTCCAAAATGTTTCGCCTCTAGGCCTGTTGGAAATTCTGGGTGTCCCCATATGCTCATATATTTAGACAGTAAGAAGGTTAACGCAAATAACTTCCGCGTTGCCTTCCAAGCTGCAATTGTGTCCCTGATCATTAGACTATTTTTAGTAGGAAGGGGAACTGCACTTAGTTTAGTGTGTAATAATGAGGCTAAATTCCACGGCTGCACTAATTGAGCCTCTAGCGTGTAATTAGAATAGAAATTTGTTTTAAATATCCAGTCAGAACAATGTCTTATAAGACTGGCTAGATTATAGCTACGTATGTCTGGGAAATTTGCTCCTCCCAAATGTTTAGGGATCTGTAGTTTGGCCATCGAGATCCTGGATTTCCTCCCCCTCCATAAGAAGGATCTGAAGGCCGCTTCCAGTATTTTAATGTCCGCATGTTTTATGAGAAGCGGTATCGTCTGTAGGGGGTAGAGTAGCTTAGATACACTCATCATCTTTAGTAGTTGATTTCTCCCTCCTAGTGAAAGAGGAAGTTCCCTCCACCTCTCAATGTCTGTTAAAATCTTTTTTATCAATGGGGGATAATTAAGTAAATATAAAGACTCCGGAGTTCTGCCAATATGTATCCCTAAATACTTTATAGATTTCTTTGCCACCTGAATGGCACAGCCGGGAGCCTGGTCAGGATAGCTCTGGGACTTATTACCTAAAGATATGATTTCTGATTTATCCTCATTTACCCTGTATCCTGCCACTCTGCCAAATTCCTTCAGTACCTGAAATAGCCTCGGTACATCTCTGGAAGGGTTTTCAAGGAACACCAGCAGGTCATCTGCAAATAGGGCATGTTTCACACGGATGTTACCCACTTTAATCCCTTCTAATCTATTATCTCGCTCTATCTTTCGGGAGAGTGGCTCAATTGCAAGATTAAATAAAAGCGGGGAAAGTGGGCAACCCTGCCTGGTTCCTTTCTCTAAATGGATGTTTTCTGATAAGAATCCTGGTGTATGTATCCTTGCCAGGGGATTTGAATACAAATTAGTGATGTATTGTCTGAAAGGACCATTAAAACCCATGGCATCTAATACTGCGCCCATCCATCCCCAATCAATGTTATCAAATGCTTTTTCAGCATCTATCGTGATGATGGCTGAGGATGGATGTGCACTGGGTCTCAGCCTTACTTCGTCCAGTACCGTCAGCACTTTGCGAATGTTGGTGACCGCCGCTCTCCCCTGTACAAATCCCACCTGATTGGGGGTAATCAGTCGTGGTAAGATGCCCGCCAACCTATCTGCAAGTATTTTAGACACTATTTTAAGATCCACGTTAATCAGTGAAATAGGTCGGTAAGAGGCTGCGTTAACCGGATCCCTACCGGGCTTGGGCAACACCTTGATAAATGCTGTGTTGGTGAGGGAGGGCATCTGAGAACCCTGCATATAGCCCGTGTATAGCTGGGACAATAAGGGGGTCACTTCCTCTGCTAAGATACGATAAAACTCCCCACTAAACCCATCAGGCCCCGGGGCCTTGTCCAGTGACAGTGCCTTAATGGTAGTTATGATTTCCCCAGCTGTAATGGGAGCATTTAAAATAGCCTTCTCCTCCTCGGTCAATATTGGAAGGGGCACCGACTGTAGCCAATCTTGCTTCTCCGAGTTAGGCAGGGAAGTAGAGCTATATAGCTTACTATAGTAGCCTCTGAGTATGTCGTTTATTTCTCCTGGGTGAGTTCTCAGTTCCCCTTTGTCATTTTTCAGGGCCAGAATGTTAGTCGATGGTCTACGTCCCCTGGCCAATCTGGTTAGTAACTTTCCTGCTTTATTTCCATGTTTATATAGCTGCGACTCCCATTTTGATTGGGCTAGGTTTTCCCATTTCTGTACCCATGTTTCATAGTCCTGTTTGGCCTGTATCTAATATTTACGCGTTGAGGTGTTAGGCTTATCTTTAAACATCGTATAGGCTGTCCTTAGACTATTGCTTAGGATCTCTATTTTCTGTTTAATGGCTTTCTTCTTACTGAACATGTACGCCATTATTCTCCCTCTCCGAACTGTTTTGCCCGCATCCCAAAGTATCTGGGGGTCTTCCGTTCCTTCATTGTCTTGTTTATACTCTAACCACCATCCCTTTAACATATCTCTGAACTCCTCGTCTCGGATGAGGGTGGAAGGGAATCTCCATATAAAATCAGGGCACTTTTAATGGGGAATTAACTTTTACATTCTGCATTTCATCTGACACATTCAGATATATACTTTTTACAATTTATATAATTGAAAAAAAATGTAGGGTTAGTTTTGCTCTCTTTGGCAATTAATCTCTCGGTTTCTAGTTAAGCTGCCTTTATTCATTTTTTACATATTCTATTTTTTTTTCCTTATAGTTTTTCAGTGCTTCCTCACCACCCTCCTGTTTTAGTGATTTAAATGCTTTTTTTTGTTGTAATTTATTGCTTTCTTGACTGTTCTATTGATCCACATTGGTTTCTTCTTGTTCCTTAACATTTTATTCCCATAAGGTTTATACCTCTCACAATTAGATTTTAGGATGCTTTTAAAAATATCCCATTTTGTGGCAGCATTTTTTTTTTTTAAGACTTTTGTCCCAGTTAGTTAGACTTATGGCCTCTCTTAGTTAGCTAAATTTAGCTTTCTTGAAGTTTGGTATGTTTGTTCCTCTCTGAAGAAACACTGTTTTCAATAATAATTGGAAGGTTATTACTTTATGGTCACTATTTCCCAGGTGTCCCCCGACCTGCACATCTGTAGTTATGTCAGGTCTTTTGGTTAATACTAAGTCCAGTATGGCCGTCCCTCTAGTCAGGTTCTGAACCAGTTGGGAAGGTAATTGTGTTTAGTTATTGCAAAGAACCTGTTTCCTTTATGAGATATACAAGTTTCAGTTTCCCAGTCTATATCTGGGTAGTTGAAGTCCCCCATAATAAACACTTAATTATGATTTGCTGCCTCGTCTATCTCGTTTAGCAGCAGATTTTCTGTGAACTCTGGTATATTAGGTGGTTTATAATGTCGGGAAGGGTTTAAATATCAAACAATCAAAAATGACTACAGGGCTCAACATTGTAATGCCGCCATGTTTGTGAAAAAGCGTGCAAGATAATTCTTCTCTTACCATCTGTGTTTTCAATTACAGCAGTGTGAGGCAAAAAAGCCACATCTCCTTTCTCCACTAGACACCTGGAGTCAAAATACAAATAGTAGTTAAAATGAATGTAAGCTTTTTAGGCTTAAAACCATTTTTTCAGTTGGTATTCATTAAAGGGAAGCTGTCACTATAAAAATGCTAATTAATTATGGGCTTTGAAGTCAAGGAGGCGGTGCTATTAGTGATATTTACATTCATGGAGAGATAGCTGTCAATTACTGATAGGAACTCTTCCTTCACTTCAAAGCCCAGAATTAAGACAAATTTAAATGTATGAAAAACTAATTATACTAAATCTTTCCTATACTACATATCAATCTACTCAGCTCCTCCTGCTTTATAACATGGTGCCTTCAGCTCTTTAAACATTTTTAGCCACTTATGATATACATGGGAAGAAAATCTGTCTGTTTACAGAGTATCACTTCTTAGTCCCATCAGCTGGCGGCTCCTGTGAAAGATTATCTCTGATCTCCTGACCTCATAAACACTTATTTTAGCTAAACTCTTATCAAACAGGTAAGAATATAGCTTAAATGAGTGTTTATGAGGCCAAGACCTCAGAGATGAGGCTTCACATGAGCCATCAGCCAATGGGACTCAGAAGTGATACTCTGCTGATTTTTTAACCCTCTTATCTCAAAAACAGGTGAACATTTTTAATAAAGACCAAGCGATTAAAAAAGTTTTTTTACACAAAATGAGTAAAATGCAATCATAAAAAAATTGCCCAAAGCCTTTAAGGACAGGCCAATTTTTGTTTTTGCACTTTCATTGTTTCCTTTCTACACTGCAATAGCTTTTTATATGTTCTGTTCACATAGCCATATGAGGGATACGTTGTATTTTTAGCGGCACCATTTAATTTAGTTTAGCTTGTACTGGAAAATAAAAAAAAAAAGGGTGGGAGAAAGTATAAAAAATGTCATTCATGCCATGTCATTCTGTCCTGTGTGAGGGCTAATTTTTTTTGCAGGACCAGCTGTAGTTTTTATTGGTATCATTTTAAAGAGGCTCTGTCACCAGGATCAACCCTATTAACCCCTTAATAATCGGGCCATTTTTCACCTTAAGGACCAGACTGATTTTTGCAAATCTGACATGTGTCACTTTATGTGGTAATAACTTTGGAACTCTTTTACTTATTCAAGCCATTCAGAGATTGTTTTCTCGTGACACATTGTACTTCATGATAGTCAGAAATTTGAGTCAATATATTTCACCTTTATTTATGAAAAATTCGCCACTTTCAAAATTTCTATTTATCTGCTTTTAAAACAGAAAGTGATACCTCATAAAATATTTATTACTTAACATTCTCCATATGTCTACTTTATGTTGAAATCATTTTGTAAAAGTCATTTTATTTTTTGGGAACGTTAGAAGGCTTAGAATTTTAGAAGCAATTATTAAAATTTTCAAGAAAATTTTCAAAACTTACTTTTTAAAGACCAGTTCAGGTCTGAAGTCACTTTGTGGGACTTACATAGTGGAAGCCCCCCCATAAATGACCCCCATTGTACAAACTACACCCCTCAAGTTACACTCTTTAGGTATTCCACAAGAATTAAAGGAAAATGGAGATTTCAAAATTTTACTTTTTTGGCATATTTTTTATTTTGATTCATTGTTTTCTTTAATACATTGAGGGTTAACAGCCAAACAAAACTTAATATTTATTACCCTGGTTCTGTGGTTTACATAAACACCCCACATTTGGTCGTAAACTGATGTAAGGGCACACGGCAGGGCGCAGAAGAAAAGGAACGCCATATGGTTCTTGGAAGGCAGATTTTGCTTTTGGTTTTTAGATGCATGTCGCATTTGAAGGCTCCCATGAAGGCACCCCTAAAATAGAAACTCCCAAAAAGAGACCCAATTTGGAAACTAGGGAATAAGGTGCCAGTTTTATTGGTGCTATTTTGGGGTACACATAATTTTTAATTGCTCTATATTATGTTTTTTTGTGAGGAAAGGTAACCAAAAATTGTCTGTTTTGGCACCATTTTTATTTTATGTTTTTACAACCAATTGTCTTAGCTAGGTTCTCATTTTTTGTGGGATGAGGTTATGGTTTTATTGGTACTATTTTGGGGGGCATTCGCCTTTTTGATCGCTTGGTGTTACACTTTATGTGATGTTAGGGGACAAAAAATTGCTTTCTTGGCACAGTTTTTCTTCTTATGGTGTTCATATGAGGGGTTAGGTCATGTGATATTTTTATAGATCAGGTTGTTACGGATGCGGCAATACATAATATGTCTACTTTTTATTTATTTATTTCAAATCATATTTTAGTGTCTCCATTGTCTGAGTCATAGTTTTTTTAAATTTTTTTACCGATTGTCTTAGGTAGATTCTCATTTTTTGCGGTATGAGGTAGCGGTTTTATTGGTACTATTTTGGGGGGCATACGCCTTTTTGATCGCTTGGTGTTGCAATTTTTGTTATGTAAGGTGACAAAAAATTGCTTTTTTTGTCACTGTTTTTATTTATTTATTTTCACGTTGTTCACCTGAAGGGTTTGGTCATCTGAACTTTTTATAGATCAGATTGTTACAGACGCGGCAATATCTAATTTGTCTTTTATGTATTTCACTTTAACACAATAATAGCATTTTTGAAACAAAATCTGGGGAAAGGGGCATTTTTTTCTTTTTTTACTTGAAACTTTATTTTATTTTTTATTAAAAACACATTTTTTAACTTTTTTTTAAAAACTTTATTTCTGTCCCACTCTCGGACTTCAACTTTTGGTGGTCTGATCGCCTCTGCAATGCATTACAATACATCTGTATTGTAATGCATTGCCTGTTAGTGTATTACATTGAGGTTGCCTAGGAGACGCAGCCTGAGGCTGGATCTCCTCGGCACCCATAGAAGGCATGTCCCAATGCCATGCACATCGGTCCCCGCAACAGCAGCGCGGAGACCCGAATGGCACCCTCACCCGCAGCAAACCCCTTCTATGACTGCGTCTTCAGTTCCTGCTAGTTCTTGAGGCATTTTCCCTTCAGTTTTGTCTTCAGCAAGTGAAATGCATGCTCAATCGGATTCAGGTCAGATGATTGACTTGGCCATTGCATAACATTCCACTTCTTTCCATTAAAAAAACTCTTTGGTTGCTTTTGCAGTGTGCTTTGGGTCATTGTCCATCGCCGTGAAGCGCCTTCCAATGAGTTCTGAAGCATTTGGGTGTATATTTTAGCCCTTTTGACAACACCGCAATTTCATTTTTATCCTATATATGGGAGCTTAGATTATATAGTCCATTTACTACCCCTTTGCTTTCTTGATTTTTGGGCTGCCTATCTCCTTTACCTCTACATCCTGTTTACAGCGATTCCGGCGGATTAACCCCTTCTATGCCCATCTTCAAGACACCAAACGAGATATTATTTTGCTATGACCAGAAGGATGGCCCCCACTGGCAGTTGGTAAGTAACCAGGAGGATGTCTCCAGCAAGCATGGCTGAAGCACCCTCTCTGACTACTGCCTACAACTGAGGCTATATAGGGCCAAGAGGCCACACCCAACAGTCAGACACACCCCGTGACTCACACACACAGAAAGGGAGTTAACCCTTCCAATACCACAGAAGGGAAAACACAACTTAAAGGGGAAGTGTCCAAACAACGAACACACTGTGGCTGTTGCCGCAGGCAACGACATGGGTGGCAACCGTGTCCTGGGAGTCAGCCCGAAGGCCGGGACACTGCCACCACATGTACACCATACGACCAAACGTTGCCACGGACAGCCACAGTGAAGGGAAGATGTCAGTGCACACCAAACATAACACAGAGTGCACACAGACATACAAAAGTGCATACATACACGCATACAGCTCCAAGGGAACCGCACACATAGCTGTTGTCCGCGGCAACCGCACTTTAGGCTAACCACATTATGCCTCCAGCTGCGGTTGACACTACAACCCAAACCGCGGGCAACTGTATGCGGCTCCCAAGGAGTCACGGCTATAAACATAGTCGTGACAGGTATATAGAGCCAAAAATGTTAGAATTGTGTTGATGTCCCAATATTTATGGACCTGACTGTATGCTCCATTCAAACAGATGAACACATTTCAAACTTTTTTAGATATACATCGGTCCATTACAAAAATTAATATTGCCAAATATATGGCATTGAATCCTAAACTTGATTCGGTAGAGATTAAACAATGTGACATCATCCACACAGGTTTAAGGGAAAAATCTAGTTTTTTTCCCCCAACCGAAAAATAATGAATGTGTTGATGCTTTTAAGAGAGGCTTACTAAGGGAATTAGAACAAATAGACACAAAACCAAAATATACGAACTTGACTTATGGAGAGAAACAAGGTTTAAGATCTTTAGAAAAAAACACCAAAATAGTTTTAAAGCCAGACGATAAAGGGGGGGGGGAGGGGAGTTGTTATTTTCGATAAAGAAAATTGAAAATTATGAAGCGGTGATTAGGGGTTTGTTACAGGATGAAAAGACATATAAGAAATTAAAAAAAGATCTGACAATCAATTTAAAAAAAGATCTGGAGATATTATAAAAAAAAAGGAAGAGAGGAAGTGATTTTAAATAAAAAGGAATATGAATATTTGGGAATTAAACACCCAGTAATGCCGGTCATTTATTACCTTCCTAAAATTCATAAAAGTATTCCCAACCCCCCTGGGAGACCAATAGTCTCCGTTATCAACTCCCTCACTAGCCTCTTATCGGAATATACTGAATAGATTTTTACCTACAGAAGTATGTTGTCAAAATTACCTCGTATTTGAAAGACACAGGAGATACGATTAAGCATCTAGAAACATTTTTGGATCTTGTACTGAAGATACTCTTATAACGAACGTAGACCTGACATCATTGTAAACAATGATCCCAATGGAGAAGGGGATCACTGTGGTCAATTATGTGTTGAAAAAAGATACCGGAACGCCATCTGAACAAAGGGAGCTTTTAATGTAATGTTTAAAATGTTGTTTATCGCATAATTATTGGTTTGATGGCAGCTTTTACCTGTAATGCACTGGGACGGCGATGGGGGGCGAAATTCGCCCTCAGTTTTGCAAATCTCTATATGGGAGGAGATGTTGATTAGCCCGAAGCTATGTACCAATAAAGAGGGAAAAGGTCTATTATCTTGGAAATATTTATATGGAAAGGAAATACACACGACTTGGAAGATTTTCTACTATTTATAAATGATAATACGTGGAATCTCCATTTTACTGGAACTGTTAGTGCAACCTCAGTTGTTATCTATACAAAAGCTCCTAATATAATAGATAGATTGGTACATAGCTGTTTACCCACGCATCAACAGAAAAATAAAAAGCACTGATTCACATGGTACGGCTTTTGTGTAGCTTGTAAAAATCGCACAAAGGGAAATAAGCAACTTCGGACTGAGGAGGTTACCTCCAAGAGCAAGGAAACAACTTTCAAAATAGAAGGCAAATTAACTTGTGAATGCATGGGGGTCATCTACCACATGCCCATGTGGCCTTCAGTATGTAGGAAGATCTTTGAGGAAATTTAAAACCCGCATGCAAGAACATATTCGTAACATCAAAAAGGAGTAGATACACATAGTGTTGAGCACGAATATTCGAAAAACTAATTTCTATGGTGAATATCGCCACTTTTAGATTTTACAAATATTTCGAATATAGTGCTATATATTCGTTATATCGAATATTCATCATTTTTTCCATCTGAACACATGATTCCTCCCTGCTTCTTGCCTGTGGGCCAAAGAGTCATTGGCCCACAAGCAACTTAAGCAGGGAGGAATCGTGTTCAGATGGAAAAAATGGTGAATATTCTAAAAACAAATATATAGCACTATATTCTATAGTACTATATATTCATTTTTGACCCACGCCTGTATTGAGCGCGCAATATTCGCATATTAGGCAATCATTACCTTACAGATTTTCACATAAAAAAAAAAAAGAATGTAGAATATAACGAATATACGAATTCGCGAATATATGACGAATATTCTACTAATATTCGCGAAATATCATGAATTCGAATATGACCCCTGCCACTCATCACTAGATACACATAGTGTATCAGCCTACTTTAAAAAGGTGCACAACAAAAATCCACAGGGTTTAACACCTTAAGGACCCAGGATGAGATAGCTCGTCCTCAAACTGTCACGGACGGTGTACAGGAAACAAGGCAAAGCAACATGCATAAATGACTCGCTGGATCCAAAAGCTAAGGAACAAAAGGGAGACCCCTGCAGAAGACCTGGCACTTTCCCTGGCTGCTCAGCCTATGCAAAGATCCGAATGGTGGAGGTTTGCATATCCACGTACCTTGACTATATAACCCCTGAGCACCCTACAATAGTGTGGGGACACGAACACCGGCTCCCTACACAAGATACGGAGGGAGTCAGGGTCACCTGGGATCCAGTAAACAGAAAATAGCAGATAAATATTCAACACTTAACTTTGTAGCAGAGAGGAGAACAAGACCAGCATGCACACACACTCCAGGAAGAAGTATAAGCCGCCCAGAAAAGCATTCTGGGGAGGAATTTAAAGGGAAGCAATTAGTCCAACACATGACAGCTGAGAGAGGCTAACGAGATGAGTAACTGAATACCACAACAAAGGAAGTCAAGGAGGAGGTTCTGAAAGGCCTCTGTCAGAGCTTCTCAGCTGTCTGGTTGTGACAGTACCCCTCCCTCTACGAGTGGACTCCGGACACTCAGAACCCACCTTCTCAGGATGGGACCTATGGAAAGCCCTGATGAGACGAGAGGCCTTAATGTCCGTCACTGGGACCCACATCCTCTCCTCAGGACCATACCCCTCCCAATGAACAAGGTACTGAAGAGAACCGCGGACAAGACGAGAATCCACAATCCTAGAGACCTGAAATTCAAGATTCCCATCAACCATAATCGGAGGAGGAGGCAAAGGCGAGGGTACAATGGGTTGAACATAAGGTTTCAATAAGGACTTATGAAAAACATTATGGATCTTCCAAGTCTGAGGAAGATCAAGACGGTATGCAACAGGATTGATGACAGACAGGATTTTGTAAGGCCCAATAAACCTAGGACCCAACTTCCAGGAGGGAACCTTCAATTTGATATTCTTGGTGGACAACCACACCAGATCACCAACATTCAGGTCCGGACCAAGCACACGTCTCTTATCTGCCACACGCTTATATCTCTCACTCATGCTCTTTAGATTATCCTGAATCTTTTGCCAAATAGATGACAAAGACGAGGAGAATCTGTCCTCATCAGGTAAACCAGAAGACCCCTCTCCCGAGAAAGTCCCAAACTGCGGATGAAACCCATATGCACCAAAAAATGGTGACTTATCAGAGGACTCCTGACGACGGTTATTTAAAGCAAACTCAGCAAGGGACAAAAAAGAACACCAATCCTCTTGATTCTCCGCCACAAAACAGCGCAGATATGTCTCCAGATTCTGATTGACGCGCTCTGTCTGGCCATTCGACTGCGGGTGGAAAGCAGAAGAGAATGACAACCGAACCCCCAAGCGAGAACAGAAAGCCTTCCAGAATCTGGAAACAAACTGCGTGCCCCTATCAGAGACTATGTCTGAAGGAATACCGTGCAATTTGACAATGTGATCAATAAATGCCTGCGCCAGCGTCTTAGCATTGGGCAAACCAGGAAAAGGGATGAAATGTACCATTTTGCTAAAACGGTCCACCACCACCAGAATCACAGTCTTCCCCGAGGAACGAGGCAGGTCCGTTATGAAGTCCATGGACAGATGTGTCCAAGGACGGGAAGGAATGGGTAAGGGAAGGAGAGGACCTGATGGCCGTGAATGAGGGGCTTTGGCACGAGCGCAAGTCTCGCAGGCTGCCACAAAACCCTCAACCGACTTACGAAGCGCAGGCCACCAGAATCTCCGAGCCATGAGATCCAGTGTGGCTCTTACCCCTGGGTGCCCAGCAAGGACCGTATCGTGGTGTTCTTTAAAAATCTTGTGTCTTAAAGCGAGAGGCACAAACAACCTCCCAGGAGGACAAAGATCAGGAGCCTCTGACTGGGCTGCCTGCACCTCTGCCTCCAATTCAGGAAAAAGAGCCGAGACCACCACACCTTCAGCCAAAATGGGACCCGGGTCTTCAAAATTCCCGCCTCCCGGAAAACAACGTGACAGGGCATCTGCCTTCACATTCTTAACTCCAGGGCGGAACGTGACAACAAAATTAAACCTAGAAAAGAACAAAGACCATCTGGCCTGTCTCGGGTTCAGACGCTTGGCTGACTCCAAGTAGGCCAGATTTTTATGGTCAGTAAATACGGTAATAGGGTGTCTGGCTCCCTCTAGCCAATGGCGCCATTCCTCAAAAGCCAACTTGATGGCCAACAATTCCCTATCTCCCACATCGTAATTTCTCTCTGCGGAGGAGAGTTTTCTTGAGAAAAAGGCACACGGTCGACAATTGGCAGGAGAGGAACCCTGAGACAAGACCGCCCCCACACCCACCTCAGAAGCATCAACCTCAACTATGAAGGGTAAAGAAACATCAGGTTGCACCAAGATGGGAGCGGAAGCAAAACTCTCCTTGATATCAGAAAAAGCCTTACGCGCCTCTACTGACCAAGAAGAAAAATCTACCCCCTTTCTGGTCATATCAGTGAGTGGTTTAACAATAGAAGAATAATTCAAAATGAACTTCCTGTAATAATTGGCAAAGCCCAAAAAACGCATCAGCGCCTTCTGATTCTCAGAAAGCTCCCACTCAAGCACAGCGCGGACCTTCTCGGGGTCCATGCGAAAACCAGAAGCGGAGAGAAGAAACCCCAGAAATTTAATTTCTGGAACCGCAAACACACATTTTTCCTGTTTCGCATATAATTTATTCTCCCGCAGGATGAGCAAGACCTGACGTAAATGTTCCTTATGAGTTTTGAAATCGGGAGAAAAAATCAAAATGTCATCCAAATACACCAATACAAATTTTCCCATCAAATGATAAAAAATGCTGTTCACGAAATGCTGAAAAACGGCTGGGGCATTCATCAAACCAAAAGGCATAACCAAATTTTCAAAATGGCCCTCAGGGGTATTGAAGGCCGTCTTCCATTCGTCCCCTTCTCTGACCCTGACCAGGTTGTATGCCCCTCTTAGATCTAATTTGGAAAAGACTTTAGCCCCAACAACCTGGTTAAACAGGTCCGGGATCAGAGGAAGCGGATAAGGGTCACGAATCGTGATACTGTTCAGCTCCCTGAAATCCAGACAAGGTCTTAAAGAACCATCTTTTTTCTTAACAAAGAAAAAACCAGCGGCAACAGGTGACTTCGAGGGTCGTATGTGTCCTTTTCTCAGACTCTCAGAGATATAAGCACGCATAGCGATCCTCTCAGGTTGGGAAAGATTGTATAAACGAGATTTAGGCAGCTTGGCGTCTGGGATGAGATTAATAGGGCAATCGTACTCCCTGTGCGGGGGCAAATCCTGAACTCCACTCTCAGAGAAGACATCCGAAAATTCAGAGAGAAAAGATGGTACAGTCTTAGTAGCAACCTCAGAAACAGATGTCATGAGGCAATTCTCTCTGCAAAAGTCACTCCAACCATTTATTTGCCTCGCTTGCCAATCAATGGTGGGGTTATGCTTAGTGAGCCAGGGCAGCCCCAACACCAGAGGGGTAGGCAAACCGCTAAGGACGAAACATGACACATCCTCAACATGAGCATCACTCACAATTAAACGGATATTGTGAACTATGCCCTTTAATGATTTCTGAGAAAGTGGAGCGGAATCGATAGCAAAAACAGGAATATCCTTTCCCAAAGTGCGCACCTGGAAACCATGAGTTATCGCAAATTGATTATCAATGAGATTGACCGCTGCTCCACTATCCACAAAAATCTCACAAAAAATGTTCTTGCTCTCTAGCGCCACCCTAGCCGGCAGGACAAAACGGGAACTACAAGCAAACGGAAAACCTTCAATTTCCGCCTCAACCCTGCCAATAGTAACAGACGGAACATTTTTAAAAGATTTTTTCCTGTTTGTTTCTTTATTACTCCCAGAAAACTGCCTGAATCTCCTAGAGGGACAAATATTTGCCAAATGATTTATACCTCCACAACAAAAACAAACCCTCCCATGCGGGCTGAATCTTCTATTGTCAGAAGCAATCAACCCCAGCTGCATGGGCTCCTGCTCAGAAGGGGCTGACAGTGACTGAGACCCCTGCGCACAGAATGGGACCGCTGCACTGTCCTGGAACTGAGTATGACAGGAAGGGGACATCTCTCCTCTCTCTCTAAGACGCCTGTCAATACGAACGGCCTGAGACATAGCAGAGTCCAAAGAAATAGGCCTCTCATGAAAGGCAAATGCATCTTTCAATCCCTCTGAAAGACAATGGCAAAATTGACTTCGGAGTGCAGCATCATTCCAACCAGTATCAACTGCCCATCTCCGAAATTCTGAGCAGTATATTTCTGCGGATTGTTTACCCTGGCATAATAGACGTAGTCTAGACTCAGCCAGAGCAATACGATCCGGATCATCATATATCTGACCCAGGGCTACAAAGAATTCATCCACTGAACGGAGAGGCCGTGCCCCCTCCGGCAGCGAAAAGGCCCAGGACTGAGCGTTACCTCTGAGCAGCGATATAATGATCCCCACCCTCCGTTCCTCATCACCAGAGGAATGGGGAAGAAGGCGAAAATGGAGTTTGCAAGCCTCTCTAAAACGCACAAAATTCTCACTACCCCCGGAGAACGCATCCGGGAGCGAGATCTTAGGCTCAGAACAAACTCCATGAACGCCAGCTGAACCGGTCACTTGAAGCTGAGAAAAAGTCCTGCGGAGATCAGCTACCTCCAATGAAAGACCCTGAAGGCGTTCAGCCAAAAGTGAAACCGGATCCATGCTTGAGACGGTTTCGGCGGCTTATAATGTCACGGACGGTGTACAGGAAACAAGGCAAAGCAACATGCATAAATGACTCGCTGGATCCAAAAGCTAAGGAACAAAAGGGAGACCCCTGCAGAAGACCTGGCACTTTCCCTGGCTGCTCAGCCTATGCAAAGATCCGAATGGTGGAGGTTTGCATATCCACGTACCTTGACTATATAACCCCTGAGCACCCTACAATAGTGAGGGGACACGACCACCGGCTCCCTACACAAGATACGGAGGGAGTCAGGGTCACCTGGGATCCAGCAAACAGAAAATAGCAGATAAATATTCAACACTTAACTTTGTAGCAGAGAGGAGAACAAGACCAGCATGCACACACACTCCAGGAAGAAGTATAAGCCGCCCAGAAAAGCATTCTGGGGAGGAATTCAAAGGGAAGCAATTAGTCCAACACATGACAGCTGAGAGAGGCTAACGAGATGAGTAACTGAATACCACAACAAAGGAAGTCAAGGAGGAGGTTCTGAAAGGCCTCTGTCAGAGCTTATCAGCTGTCTGGTTGTGACACAAACGCCGGCACTTAGCGCTCGAGGACGAGCTATCTCATCCTGGAGCCGTTCCTCCCCCCGCGTGCGGCCCCCCCAAGTCAGCAGCAGAGTTCCGGCAGTTACTGACCGCCGGATCCCTGCTGCATCCACCAGCATCGGCGATAACGCCGATGCCAGTGGATTAACCCCTCATATGCCGCGGTCAGCGCTCCCTCACCTGATGGATCGGGTCCCCGCTGTGCTGTGGCGGGGACTCGATCGTTGTCATGGCAGCCCCAAGCCATTCCGAGGCTTGGGGCCTGTTAACTATGGAAGCCTAAGAGGCCCAGTCCCCAGGCTGGGTCTCCTAGGCAACTGTTAGTGTCTTACAGTGTAAGACACTAACAGTTCAATACAGCACAATACAGATGTATTGTGCTGTATTGATACAAGGATCAAACCCTGTAATGTTGAAGTCCCATAGTGGGACAAAAAATAAAGTGAAAAAAAAGTTAATAAAATTTAAGTTTTACAAAAAAATTTAAAGTTTCAAGTAAAAAAAAACAAAATCGTCATTTTCCCCAAAAAAACTTAAAAAAAATTGTAAAAAAAAAAGGAAAAGACATATAGACATATTAGGTATCGTTGCGTCCACATCGACCAGCTCTATAAACATATCACATGACTTAACCCCTCAGATGAACACCGTAAAAAATACATAACAAAAACTGTGTTAAATAAAGTCACCTTACATCACAAAAAGTACAACAGCAAGCTATCAAAAAGGCGTACGCCCATCAAAATAGTACCAATCTAACCGTCACCTCATCCTGCAAAAATTTAGCCCCTACTTGAGACAATAGCCCAAAAAATAAAAAAAACTATGTCTTAGAATACGGAGACACTAAAACATAATTTTTTTGTTTTAAAAAAGCTGTTATTGTGTGAAACTTACATAAATAAAAAAAAGTATACATATTAGGTATCACCGCGTCCATATCGACCGGATCTATACAAATATTACATGACCTAACCCCTCAGGTGAACACCGTAAAAAATAAAAAGTAAAAACTGTGCTAAATAAACCATTTTTCGTCACCTTACATCACAAAAAGTGTAATACCAAGCGATCAAAAAGTCATATGCACCCCAAAATAGCGCCAATCAAACCGTCATCTCATCCCGCAAAAAATGAGACCCTACCTAAGATAATCGCCCAAAAATGAATGTTGAATGTTGTAAATAACAAAAAAAACTGTGCCAAAAAAGCTATTTCTTGTTACCTTGCCTCACAAAAAGTGTAATATAGAGCAACCAACAATCATATGTACCATAAACTAGTACCAATAAAACTTCCACCCTATCCCGTAGTTTCTAAAATGGGGTCACTTTTTTGGAGTTTCTACTCTAGGGGTGCATCAGGGGGGCTTCAAATGGGACATGATGTAAAAAAATGTATAATCTGTAGTCTAGTATAATCTGCCTTCCAAAAACCGTATGGCATTCCATTCCTTCTGCGCCCTGCCGTGTGCCTGTACAGTGGTTTACGACCACATATGGGGTGTTTCTGTAAACTACAGAATCAGGGCCATAAATATTGTGTTTTGTTTGGCTGTTAACCCTTGCTTTGTTACTGGAAAAAATGGATTAAAATGGAAAATTTGCCAAAAAATTTATATTCTGAAATTTCATCTCTATTTGCCAATAACTCTTGTGGAACACCTAAAGGGTTAACGACGTTTGTAAAATCAGTTTTGAATACCTTGAGGGGTGTAGTTTCTTAGATGGGGTGACTTTTATGGAGTTTCTACTCTAGGGGTGCATCAGGGGGGCTTCAAATGGGACATGGTGTCCAAAAAAACAGTCTAGCAAAATCTGCCTTCCAAAAACCGTATGGCATTCCTTTTCTGCGCCCTGACGTGTGCCAGTACAGCAGTTTACAACCACATATGGGGTGTTTATGTAAACTACAGAATCAGGGCCATAAATAATACATTTTGTTTGGCTGTTAACCCTTACTTTTTAACTGGAAAAAAAATATTAAAATGGAAAATCTGCCAAATACAGTGAAATTTTGAAATTGTATCTCTATTTTCCATTAATTCTTGTGAAACACCTAAAGGGTTAACAACGTTTTTTGAATACCTTGAGGGGTGTAGTTTCTAGAATGGGGTCATTTTTGGGTGGTTTCTATCATGTAAGCTTCACAAAGTGACTTCAGACCTGAACTGGTCCTTAAAAAGTTGGTTTTTGAAAATTTCTGAGAAATTTCAAGATTTACTTCTAAACTTCTAAGCCTTGTAACATCCGCAAAAAATAAAATCTCATTTCCAAAATCATCCAAACATAAAGTAGACATATGGGGAATGTAAAGTAATAACTATTTTTGTAGGTATTACTATGTATTATAGAAGTAGAGAAATTGAAACTTAAAAATGTGCTAATTTTTCCAAATTCTTGGTAAATTTGGTATTTGTTTATAAATAAAAATGATTTTTTTTACTCCATTTTACCAGTGTCATGAAGTACATTATGTGATGAAAAAACAATCTCAGAATGGCCTGGATAAGTCAAAGCGTTTTAAAGTTACCACATAAAGTGACACTGGTCAGATTTGCAAAAAATGGCTTGGTCCTTAAGGTGAAAATGAGCCCGGTCCTTAAGGGGTTAAAGTTTGTGGGCTTGGAAAAAGTGTGGATAAAATGGAGAGGGGAGGACCTTATTACAAAAATCTGCCAAAAAAAAGGTTGAATGGATTTACTGTTTGGGTATATTACAGGTTTAATGTAGAGTTTTATATTAAGACCTGTCTTAAGGGATAACTGATACAATGTAAAAAATTTTGGAAGTTACATGTAGTAGGAAGAATGCGTCTTTTTCTATGAACGTGAATGCTGTTCGATACGCAGGAGTGCGATTTACGCACTGTATGCGTGAGAGGTAAAGGTTTTTCTGGCGGCTATATATAATATATATAACAGAAAAGGCGGCTCTCCACTGGTTTTCTGGAAACAAGTGCTCTTGCTCAATTATGACTCACCCTCGTCACTTGTAGATAATTAGAAAATAAAGTATTAATGAGCAGGCACTCTATTTATGGGTACATGGAGGACAATTTATTAAATGTTTAAAAATATTTATAGACACAAACAATCACAATGCTCATATAAAAAAATTATTATATATAAATAAATATAGAAATAATTTTAGCAGCAATAGCAATATGGCAGTGGTTAATATCAATGCTGCTCAATCAACCTTCAACAGACAATAATGTAACAAGAACAGAAGAGTTGGTACAGTCTCACTATTTTACCTGATGGCCCCTGCACTGCCGAAATAAGCCTCTTTGTCACTTGGGGAGCATTTTGTTTGTGCTTTGGTGTTTTGTGGATCCCCAATACACAGTTTGCAGAGATTGGAATCAATGGCTGATCCAGGAGCACAGCTCTGACTGAAGTAGGACCCTGTTCGGTACAGATTAAAAAAAATTAAACATATTAATTTATTTTCAGATCAGGTTTCCAGCCGTCTAAAAATGAGTGACTTGTTTATGTTATAGGGACTGGCCAGGGTTCAGATTGAAAAAATTGCCTTGTGCTTGATTTTCTTTGTACCTTGTGGAGCTTGAACAGGTTACAGTGGTTATAGTCATAATGTGTTCATATTAGTATCTGAACTATAGACTTATGTGACTTTCATCTACGGTTTATACATTTACAAAATAAAATAAAGTAAAGTTGCAAGAAAACTTAAGTGAACTCTTTGACACTGTGTGGATTCTTGCATTAATTACTAATAAAATAATTACCAACATTTTTCTTACATTGGGGGCATTTAAGTTCCACCCCCTCCAGCCCCAAACTACACACAAACATCTGCTTCTGGATTTGGCAGGGGTGTTTGTTAAAATGTGGGGCAATCTGAGCAAATTTGGGACTGCTAGTGCAGTACCCCAAAGCAGGGGGTATCTGCAAATGTTTTGTCATGTTATGCATTGTATCCAGCATAACTATGTATGAATGACACAGACAGGGTTAACAATCTTGGCTCAGCCCTTGTAGGAGGTCAGGTGTGGGCTGTCCCCACCCCTTACCGTAGGAGAGTCTAGACTGGAGTTTGAAGGGAGACAAAGCTGAGACTTGTGCTCTGTCTTCTTAGTCCCAAAAGGCTACAGAGCCTCACCAATCTCTGCATCATCTACATAAGGACAGAAGAAAAAAAATCTAGGAGGTCATCTAGGATGTCATTTATTAAGACTGGCGTTTTAGACGCCAGTCATAATAACCCCTAAAGCTGGCGGTGGATTCGCCAGAGTTATGAAGAGGCGAAGGCCTCTATATAAATTTCGGAGGATCCACCGCTGCTTCTAAACGTATGATAGCTTCCTCACTGTCTTACATTTTCTACGCTTAAAGGGCTTCTGTCATCCCCCTAAAGTCATCTTTCATTTTTGGGCGACTTAAAATCCTTATACTGTGATTTTTCACTATATAGTGCTCTTACCCTTTTTCGTTCAGTAGTTTCTTCAAAAACCGCACTTTTATAATATGTAAATTACCTCTCTACCAGAAAGTAGGGCGGTTGCTTGCTGGTAGCAGCTGCATCCTCCTTTCAAAAAAACGCCCCCTCCTCCTGTTGATTGACAGGGCCAGCGAGCACTCTCGTCCCCTGGCTGGCCCTGTCTGCGTTCTAAATCTCGCGCCTGCGCCGTACCGGTCTTCAGTCGGCACAGGCGCATTGAGAGGAGGACACTCGCTTGGCCGCTCCTTCCTCAGTGCGCCTGTGCCGATGACATCACATCTACATCCGGCGCAGGCGCACTGAGGAAGGAGCGGCCGAGCGAGCGTCTTCCTCTCAGTGCGCCTGCGCCGACTGAAGACCGGTACGGCGCAGGCTCGAGATTTAGAACGCAGACAGGGCCAGCCAGAGGAGGAGAGCGCTCGCTGGCTCTGTCAATCAACAGGAGGAGGGGGCGTTTATTTGAAAGGAGGATGTGGCGGCTACCAGCAAGTAACCGCCCTACTTGCTGGTAGCGAGGTAATTTACATATTATAAAAGTGCGGTTTTTGAAGAAACTACTGAACGAAAAAGGGTATGAGCACTATATAGTGAAAAATCGCAGTATAAGGATTTTAAGTCGCCCAAAAATTAAAAATGACTTTAGGGGGGGTGACAGAAGCCCTTTAAACCAGCTTTACTTGGTGCCACTTCTTTTTATTGTCCACACATCTTCCAGGATATCTAAGTTGCAGGACACATTTTAGCCCTTATATATGGAGCTATTAAGATGTAGTCAAGTTTCCACAGGTAGTATGCCTGATAAAGGCATTGTCTAATAAAAAAATAAGGTATGACGTAACTACTGCAGCTAAGTACACAAATCCTAGTATGGGGAACCGAAAAGGTGGCTCTGGACCTAATAGGTGAGTAATACTGCTTGGATTTTTTTTTTCTTGAAACCAGCAAGCCTCCCTTTAAGGCGATATATTGTGCATATTGGGGGAGATGTATCAAAACCTGTGCAGAGGAATAGTGGAGTAGCCTCCCACGACAACCAATAAGGTTCTCGTTAATCTTCTGAAAAGTCTTTAAAAAAAGAGAGCTATGGGCAAATACTACACTTTTCTTTTGCACACTTTTGATAAATCTCCTGCATTGCATTATTATTGAATATTACTGAATATGTAGGAAATGTATGAACGGATATTTCTGTATTCTACTCACCCATGTCACAATTGTTAGTCTGCTTACTAATTAGGCTCAGGGGTATGACCCATCCAGCCATGTGACCAACACCAGTGTGACAGGACTTTTTGCCTTTAAGATTGTTCCATGTGATGCCTTTGTCGCTCTTCTTTACTAAGGCTACGGCCCTGGGTGTACCAAAATCTAGACCACACAAAACATACAGTGAATAAAGGGCACCTACCAAATAACCCAGACAGTTCCTTCATCATCATCCTTCATCATTCCTGCCTCATTTACAGTTTGCAGACCACTAATACACCTCAATGATCCCCTAACATAATACAACCACATTACAAGGAGACTAGTCCTTTCTAACATGATCATATAAATGTCCAGTTGGTTGATTCCTCCAAGACTTCTCAGCATAGGCATCAAAACAGATTACACATAGACGAATCTCACACTGTAGTCTTCTTAAATAGTATGTGCTGAAACTACCAGTATATAGTGCTCGTATTTTCTCCTAAGTCATGATAAGTCAGATGTGACTGTAGTCCATCATGTCAAAGTCACAGTGGACCATGAAGCTGAGAGATAGGGGGTTTGAGTTCTTATGCTGGAGAGCTGGTGATCAGCAGGCGTGAGACAATAAAAAAAGTATTATTTAACATGTAAGGCTATAAGCTAAGGTAAGAAAAGAAAATCACTGCTGATCAACAACTCTTGTATGCAAGTGCCCTGCAAACAACTACTCATATATCAGCTTCCCTTAACTTATGACTAAAACATGGGATATTGGTAGCCTATAGAAGTCTACGGAAAGGGTAGGAAGAGAAGTGATGGAGATAGCTAAAATATAAAAAAATGCATTATTTCTATATTGTTCATCTAGTTCAACATATTGGTTTCTATTCTTTGAAATGATATATAGTATAAGAATGACTATGTTATGTAGATCTGTAATTCAGAACTAGTGAATATGTTTAGCACCTATTCATTGTAAATGGAGCAAAAACAACAGAATTGTCTTGAAGTCTACAAATAATTTTATGTTTTAAGCTTTAATGGCCCTGTGTCATTCATATCCGGAACTGTAGTTATTCACTACAGCTTGTGTCTTTTTATTAATGTTTACCTGTATATATGTCTCCAAGCGTCTTGCATGGAGCTAAGTCATCTACCAAAAAAAGAGACATAATATATTATAAACCTAAAATTACCAAGTAAGAAATTAGTGCCTGCCAACCTATGGATATTTTATGACAATATTGTATACAATTATCTACATTTCAGTTTATTTGGTTGTTCCATAAAATTGGTTGTCTGTTTTTTTAACTACCGTAGTTTTAACTTCCCAGCTGTTTCTGTAACACCCATAGAAGTGAATGGAGTAAGCTATTCATATGTACAGCCACTGCTCCATTCTTTGCTCAGATGTGGCCACCTCATAGAGAATGCTGCAAAAAATGAAACCCAAAAGCCAACCCAAAACATTGTGCAACTTATTTTTTTTAACCCCCCCCCCCCAAAAAAATATATTGTTTAAATACATTATATATCACAAAAGGATGCTATTACAAAATACAACTCGTCTTGCAAAAAAAGTCCTCCTGCAACTATATGTTGTGGCCTCTGCTGACTCGTATGTCACTGATGCCAGTGATTGGTTGCAGTGGTCAAATTCTGTATACCTCTTTGTCACGGCTGCAGCCTTGTACATATAAAAAGTGTGAAGGATTATAGCTGCGATGCTAGAAACAGCAGGAGTGCAACAGGAGAGGCTGAAATGTTATTTTATGACATTAACTG
Organism: Bufo gargarizans; assembly: GCF_014858855.1. Taxonomy (NCBI): domain Eukaryota; kingdom Metazoa; phylum Chordata; class Amphibia; order Anura; family Bufonidae; genus Bufo; species Bufo gargarizans. Next base: position 95,951,451 of record NC_058083.1, read on the forward strand.
GCTTTTGTGAAGTTTCTAGTTCATAAAAAAAAATATTTAACCCCCTCCCACTTAGTGATATACATCACTGAGCAAAATTAGTTAATGCTGAGTGCTAGTGTTCAGCGAAGCATCGGAAGCGGAATTTGGTTGAAAGATTAGGAAAACTTTGATTCTAAAAGAATCCGAATTTCCTTGTGCTTCATGGTAACAAATACATTTTTCCTAAAATTGCGGCTGCAAGTGTTAGAAAGAGAAAGTAAGAAGCCTGGGAATGTGAGACCACCCATAATGGCGTGCAGCCAGCCAATCCACAGGTAGCCATCCCCCTGTAATGTCACAACTGGGCAGAGCCATATAAAACCCTTATCCCGCGCAGTCGCCGACATTTTCCTGCGAGCTGAGCATAGGGATAGATGTGGCAAGACATTCATGCACTAGGGACAATGTTGCCGCTAACAGAGAGTGTAAGACAATATTAGAGAGGGAGAGTGCAAGGAGAGTGTAGTGGACTGCTGAACTACAGACTCTGCTGCAATTTATCACCATGTATGTAACTGTGCAGTGCACTAAGAGTCATAAGATAATTTACTCTGTTAGCTGTAGAGTTACTGTGTCATCAGTATTACAGTCAGGTATAATTTATCACCATGTACATAAGTGTGCAGTGCACCAATATTCATAGTTAATCCCTTCTGACTTTATGTTGTGCCATTACTCGTATATCTCTACTAGAAGTTTATGAATAAATTACCAGCTGTTTGCGGTAAAGGTACAGATGGGTGTTACCAGTTGGGGATGTATTCCTGCACAGTCTGACACCAGCAGCACTGATTGGGTAGTCAGACACACCCACCACTGTTAACATCCAGCAGTACCTTTACTGCAGACTGCTGGCAATTTATTGGTAAATGCTTAGCAGGAATAATACTGGAATGGTCAGGGGTGCACCTAGCCTTTCTGCTGCCTGAGCCTAAAATTGAAACGAGCCTCCCTTCCCATGCCAAATTCTCAAACAAACCCCTTCCCTCTTAACATTACATACAGCACTACAAAACATACAGGATAATACAGCGCCCCATATATCTTACATCCAGATAGTGCCCCCTTCAATAATTATTGGCACTCAGTGCCCTAAAAAAATAATTACTCGAAGAAAATAGTGCCACTGACAATAATAGTGTAAGCATAATGTGCCCCAAAAATAGTTGTGCTAAGCTGATACTGTGCCAGGGTGCCCCCCCCTTCCATAATAGACCAGCTGTTTGTTGACACTGAGTCTGACGCAAAGTCAGTCTATATGTAAAAGAACAGATTAAGAATGAATGGCACAGCAGTGGAACAAGATGCACATGGTGATTACACAGAGCCTGCACCTTCCCTGCAGTCTCCCTGGGCTCTCCCTATAGTGTCTGAAAACTCTCCCTATGATCTCCCTACACTGTCCCTGCACTGTCCCTATCCAAGTTTCTACAATTAAAGCTTTGTTAAACTCTGTCCCTATGCTCAGTTCACTTTAAAATGGCGGAGAGTGGGCGGGAATAGGATTTTTATAGCGATGTGACATAACAGGGGATGACTATCTGCTGATTGGCTGGCTGCATGGCATCATGGATCATATCTCCTTCCCAGGCTTCTTACTTTATAACACGCGTACCTGCCATTTTAGGAAAAAATCTATTTGTTACAACGAAGCAAGAGGAAATTCGTGTTTGTTGCCAATCAAAGTTTTTCTGAAACTCAGAGCGAATTCAATTTGTTTCACTTCGATTCGCTCAACACTAGTTACCTTTATTGTGGTACTCATCAATTGCTGGAACCAGTCCACATTTCAGTGCTGTATACATGTGTTCTGCACTCAGAGTTACTGCATCAGCTTCATGTTTCTGAAAAAAAAAAAAGTTACTAATGTCCACAGCCCTTATGAGCTCTGCCTATCTTCTCTGAGCCAGCCCAGATAATGCTTATACATGCTGGTAAAGATTACTTACCAGAATTTTCTCAATGCACTGCTGTACAGAAGATGGCTCTGTGCATTTAATAGCACCACCACTTACTGAGGACCAGTCATCACATTTGGTCTTTTCTTTCTTGTTTTGGGTGCACCAGCGCACTTCGTTCTTGGATGGAAGAGGTGCTCCTAATGAAAAAATTACATTTTCATTATAAGAATATTAAATCATTCACATTCAAGCTTCTTGAATGTAGGCAATAACAGGCTTTATCCAGAAAATTGTCCCCTACCGTGCAGTGTTTTCATGGCATCAAACAATTCTGGTCCCAAAAACAGAAAAGTGTTCATTGCTGATGGAAGAGCAATCAAATTTTTTGTAGTGTGTTCAAATATCAAATCTTTTCCATGAGTGGAGCTGAATAGTTTGCAACCTTTTTTCTGAGATTAGATAAAAACACAAAGACAGCTGAAAATAATATAAACCACCACTAACTAAAGCTAACAACTAAATACAAAACTTGAAGGGCTGGTCTTGGACCTTATTCCGGATGAAGGTTCCTGCACTTAGTTACTGTAGTCAGTACAGGAATACTAACATCTTGTGATGTGTTGCATTCCTAAGTCTCCTGATATCTATATGTAGTACCCCTATATGTACAGTTGCAAGTAAAAGTATGTGAACCCTTTGGAATGAAATGGATATCTGCACAAATTGGTCATAAAATGTGATCTGATCTTCATCTAAGTCACAACAATAGACAATCACAGTCTGATTAAACTAATAACACACAGATAATTAAATGTTACCATGTTTTTTATTGAACACATTCACAGTGCAGGTGGAAAAAGTATGTGAATCCCTAGACTAATGACATCTCCAATAGATAATTGGGGTGAGGTGTCAGCCAACTGGAGTCCAATCAATTAGATGAGATTGGAGGTGTTGGTTACAGCTGCCCTGCCCTATAAAAAACACACACCAGTTCTGGGTTTGCTTTTCACAAGAAGCATTGCCTGATTTGAATGATGCCTCGCACAAAAGAGCTCTCAGAAGACCTATGATTAAGAATTGACTTGCATAAAGCTGGAAAGGGTTATAAAAGTATCTCCAAAAGTCTTGCTGTTCATCAGTCCAGGGTAAGACAAATTGTCTATTAATAGAGAAAGTTCTGCACTGCTGCTACTCTCCCTAGGAGTGGCCGTCCTGTAAAGATGACTGCAAGAGCACAGTGCAGACTGTTCAATGAGGTGAAGAAGAATCCTATAGTGTCAGCTAAAGACTTACAAAAGTCTCTGGCATAAGTTAACATCCCTGTTAGCGAATCTACGATACGTAAAACACTAAACAAGAATGGATTTCATGGGAGGATACCACAGAGGAAGCCACTGCTGTAAAAAAAAAACATTGCTGCACATTTACAGTTTGCACAAGAGCACCTGGATGTTCCACAGCAGTACTGGCAAAATATTCCGTGGACAGATGAAACCAAAGTTGAGTTGTTTGGAAGAAACACACAACACTATGTGTGGAAAAAAAGAGGCACAGCACACCAACATAAAAACCTCATCCCAACTGTGAAGTATGGTGGTGGGGGCATCATGGTTTGGGGCTGCTTTGCTGCGCCAGGGCCTGGACAGATTGCTATCATTGAAGGAAAAATGAATTCCCAAGTTTATTAAGACATTTTTCAGGAGAACTTAATGCCATCTGTCCACCAGCTGAAGCTCAACAGAAGATGGATTTTGCAACAGGACAACGACCCAAAGCATAGAAGTAAATAAACAACAGAATGGCTTAAACAGAAGAAAATATGCCTTCTGGAGTGGCCCAGTCAGAGTCCTGACCTCAACTCGATTGAGATGCTGTGGCATGACCTCAAGAAAGCGATTCACACCAGACATCCCAAGAATATTGCTGAACTGAAACAGTTCTGTAAAGAGGAATGGTCAAGAATTACTCCTGACCATTGTGCACATCTGATCTGCAACTACAGGAAACGTTTGGTTGAAGTTATTGCTGCCAAAAGAGGTTCAACCAGTTATTAAATCCAAGGGTTCACATACTTTTTCCACCTGCACTGTGAATGTTTACATGGTGTGTTTAATAAAAAAAATGGTAACATTTAATTCTTTGTGTGTTATTAGTTTAAGCAGACTGTGATTGTCTATTGTTGTGACTTAGATGAAGATCAGATCACATTTGCAACTGTATATAAAATTATGTTATATAATGTTATGTATTGTATATTGTATTGTTATGGCCGTATCTACCAAAGGAATGGATGGCAAAGGTTGGCAAGGAACAGGGCTAACCACCCTGTTCCTCCTCTCTTGGTAGGAGTGGGCTGGTCCTGCTTCCTGCCAGGAGGGGGAATTCAAGAGAGACTTCAGACTGGAGAGGAAGCACACGTCTGTATCACTATCGGCGTGCCGATCAGATACGTGACGCAAAGGGAGGGAAAAGGGAAGGCCCTGTCCAAGGGAGAGGGACAGGTGGTGACCCCTAACTAACCTTGAGGCTGGCACCTGACTGCCCTGACGTCCCTAGACGGGTTTCTCACCCGTATGCCGATCACGTGCCTAAACCCTGGCTTTCCCTAAGAAGAGCCCTAAGTAGTGAATAGGGCGGTGGGGACACTAGTCCTCACCACTAACACTAAAGGAAAACACCAAGGAGAGGATAGACAATACAGACAAAACACATAATCCCAGGTGGGCGACAGCGGACAACAAAAGCCCAACAGGGATCCAGAGGGTAACGCTCTGGAACGACAATCAGGAATCACAGCTACACAGCTCCAGTGGGTCAGTATAGAAGTCCATGCAGGAAGCTATATATCTGGCAACCAGAGAAGTGGGAGGGAGAATATAAAGAGGTTGGGAGTGCCGGACAAGAAACAGGTGAGGAGAAGAAGCTACGGATACCTGAGTGAGACAAAAAGGATTGCAAGGCAAACACAGAAAGCTATCATTAAGAAACAGCGCGATCTTTAGACATAGTGTATAAACAGAGTCAGACGTGGCTCTTGACACCTTTGTGACAGTATTTTCTCCAAAGAGAACTATAGCTAGTGACTGTCTCAAGTAAATCTTTGGGAAGACAGCAGATTGAGCAGCCAGAAATAGCACTAAATACACTGCAATGAGGTGAGGGAGTACGGGTAAGACACCTATCACACAAAACACTACAAGGCCAGTGCAATATAAGAGCTAAACTGCAGCCATCCAAACTACCTCCATATCCTTACTGGTGCCAGTGAGAAATGCACTTCAAATCAACTGCTAATGAATGTATTTGAAATTGGTGGCCCCATTGTAGAGAAATCTGCACTTTATTGCATATGCTAATTATGTCTTCGGAAGAGCAGTGCCTTTCCTACTTAACTAGTCTCCCATCCCCTTGAGTGAAAGAAGCAGATATCCTTACTGTATCCTTACTGTATAATACAGCTAACACCTACAGGTATGGCTACTAAACCTGTGGCATCACCATATTGTAACCATAATGGCACTGAGTAGAGATGAGCAAAGTTTTGAAAAATTTGTCAGCTTCTCTGAAGTTTGTCAAGTAATATGAGTCATTAAAAATTAATTTGTCACTAATTGCTATGAATCAGGTGTACCCAGGCCAATCTGCCTAAAGGTAACAGTCGCCTGCTATACTGACGGACAGTAACTCTACAGCTAACAGAAGGGATTAACTATGAATATTGGTGCACTGCACACTTATGTACACGGCGATAAATTATACCTGACTGTCATACTGATGACACAGTACTTCCTTTTTCTGATTTAGCTTGTATGGGTAACTTACGGTGGTTTAGGTATTTCCAGGTACGTTCAGCACTATCTAGTGTAAAAGAAGCCTCTTTGTTGGAGATAGACACTTCTTCACATTCAAATGTTTTGACAGGGATGTTAGGCTAGAAGGGCAAGATTTCCCAATTCTATAAATTATTAGGTCACTATTTAACAAGGTCGCTTCCCCAGGTCAGAAGGCTTGGGGAATTGACTGTCCAAGGGTTACGTCACAGGAATGTTGAAATATATATGCATCTTTAAGATTAGTATCACATAATGCGAATCACATTCTGGTACAGTTCAATATTTTACATAGAGAGTATATCACGCCGAGCTGGCTTAATAAATGTGGATTAAGAGAATCTTCGAAGTGTGCACGGTGCGATGAACAGCAGGCAGATTTTTTACACATGCTCTGGTTATGTCCGGATCTCAAAGCTTACTGGGATTCAATTCTGAATTTTGTCACCCAAAAATTAAGGTTAGTAATTCCGTTTGCACCCGAATGTTGGATATTGAGTGTCTTAACCAGGGTAAACTACAATAAGGATAAAAAGATTCTTTTGATTAGAATTATTTAGTTTAGTTTCTTGCCAGACTGTTGATTGTTCGAGTTTGGATCTCACAAAATATTCCTAAGCTCAATGAATGGTTGCACTTGGTTAATAAAGTTAAGAGATATGAGAAGGTTTTATATAAACAAAGAAATTCTGAGGGTAAATGGTCCAAGATATGGGGAGGTTGGAAGTGATAGTTTGTTTCTATGACTCTCCCCCCCTTCCCCCACTTTCCGAGTATTGACTGTTTGTTTATAAATTTTTTCTCTTTGAGACGTACCGCAAGAGAGGGTGGGTAGGTTTGGGTTGGTTAGGATGGGTAGGGAATAAAAAAAATAAAAAAAAGGAAAATGAAGAATAAGAATTATGGTGTCTTTGATTTAGGCCTCATGCACACGACTGTTGTTGTGTTCCGTGTCCGTTGTTCCATTTTCCGTGATTTTCTGCGGACCCATTGACTTTCAATGGGTCTGTTGAAAACTCAGATAATGCACCGTTTGTCATCCGTGTCCGTGATCCGTGTTTTCAGTCCGTCAAAAAAATAGGACCTGTCCTATTTATTTCACGGACAACGGTGAAAAAACACGGAGGCACACAAGATTGTCATCCGCGTCCGTGATCCGTGTCCGTATTTTTCCTATCTTTTTCAAGGCAAACTTGACTTCGATTTTTTTTCACTTTTCTGGTCTGGTGATCCTCCAAAAATCAAGGAAGACACACGGAAGAAAAAACAAACACGGATCACGGAACAACGGAACCCCGTTTTGCGGACCGTGAAAAAATACTGTCGTGTGCATGAGGTCTAAATATGTATTTGTTTTGGTTTTCGTGTTTCCTAAATAAAAATGTTAAAAAAGTTAAATAAAATAATTATGTATGTGTAATAATAAGGGTTACGGAGGTTGTACTAACATCTGATGTGTGAGCCCAACAGCCCCACCAGCGAAGAGGACACAAGTGATTTAAATAATGCTGGGGGTATAGACATGGTAAAAAACACTTAGGGCAAAGATTATGCATTATATTACTCATCATGCTAGACTTGCGTGGAAGCGTATGACTCAGGGATTTAAAGAACACTAAACAGAGAATCCTTTTGTCCGGGGTGGTCCAGAATTGTACTCTTTCATGTTTTTCTGATCATGGAGTAAACTGAATTTCTGATACTTACGACAATGTATTACAGTAATTTAGTAACATAGTACATAAAGCCGAAAAAAGACATTTGTCCATCCAGTTCGGATGTCATCCTGCAAGTTTATCCAGAGGAAGGCAAAAAACCCCTGTGAGGTAGAAGCCAATTTTCCTCACTTTAGGGGAATAAAAATTCCTTCCCGACTCCAATCAGGCAATCAGAATAAATCCCTGGATCAACGACCCCTCTCTAGTAGCTATAGCCTGTAATATTATTACACTCCAGAAATACATCCAGGCCCCTCTTGAATTCCTTTAGTGAACTCACCATCACCACCTCCCCAGGCAGAGAGTTCCATAGTCTCACTGCTCTTACCGTAAAGAATCCTCTTCTATGTTTGTGTACAAACCTTCTTTCCTTCCAGACGCAGAGGATTTTCCCTCGTCACATGGCAATTATTCAGCATAAAACTCACCTGCTGCCTGCCCATTACATACAACTGCATTTATGGTCATACCAACTATTTTGTATAATGTTAGGATATTAAATACCTGAGCTTCAAGAAGATACTCAATGATATCCTTACTCTTGTCTCCAGTGCTTTTTGTCACCACAGCATGTCTGGGGACTTTTCCAAAGTGACAATGTTTATGTTCACTTAGCGGACTCCTAGTATTGTCTGGGCACAGAAGTTCAAAATTGTCCAAGTCTTGCCCTAAAAAACAATACATGGAAATGATACAGTAAAAATATATATACTATTAGGCTATGTCCCTCTGGCACACCTTGATGGTGCCAGTCAGATGGGCACTGACAGTATAATATACTGTACTTTATAAGCAGATCACCTGTTAAAGTTGCTTTGTGGGACTAGTAAATGGTAAAAAAAAAAAAAAGTTATTCAATAGCAAAAAAACTGCACGTAAAAAAATCCACATTTCCACTAAAAAAAAAGCTTTTCAATGGAAAAAATTGCAAAAATAAAATCTCCTCCACATATTTTGTATCACAGTGTTTGCGACTACCCACAATACATGGGGAGTGTCACATCTGGCACACCCAAATTCTTCCATGAACCCTTGGCCGCCGACATAGGTTATAGGTACACATGCCCTGTGATACATTAAGATGGAGTCCCTCTTTCTTTTTTGCTTCTGTGCAGGTTTGATTTCATGGGGTTAGGGCTCATGCACATGAACATGTGCCAGCTGTGCCCATATTGTGGCCGGCAAACAGTAAGTCTGCAATTTACGGGCACCGGCCATGTGCACACCGTATCACGGATGCAGACCCATTCATTTGAATGGGTCTGCAATCCGGAAGATGCGTTGCGGTGCAGAACGGAGGTACAGATTGGAAGCCCACAGATACACTACGGAGTGCTTCCCTAGGTTTTCTGACCATGCTTCCGGCCACAAAAAAGTGAATGGGTCCGCGTCTGCATAGCACAGGCAGGGTGGGTACATATTTGTGTGCATGAACACTTAAACAATGGAGATAAGAGGTCTTACTGATCTTTCCTGTTACAGAGGGGTTATAAAAGGGCAGTGGTGGCGAACCTATGGCACGGGTGCCAGAGCCGCTACTCTGAGCCCTCTTAGTGGGCACCTGCACCCTGGAAAAAGTCTATGGTGTACCAATATGCCTTAGACATTTCCTGCCATTCATCAGCGCAGGGCGCACCATGAACAGCACAGTCACCACACTGAATGTAGGAAGGCTATTATAGCTAAGTGATAAAGAACATGGAAGATATACTATACTGGACTGTAGTGTTCAGGGTAAGTTGCCGTGTTGGCAGTTTGTGATAAATAAGTTGGTTGCAGTTTGGGCACTCGGTCTATAAAAGGCTGATGGACAATATTAGAAACGATGAGGAGGGATGCTAAGCTGTTTTTTTTCCATCAGGCTAACTCAACAAGTGAACAGTTTAGATCGGATTCCATTACCTGATAAAGCGGTGTGTTCCACAAAAGCCACGTCTCCTTTATCATCTCTCAAACACCTGACCAAAGAAAAAAGTTTATGGAGCCATAAAACTGTAATAATTCTATACAAACCTGCTGCAAACAGCACTGTTATAAGGAATACATGAAATAGAGAATGCCAGCGAAAGACTCACTTATAGGCACAGCAGGTCTACAGGCAGTCTTCAGGTGTAAATTGTATAGTTATATTTCAATTAGCTGACCACAGTATTGTTGTTGAGATGAGAGGAGCAACCAGGCCAAAGTAAGGGAGGGCCGCAGAGAATCCCGGATGTTGTAAGGAGTGAACTGCCATGTTCTGCCTTATTTTGTATGAGCAGGTCATACATAACTTAAAGGGGTTGTCCGTGGTTTATTTATTTTTTTAAGCCCCAAACCAGCAGAAAGTTTGATGGGAGCTATACTTTCCTGCTGTCTACCACTCGGTTCTGGCTCCTTGGGTTCTGGGCTGTCCTCACTGCACTTCCAGTTCTGCACAGATGGGTTTACATGCACTGCTACAGCCAATGACTGACCTCAACAGTGACATATCCCCAATCAGCATGCAACCAGTGGCACATCAAGGCTGGGTCACATGCTTTTTGGAACCCAAGGGAAGCAGGGAACAAGTAAATAAAGACCACTTCACAGGTCATGTTTCTTGGGGGAGTGAATCATTTTTTTTTTTTTTTGTGGAAACCCGTTTTAGGTGTGGCTTACTTGTTAAGTTAAGTCTAAAATGCTATCTGTGCCTGCAGAGTCCAAAAATATAAATCTGTCACTGGCTTCTACTATAATACTCCAACTCACCTAAGTGCTCCTTCATCCCCATAGTATGGTTCTCCAGGACTGCGCTTACACTTCTCTTCTTTTCCTGCACACTGCTTACACAAGTTTTCCTCTTTGGCTCCTGGGGCACAGCTGACTGAGAAGAACTCTGAAGCGGCTATGGTGGAAATGGAGTGTCATCAAATATCACCAGCAAACATAGAAGCGCAGTATGTCATGTATTACCTAATTATGACCACCCAGTAAAGATCTTCCTGCACTCTAGAAAATCATTCTACGTTAAGGTATTTTCCAATAGCATATAGAAACTTTAGGAACATCAATTCTCTTGTATTAAAAATAAGAACCTTCGTCTTAGGACCTAATAGTGCACAGCACCTTATAAGGCCTCTTTCACACTACAGTTTTTTGCTTTCCGTATACGGTCCGTTTTTTGCGTTCCGTATACGGTCCGTATACGGAACCATTCATTTCAATGGTTCCGCAAAAAAACGGAATGTGTTCCGTATGCATTCCGTTTCCGTATTTCCGTTTTTCCGTTCCGTTGAAAAGATAGAACATGTCCTATATTTGGCTGAGAATCACAGTCCGTGGCTCCATTCAAGTCAATGGGGCCGCAAAAAAAACGGAACACATACGGAAATGCATCCGTATGTCTTCCGTATCCGTTCCGTTTTTTGCGGAACCATCAATTGAAAATGTTATGCCCAGCCCAATTTTTAATATGAAATTACTGTATACTGTATTTGCCATACGGAAAAACGGAACGGAACAACGGAACGGAAACGGAACCACAACGGAAGCAAAAAACGGAACAACGGATCCGTGAAAAACGGAACGCAAAACACTGAATGCAACATACTGTAGTGTGAAAGAGGCCTTATAGTGCATAGCAATACTTTTATTGGGAATTAAAGCAACATGGTGGGAGATCTCCTCACGACAAAGATCTGTGGATTCGATCAAAGTAATTGTGGGAATTTGGCTTATGTTGCTAGTATTAGTCTTATTAAAGTATAGTCAGTTCTAGATGAGGCTTAAGGAATCATTATGGAACCTAAGGCTCCGTGTACCTAACAATGCAACGTACATAAACCTGTCTGCTGGAAATTGAGATCCATATGATGCCCTGTGAGGCACCATATTTTCACTACATAAATGGAGATATGGCAGGAGCCTATGGATTGACATATAGCCAAAATATGGCCATAACTTCCATGGGTTGTCTCTACTGATCCCTACAGGTCCACAAAACTGACCACAATACATGTCTAGTCTAGTGGCCACATTAAAATACATGGACAATTATGTCATTGGTTGGCAGTCTGAGTCCACCAGAACAAAAGCTGGTCATTGCTAGAAGGAATCCTGAATTTAAGACCCCCACTGTGACATCCATTTTTTGGTTGAGATCCTCCCTTTAAACATACTTAAGGTACAACGATGGCGTTTAACTTTGTGGTTGCTGCTTCATATTTATTTTGTTGTAAGTGTACTCGGTGGTACCTTTTTCAAAAGATTTTTCTTCAGGTTTCTCCCACAATAGTAAGTTCTTCTTATAGAGTTTGTACAAAGGAGCGATCCAACTGGCTGTCTTTCCCACCGCAGAATGACAAGATCTCTTGCCCTTTAGTTGGTTGAACTGTAATGTACTGGATTTCTTCACCACAGCTACTGCATAATGGCATGTCACAGGATCTGAAACATTACATACATGTATAAGATGGTAATAAACATTCCTTTTGCTTTATGCTTATTTTTTTTATTTAATTCAAACTAGAAAAGGGAGCTAGTCTATCACTATGCTTATTTTCTGCAACACATCAAGGGTTAACACCCCCCCCCCCCAAAAATCATAATCTATTACCCTGTATCTGGAGTTTACAGAAACACCCCATGCGTGCTCAAAAACTGATGTGTGGGCGCACAGCATGTTTCAGAGTGGAAGGAGCACCATATGGCTTTTGGAGAGCGGATTTAGCTGGAATGGAAATTGGGAGCTATGTTGCATATGAAGACACCCTGAGGTGGCCCTACAGTAGATATCCCCAAAAAGTTACCCCATTCCAGAAACTACACCCCTCAAGGAATATTTCAAGGTGTGTAGTGAGCACTTTGACCCATCGGGCGTTTCACAGGATTAGGAAACGCTTGGCTGTGCAAATGAAAAATTCACATTTTTTCCAAACAAAGTTGCTTTACACCCACATTTCTTACTTCCACAAGGGGAAACATGACAAAATGCACCCCACATTTGTTCCCCATTTTCCCCCGAATACACCAACACCCTATATGTGCTCAAAAAATGATGTATGGATGCAGGGCAGGGTTCAAAATGGAAGTAGCGCCATAGGGCTTTTGGAGGACAGATTTTGCAGAATTGGCTTATTTTTTGGGGGGGATGTTAGAAGGCTTAGAAGTTTAGAAGCAAGTCTTAACATTTTTAAGAACATTTCCAAACCCTAATTTTTTCATGAACATTTCTGGGGCTTACATATTAGAAACCACCCATAAATCACCCCATTTTAGAAACTACGCCCCTCAAGCTATTCAATGCGGATTTTTACAAACTTTGTTCAAGGGGTTGTCCGAGTTATTTTTATGTTCTTTCTATGTTCCTAATTAGGCAAAAGTAACAGCTTTCCAATTCACTCACTTTATCTCCGGTGGCTGGTTTCTCAGATTTCACTGAGGGTCACATGACCTGTGATGTCAGCTTCTCTCTCTGCTCTGATATTGTTCATTTACAAGCCTGTAAACGAGATGTCACTGTGCTGGCCACGCCCCCCTTCACTGCCCTCTGCGCTCTCTCCTAGGATTCTTAACCCCCTTTAGCTGCACACACTGGGTATCTGCAGCAGGCAGTGACAATTCTGGGCACAGGAGCTGAAGGACTAGAGAGAGCATTGCACAAGAAGGTAGGGGGAAGATCCTGTGTGTATTAGCAGTGTGATTATACAGCTGGGACTTGTAGTCCTACACATACAACATGCTGCTGATTCTCCCAGCAGGCAGACATGTCACTCAGGACAGCACTTGTATTCACTCCCTCAGCAGTGTCATTATACAGCTGGCCCTTGTAGTCCTACAAGTACAACATGCTGCAGAGTCTCCCAGGGCAGTACTTGTATTCACTCTCTTAGCAGAACAGGGGGAGGGGCAGAGATTGTTTTTATTGCAGGTAAATAAAGGGCCAGAAAAGAACCAGGGAAATGAGGAAAGAGATATTTAGTTTTTGTATAAAACTTGCTTAGCTAAGTTATATATTGCTGCCCATCAGATTTTCTGTGCTATATATTTTTTTTTCATAACTCGGACAACCCCTTTAACCCTTTAGGTGCCCCACGATAAATAAATGAAAATGGGAATGAAATTTAAAAATTTCACTTTTTTTTCAGATTTTCAATTTTAATCTATTTTTTCTGCAACACATCAAGGGTTAACAGCCCCCCAAAAAAACTGTATAAATAAAAAAACTCTCTAAATAATCTATTACCCTGTATCTGGAGTTTACAGAAACACCCCATGTGTGCTCAAAAACTGATGTGTGGGCGCACAGCATGTTTCAGAGTGGAAGGAGCACCATATGGCTTTTGGAGAGCGGATTTAGCTGGAATGGTAATTGGGAGCTATGTCGCATGTGAAGACACCCTGACGTGGCCCTATAGTAGAAATCCCCAAAAAGTTACCCCATTCCGGAAACTACACCCCTCAAGGAATATTTCAAGGTGTGTAGTGAGCACTTTGACCCATCGGGCGTTTCACAGAATTAGGAAACGCTTGGCTGTGCAAATGAAAATTGAAACAAAGTTGCTTTACACCCACATTTTTTACTTTCACAAGTGGAAACAGGACAAAATGCACCCCACATTCTGTTCCTCATTTCCCCCTGAATACGCCAACACCCCATATGTGCTAAAAAAAATGATGTATGGGCGCATTCCAGGGCTCTAGAGTCAAACAGATAAATATGGATTTTGCTGACCTGAATTGGCAGAAATGTATTTTAGGTGCCATGTCGCATTAAATAAATTCCTGGGGTCCCCAGAAATGAAAAACCCCAACCCCATGTCAGAAATATCACCCCTATACGAACATTTTAAGTGGTGGAAAGGGTACTTTGCAGCAAACAGGTGTCTGACAGAATGCAGAAATACTGGTGAAAAAATTTCAACGCACATATTTGTGAAAAAATTAATAAAATTACTAGCAGACCCCAATTTTTCACTTTCACATGAGGTTAAAGGAGAAAATGCACCCCAGGTTGTGTTCCATCTTTTTTCCCAATTCAGGTAACACCTCTTATGTATTGGCGCACAGCAGGCCTCTACAGGCAAAGTGCAAAATATGTTTTTTGCAGGCCTGAATTGGTAGGCATGGATTTTAGCTGCCATGTCGCATTAAATACATTTCCTGAGGTCCCCAGAAATGAAAAACCCCAAGAAGCGACCACATTTCGGAAAGAGCACCCCCGTACGAACATTTAAGTCATGGAAAGGGTACTTTTCAGCAAACAGGTGTCTCACAGAAGGCATAAATACTAGAGAAAGGATTTCAAAGTACTCATTTGTAAAAATGAAAAATTACTAGCAGACCCCAATTTTTCACTTTCACAAGTGGTTAAAGGAGAAATTGCACCTCACTATATGTTCTACATTTTCTCCACATTTTGCAAACACCCTATGTGTGCTTGCAGCCTGCTGTTAGGGGGTGCACAGCAGGACTCTAGAGGCAAAGTGCAAAATATGGTTTTTGCAGGTCTGAATAAACAGACATGGATTTTAGGTGTCATGTCGCATTTAAAAAATTCCTAAACGTCTCCAGAAATAAATAAAAAACAAGAAGTGACCCCTGTTTGGAAAGTGCACCCCCGTACAAACATTTTAAGGGGTGGAAAGGGCATGGTTGTCTCACAGAAAAAAATAAGTTGTGGTTGTTGGAAAGTGAATATGCAAGCAAGGTGGAATAAATCAGAAATATAAAGTAGAAATATTTCAGGGAGCCTAAAGGATGAAATTAAATTAATACTCCATGAATGTGTGGTAGAATCTGAAACAATCCTACGTGAACAGGCCAGGTTTTTCAGGGCAGGTTTCACAGTGGTATATTGTGTCTTTCCTTATTGCCATTTTGGAACACCCCTGCGTCTTTTTTGGGTCCTTCCCTTCCTTGTTCTCTGGGGGACATGAGCTAGAAAATGTTGCCCTGGTACAACACGGGTTTGAAAAATTAGGGCCTTGATTACCACCTCTTGGAACTGAAGTAAAGTTCCTCTGTGGCCTGCAGAATGAAATAGCATGTATGCATTGCACATTGCCATCTGTACAATGTGCACGGCCAGCTTTTTGTACCACACTTTTGTTTTTCGTGTAGCACTGTAGGGCTTTATAAGTTCATCTAAAAGATCCACCACTCCCATGTGCCTGTTGTAGTCCAGGATGCAAACTGGTTTGGGGGTAGTGGTTGTGGTACCACTTAGAGGGGCAGGGGAGCTGGCGTTAGTGTGAATGTTGGTCAGTACAAGGATGTCCCTCTTGTCTTTGTACTTAACCACCACCATGTTATCATGGAGGAGAGCCCTACTTTCACCCTTTCTCAGTGGTTGCCCTACCAGGGATCTAGGGAGGCCTCTCAAATTTTTGTGTACTGTGCCGCATTCCACAGTACCCCTGGCAGTTAGGGACCTGAATAGGGGTATGCTGGTATAATAGTTATCCACATAGAGGTGGTAACCCTTATCCAGCAGTGGGTGCAGTAACTCCCACACAATCTTCCCACTAACTCCTAGGATGGAGGGCGGCATTCTGGGGGTTGACAGGGCGCTGTGGATGACACAGTTAAGGTAGCGGAGTGCTGTGGAGGTCACAGTTCACGGGGAGGTAGGATAGGGACTTAAAAACCCCACCCCCAGGTCCCGTTAAACCACACACCCTGATTTAGTTAGGCCACGCCGCTCCCACTCCACAGCCGACAGAGATTGAAAAATGAAGGTAAAAATCAACTTCTGTCAGCTGCAGAGGTGGGAGGGAGGGTGACTTTCTCCCTGCAGCTCATGCTCAGACCCACAGTGAGCTTTTCAAAAGGACATCCCTGTGCCAGACTGAGGACATGGAGTCTGAAAGCCAGACTGTCCTGCCTAAAACCGAAGCTCTGGCCACCCTAGGGGCAGGCTGTTGTGGAAATCACAGTTAAGGGGATGGTCCGCAATGGAGATCAGTGGTAAGGGGCAGATTGCTGTAGAGGCCACTGTTAAGGGGGTGGGGTGTTGTGGAAATCATTGTTAAGGAAATGGAATAATGTGGAGGTCACTAATAAAGGGGCGGATGCTGTAAAGGTCACTGTTAAAGGGGTGGGTTGCTGTGGAGGTCACTGTTAAGAGTAAAGGATGCTGTGGAGGTCTCTGTTAAGGGGGAAGGGAACAGTGGAGGTCACAGTTAAGGGGACGGTCCGCTATGTAGGTCAGTGTTAAGGGGCAGGGTGCTGTAGAGATTGCTGTTAAGGGGGTGGGTGTTGTGGAGGTCAAATTGTAAGGGAAAGGAGCTCTGTGGAGGTCACTGTTAAGGGGGCGGGTTATTGTGTAAATCACTGTTAAAGAGACGGGGTAATGTGGAAGTCACTAATAAAGGGGTGGCTGCTGTGGGGGTAATTGTTAAAGGGGAGGGCGCTGTGGATGTTACTGTTAAGGGGGCGGGCACTGTGGAGGTCACTGTTAAGGGAGGAGGGGACTGTGGAGGCCACTTTTAAAGGGGCGGCGGGGTACTGAGAGGTCACTGTTAAGGGAGTGGGGTATTGTGGCGATTGCTGTGGAGTTCTCTGTTAAGGGGGCCAGGAATGGTGGCGGTCACAGTTAAGGGGACGGTAACCTATTGTCAGTGTTAAGGGGCAGGTGCTGTAGAGGTTACTGTTAAGGGGGCAGGCCCCTGTGGAGATCACTGTCAAGGGGGTGAGGTTCTGTGGAATTCACTGTTAAAGGGGTTGGTTGCTGTGAAGGTCAAAGTTAAGAGGCTGGGCTGCTGTGAACGTCCCATTTTAAGGAAACGCGGCACTGTGGGGGGGGGGGCAGTGTTAACGGGTGGGGGCTGTGGAGGTCACTGTTAAGGGGGCGGAATACTGTAGATGTCACTGTTATAGTGGATAATGTCGATATATTTTAACGACACACACAAACATTAAATTAAATAGATGAAATATACCCGTGCAATGCCGGGTCCTTCAGATAGTAGGAAATAATCAAGATTTTGTACCTACCCCAGAGGCTGAACAAAGCATCACAAAACATGGGTTACTATTTGCTATTGCATTGCTATTATGTTCTCTATGCAGAAGAGGTACATAATTATTCCTCGTTCAGCCAAGGAAATGCTAAAAATGTGATTTAAATAATAGGTACCAGGAATTTCTTCACTATTTTCATGAACACACTAAAAGTGCTCAGTGCTACCATGACACTGCTGGGCGTGAATCCACCCTTTCCCTTACGTCCTACCAGCAGCACAGATGGGGTTAACTACCCCCTGTGGACTGGTAGGACCGGCAGAATTTTAATGAGCCCAAGAACCAATAACAAAGCTTTACATCCATACAAAAGGAGGGAACACCCCCCAGCCCACTGTGTTCTTTTCTGTCCTCCGGACAGGTGGACTGGCGGTTCCCCTCCGTTTTTTGGGGGGAAGTGTTTTTTTGTGTTTTGCGGTTTCTTTCTGCCTACTTTGGTATTTTTTTTCTCTTAGACCCCCTTTACTTAGTTTCGGGGCTTCTCCTTCCTTACCTCCCCTCTTCTCTGTCCGGCGGCACGTCTCCGATGGGCGCCGCCATCACTGGAAGTGACGTCGGCCCCTTCCCAGCATCACTTCTGGTTCGGCTGACGCCACTTCCGGTTTTCGGCTTTGGCCGAGTATATTCCTTTTTTCGGCCAGATTTTTTTGAGGCGATAGATGCTCTGTCTGTATTCTGGCTACGCTAGGGGAGGGGGAGTAGTTTAGCCTAGTTTATCAAATTATAATAGGCTTATTCTGTCTCAGAGTTAGGATCTAGTTTATACCTTCCTAGGGGCGGAGCTCCGCCTATTTAAAGCTCCTTTTCTCTCTCAATCGTCCTCTGGCAGCACACGCCTTCTAAGCTAGCTCCCAGAGCCCATTAGTAGCTGGTACTTCTTCTATTGTTCGCATTGCAGTTTTTTTCTGCTGCTCTACTTCGGTGGGCCTCTGCAATGCCCTTTCTCCTGATGGTTTTCAAATTGTCAGAGATATTAATTCTTTTTTCTTTGCAGCGATGGCTTCACCTAAGGTCCCGGAGACCTGTAAATCGGTCTCAAAGAGGAAGCATCTGGCCTGCTTTGACTGCAGTACGCTGCTGGATGGCAATTGTCCCTTTTCGAGGTGCGAGGCTTGCCGTAGATCCCAGTCGGCCACGGAACCCACCATGCAAGAAATGTACCAGTGGGTCAAGGGATATGTGGATGAATCCATGAAAGGCGTGGTTAACCTGCTGGACGAGAGGCTTCCTGCCGCTACTC
Organism: Bufo gargarizans; assembly: GCF_014858855.1. Lineage (NCBI taxonomy): Eukaryota > Metazoa > Chordata > Amphibia > Anura > Bufonidae > Bufo > Bufo gargarizans. Next base: position 95,970,148 of record NC_058083.1, read on the forward strand.
AAGCTCTCATGGATACCTCCGCGCCTGTGGAAAGACCCGCCGCAATTTCTTTGGTCTTCTCCTCTTCTGATGAAGAGGAGTTAACATCATGCTTTTATCCACCAGAGAAAACTCTGAAATTGCTAAAGTCCATCAGGTCGGGGGACCATGATGTTGACACCGGGGAGTCCTCCGATCCCGCTGGTCGGGCACAGCGTGTCTTCAAGGTGGATGAGACCCTTCTTTCCGTTATGCGGATGGAATGGAAAAAACCTGAGAAAGGTCCAGTCCTGACTAAGAAATTCAGGACCATGTTTCCCATGGCAAACTCCTTGGTGGAATCGTAGGGTGCCATTCCCAAGGTGGACATGGCTATCGCCAAACTGTCCAGACGCACTCTGGTGCTAGCAGACGATGGGTCTAGTCTGCAAGACCCCCTTGATAGAAGGGCAGAGTGCACGTTAAGAAGAGGCTACTCGGCCGCTGCAGCCTCTGCTTCAACCGCTATCGCGCCTACGGAAGTTTCTTCCTTCCTCCGTTCCTGCCTAAATCAAATCCAGACGGATGTGGACCAGAGGGTGTCCCGGGACGACATCCTGGCCGCATTTAAGACTATCAATCTGGTGACGGACTTTCTGTGCAACACGGCACAGTTACAGCTAAAATTGGCAGCTAAGTCCATGGCCCTGGTCTATGCAGTCCGCAGGCCCTTATGGCTCAAACCATGGGTCGCGGATAACGCATCAAAATATAATTTGTGCGGTCTCCTCTTTGAGCCTGACCGCTTGTTCGGGGAAAAGTCTTCCCCAGCAGCCCTTTCAGGGATGGGGCAGACAAGAGCGCGGCGGTAAATCCGACCAACAAGCACAAAATAGATTGTGTAGAGACTGGGGGGCGCAACGAAAATTCACGAAGCGCCCTCGCAGAGGAGCTAAGGAGGCTAAGCCCTCCTGACTATGGGCCTCTCACAGGCTCTTGGTTAACCCCCGCTACTCCTGCCATCCTTCCAGAAGATTTTCCTATTCCTTATCCCCTGGTGCCTGTCGGGGGGCGTCTTGCCCAGTTCAAGGATGTCTGGGCTCAGGAGAAACCGGACCCTTGGGTCCTAGAGGTTATTTCAGAGGGTTACTTAATAAACCTCAAGTCGCCTCCTCCAGACAGATTTGTCATCAACCAGCGCCTACCGCCCGCCAGGGAGGCGATTCTGGAGGCTTATATCCAGGACTATATCCTCAAGGGCGCACTGAAGGAGGTTCCGGCAGGAGAGCGGGGCTTAGGGATCTATTCTCCGGTTTTTCTAGTTCCCAAGAAATCCGGAGACCTCCGGATGATTATCGATTTGAGATTTTTCATTCGATTTATAAGGAAGGCAAAGTTTTGCATGGAAACTATCAGGTCAGTGATCCACGTTCTCAACCCAGGAGACGTGATGGCTACCCTGGATCTCAAGGATGCCTATCTTCACATCCCCATCCATCCTGCTTCCCATAGGCATCTCAGGATCGTGGTCCAGGTCTCGGGGGTCCTCAGGCACCTTCAATTTGTTGCCTTACCCTTCGGGATTTCCTCTGCTCCTATCACCTTCACCAAGGTGGTGGTTTCAGTGGTAGCAGCTCTGAGGCTTCAAGGGCTGACCTTAATTCCTTACCTGGACGATTGGCTCCTAAAAGCCTCCTCGGTTCCAGTTCTTACCCACCATCTTCATGTGGCTATCTCTTTTCTGCTCCGCCTAGGGTGGATCATCAACTGGCAGAAGTCGAACGTGAGCCCGTCGACTTCAGTAACCTATCTTTGCTTCATAGCCATCATACCGTTTTGGCCCAAGAGATCCTGGTTTACCCAGCTCATTCAGATGAGTCGGGGACATTATTGGAGGCTCCCCCCACGGCAGACCCTGGTGTCATGGGACACTCACCTCTGCCCAGATCTGCACAGGTTCAACCTGACAGCCTGGAGATTGATCACTTTCAGAGTCGGTCCTGAGATCGTTGTCACATTCAAGAGCAGAATCTACTAAGAAAGCTTACTCCAGAATCATGAGAATCTTCTCGTCATGGTGTGCTTCAAACCAGGTGGCGTCTGCAGATCCGCCCCTCTCTACGATACTTCAATTCCTACAGGACGGCTTAGATAGAGGCCTTGCTCCATATACTCTGAGGGTCCAGATTTCTGCCATCTCAGCCTGTCTCAACAGACCCTTATCTCGGGACCCGCTTATCAAACGCTTCCTTAAAGGAGCCGAAAGATTGAAGCCTACAATACTGAGGCCCATCCCTTAGTGGGACTTATCAGTCGTGCTCAGGGGTTTGGCATCTCCCCCCTTTGAGCCTTTGGAGGAGGTAGATTTAAAGTTTGTGACTCTTCTCTGCCTCAGAACCCTATATCATCTTTCTTCAAGACCGGGTTCTCCTGAGATTCCTTCCATATTTCAGGCCTAAGGTCCCTTCATTTCGGAACATAAATGAGGTGATTTCTTTGCCAGTTTTTTTTATCCTTCTACCTCCTCCAGGGATCTTGTCATGCATCCGTTGGATATCTCAAGATGCCTCCAGATCTATGTGGATAGATCCAAGGAGTTCAGGATAGATAAGAATCTCTTCATCCTGTTTGCCGGTAAGTCCAAAGGCCGCAAGGCGTCCAAGGCATCGATTAGTCGCTGGATTGAGGAGGCCATTAGAGAATCTTTTGTTTCTCAGGCTTTGGATCCTCCAGAGTTTGTGAAGGCCCATTCCACAAGGGCCATCTCTACTTCATTTGCTGAAAGAAGTCTCCTTCCTCTGGAGATGATTTGTAAAGCTGCCTCCTGGAGCACTGAATCCACTTCCCTCTCCCACTACAGACTAGACGCAAGGGTAGCTGAGTTTTCAGCCTTTGGGCAGGCTATCCTTAGCTCTGCCAGGCATGAGGGCCCTCCCTAGGGGTTCTTCTTGCTGTCTCCCCATCTGTGCTGCTGGTAGGACGTAAGGGAATCGTTAATTTCTAACGATAATTTGTTTTCCCTAAGTCCTAACAGCAGCACACAAATTTCCCACCCTAGTAAGTTATTCTTGCTATAGACACAGTGGGATGGGGGGTGTTCCCTCCTTTTGTAGGGGTGTAAAGCTTTGTTATTGGTTCTTGGGCTCATTAAAATTCCACCGGTCCTACCAGTCCACGGGGGGGTAGTTAACCCCCATCTGTGCTGCTGTTAGGACTAAGGGAAAACAAATTATCATTAGAAATTAACGATTTCATCACAATGTGATACAAACTCTTCCAATAGGGGTTTATATCCCTAAGAAATTTCTGGTATTCTTTGAAGGCAGCAGCTCTTCTGCTTTTTTCAACCACATTTTGAACCAGGAGGACTGTGTTATTTTCCTGCCCACACTGCCTTTAAGTGCACTACAGAAGGAGCTGGAAAAGGCCGCAGCTTTTCTGAAGGCCAAGCCCTTCTTTAATTTATATAAAATGGGGGCATTGAATATATTAGATATAAATTGAAAATTGGGCTATATACAGTGGGATGCGAAAGTTTGGGCAACCGTCATGATTTTCCTGTATAAATCGTTCCTGTATCAATGCCTTAGTGGATTTTGAGCAGTGTTTAGGGTCGTTGTCTTGTTGAAAGATCCAGCCCCGGCGCAGCTTCAGCTTTGTCACTGATTCCTGGACATTGGTCTCCAGAATCTGCTGATACTGAGTAGAATCCATGCTGTCCCTCAACTTTGATAAGATTCCCAGTCCCTGCACTGGCCACACAGCCCCACAGCATGATGGAACCACCACCATATTTTACTGTAGTTAGCAGGTGTTTTTCTTGGAATGCTGTGTTCTTTTTCCTCCATGCATAATGCCCCTTGTTATGGCCAAATAACTCAATTTTAGTTTCATCAGTCCACAGCACCTTATTCCAAAATGAAGCTGGCTTGTCCAAATGTGCTTTAGCCTACCTCAATCAGCACTTTTTGTGCTGTGGGTGGAGGGTGGTCTTCCTCTGCATCACTCTCGCATACAGCATCTCCTTGTGTAAAGTGCGCCAAATGGTTGAACGATGCACAGTGGCTCCATCTGCAGCAAGAGGATGTTGTAGGTCTTTGGTGCTGGTCTGTGGGTTGACTCTGACTGTTCTCACCATTCGTCGCTTCTGTCTATCCGAGATTTTTCTTGGTCTGCCACTTTCGAGCCTTAACTTGAACTGAGCCTGTGGTTTTCCATTTCCTGAATATGTTCCTAACTGTGGAAACAGACAGCCTGACATCTCTGAGACAGCTTTCTGTACCCTTCCCCTAAACCATGATGGTGGACAATCTTTGTCTTCAGGTCATTTGAGAGTTGTTTTGAGACCCCCAAGTTGCTACTCTTCAGAGAAAATTAAAAGAGGAGGGAAACTTACAATTGACCCCCTTAAATACTCTTTCTCATAATTGGATTAACCTGTGTATGTAGGTCAGGGGTCACTGAGCTTACCAAGCCAATGTGAGTTCCAATAATTAGTTCTAAAGGTTTTGGAATCAATAAAATGACAACAGTGCCCAAATTTATGCACCTGCCTAATTTTGAAAGCACACTTTCTGTAAATCCAATAAAATTCATTTCACTTCTCAAATATCACTGTGTGTGTCTCCTATATGAAATATTTAACTGACATTTTTTATCGTTACAACCAACGATTTATACAGGAAAATCATGACTATTAACAAGGTTGCCCAAACTTTCTCATCCCACTGTATATCACTAACAGAAGGACCCGGCTTTGCACGGGTATATTTCATCTACGGATGTAGCAGGGTTAACACACATGCTTTATAAGACATTGGATACAAAAAGAAGAACTGGGCACTCTCCGATACTGAAACCAACACTTAATTTAATATTAAAACCAATATATCGGTGTATATAAATACATAAAACCACAAATGCAGTCAATGGTGAAATCAAAACATAAAATAAATCAGAGCTCCTACTAGACACCAGTCAGAGTGTGACTAGTAGCACAACACAGCAAGCACAACCATGAGTCCCAGCAGAAAATAGTAAGATGCACCTAGTTTGTGGTAGCCAATATTGGCTTAGTGTAACCAATAGAAACAATTGGGCCAGATTTATCATTAGCTCAAGTCAGAATAATGGAGTGAAAAATGCGCCAACGCTAAAACTGCACACAAATTTGCAACTTTTTTCTGCTCTGCACAATATGCTTGCCAGTTTTCTGAAAGTGGGCGTGTTTTCTTATGTAAATGAATCTCTAGACAGATTTACTATTGGGACTATTTAAAAAGTCACAAAATAATGCACAATTTCACTCCAGTGAGGACCATCTTATGAGACTTTTTAATAGAACATGCAACTTTTTTGTAAGGACGTGCTACTTTTGTAAAGCTGCTTACTGACGGATAAACTGCTACCGTCAAACCACATTTATTACAGTCTTAAAGGGCCAATCATAAATCTGACTTGGCTAAAACTGACTTTAGCCATATGTGAAAGTGGAGTGAGCTGTCAGAGTAATGATAAATCTGGCCCAATGTCTATTTCTTCATTGAATGAGTCACTCACTCTTATTCCAATGTTAAGTCCCTTGTAGTACAGTCATTTGAATCTGAGTTAATAGTAAAAGTCCATTCACTCCGAACAGAAGCACATATAAGGGACTGTGCTTATCACTTCTCCACCAAGAATACAATCAACAGCGGCGTCCCACTGAAGCAGAGTTGACTAAGTGCTTTAACAGTAGATTTTCTCTTGCCGGCATAAATTTAAGAACATTCTTACCATATGTAGTTGTCTATGCCCGGATGTCGCTCTAGACGTTGGTCATATATTGGGAAAGATCGATGTCTTGCGAGCTGTTCCCGTCTGACTTCCCATGCTGGCGGCTTGTGTGCACGTGGACCTTAGGTCTGAATAGCAGTCTTTATTGCAGCTTCGTTTAGGCCCCTTTCGAGCGGCAGATGGTATTCGAAGAGGCAATTTGACAAAACCTATGGCTCCATCACAATTTATCAATGGTCTTTTGGGGGATTTAACCAATTAAATACCCCAAATGACCATTGATAAATTGTGATAGAGCCATAAGATTTGTCGAATTGCCTCTTCAAATATCGCTGGCAGGCTGTAGATGTTTAAAAAATCGCATCAGAAAGGTATATTAGACGCTGTTTTGTTAACAGCGTCTGATATACCTGCTACCTGGTCCTCTGCTGGTCCCTTTTGCTTGGATCCACCACCAGAGGACACAGGCAGCTCTGTAAGTAGCCCCAAGCACCACACTACACTACACACACCCCCTGTCACTTATTAACCCCTTATTAACCCCTGATCACCCCATATAGACTCCCCTGTCATTGATCATCCCCCTGTAAGGCTTCATTCAGACGTCCGTATGTGTTTTGCGGATCCACGAATCCTCAAAACACGGACACCGGCAATGTCATCGCTGTCGCTAATCAGCACTAGTACTATATAGTATCTGTAAGTGATCAAGACTGATCGCAATCAGATCTATATCAGTACATTAGGGTCACCTTAGGCTCTACAAAAAAACGCAGGCCTGATCTTGTGCGCACACTTGTGTTCAGTCCGCCCTACCACAGTGACAGAATTTTTTTTTCTTCTGATCACTGCAAAAACACCGTAAAATCGCTGCTCGCTATAAAGACCACTTTTGAGCTTTTTTGATCTTTATTAGCGATCGCAGCTTTACTTCGCAAGCACTCCTATGTCCTTTCCCCTCTTTTTTTTTTTGATCGATGCGAATGAAGAAATCTGTGCCGTTCATTTTTTCTTTCAGCCCAGAGGCTGAACGGAAAAAAAAAATCTCATTACCCGTATGCTCAATATAAGGAGAATAGCAGAAACTCCTAATGATGGCCATACATGTAATGATTGCGGGACCCTGAAATGCCAGGGCAGTACAAACACCACACAAATGACCCCATTTTGGAAAGAAGACACCCCAAGGTATTCGCTAAGGGGCATATTGAAAGATTGAACTTTTTGTCACAAGTTAGCGGAAAGGCAGACTTTGTGAGAAAAAATTAAAAAAATCAATTTCCGCTAACTTGTGCCAAAAAAAATCTTCTATGAACTCGCCATGCCCCCTTATTTTTTTCCTCAGAAAGTGTCATTTTCCTCTAACTTGTGAAAAAAAATTAAATCATACATGAACTCACCATGCCCCTCCGCAAATACTTTGGGGTGTCTTCTTTTTTTGTACCATAGTTTGTAAACGCTATAACTTTTGCGCAAACCAATAAATATACACTTATTGGATTTTTTTATCAAAGACATGTAGCACAATAAATTCTGACACAAACTTGTATAGAAATGTAATGGGTGCCAAGTTGCATGGACGAGCAATAAACCGTTAAAGTTGTGAAGTGCCAATTTGTAAAAAAGAGCCTGCTCACTAGGGGGGTATAAACCTGTGGTTCTTAAGTGGTTAATAACAGTGACCTCCACTGTGCCCGCCCCTTTAAAAACAGTGACCTCCACAGTGCCCGTCCCTTTAAGCAGTAAAGAAAAATGGCTGGGTTGCTATGGAAACCATGAGTAAAACTGTGTTTATAGCAGTTGGGATTTGAAGAGAAAGACTTGCAGGCTTGTATTTGGGGGGGGCTCATTTTTGGGGAATATCTCAGGAACGATACGTCCTAGAGAGCTGAGACCTCGGTCTAAAACCTTTCCGGACACCTGATGTACCTGTGGGCCAAATTTGGTGAAAATCGGTCCAGTCGTTTGGTCGCGCATAAAGAACATCCAGACAGACGTCTAGGCAGACAGACAGACTGGCAGACAGAAACTAATTTATATATATGTATATATATAAAGAGAAAAATTAAATAGCAGCACACAAATTAATATGGGGGTGCAAAAATCCTCCTGAGGGACCAGAGACCAAGGTCCCAAATTGAGATAGAAAACGAAAAATAGAAGGCAGCACTCAAAATAGTGAAAAAATGGTGGACGTTTTATTCACCCAACCAGCAGCAACGTTTCAGCTCTCACAATGGAGCCTTTGTCCAGCTGAGTAACATGTGCATAATAACATATATAAATAGTGGCAGTAATTTACATAAACTGCATGAATTCATTATACAATAAAGTGCAAATGCGTAAGCAATACAATAGCAGCAATAGTGAGATACATGCCAAGTCATAGCATAGATCTATATATACATAGATATCTAAATAGCGATTCCATAATAAATCTATACAGTGAAAACCACATCATAACTTCCATAATAGGTGATAATGTGAAGGTGAATACAGGTGATACTCATTAATTAAAGTGCACGTTTAAAAACCTTTTGAATGGATCCATGTTGGTTGAAGACACAAGGTGAAAGCTGTTGGCGTCCGGAAAAGACCACGGCGCATGCGCCGCTTAATCGTTTGTCACATGATTCATTGCTTGTAAGAAACCACATCAAAGATGGCCATACTAGAGACTTATCTTCAGGGCGCATGCGCAACCGGCGCGGCCGCCCACATAGCAACAGTAACTACAATCTTGATAAAGGGAACACCGCAGTACATAGCAGAACGTGCTGGTCCTTAGATCGGGGACCAACAAATCAATGTCGGTCACCGAAAGGATGTCTGTGTGCGCAGGGGGGCGTGGTTGTCAGACCATCGTCACCCTGCGTCCCAGACTTGCCCGCATATCCGCTCCATGTCACCTTCTCACGTACCCAGTGGAGTGCAGAGTACATACCCCACATGGGCATGGTGGGAGGTGCGTGGAAAATCTGCATCAGTGTATAATGATAATTCCAAGATAAATGAACAGATTATGACCAGAGCCCGTCAGTCAGATGCGACCCCAGTCCCAAATAAAAAGGGGGGGCTGGAGTTGCAACCGAGTCAGACAGGGACTGTCAAATGTGGCTCATCAAAGATGTGGAGATATAGTTGTATAAAAAATATACATATGCAAAAAGTAGAACAAAGAGGATCGCCGGTACAGTTCCTCCGATCTTCACCATATGGATCCATTCAAGATACTGATAATTAGTATAATCCTAAACCGGAAAGAAGAAAAAACTAATTCGAAAGAAGAAAAAACTAATTCGAGAACACATCAATCGTGTTAAACCCCTCACTAAAGAGGTCATCCAAGGGGGATTGGGTGGGTCGAAACGATCCCAACCACGGATCCCATTTGTCTCAGAGTTCAGTACTAATAGTGCTAGTATTGCAGCCATTATTAAAAGACATTGGCGAATCTTGGGTAGTAGTTTTGAAAAAATTGAGGAATTCAAGTGCCCACCTCTCTACTCATATAGACGTAGCCGCAATCTCGGAGATAGATTGGTAAAATCAGACATAGGTACAGCTAGGGAGACATGCGAGACCTATTTTGGGTCGACCAGGAAGGGTTGCTACCCCTGTTATAACTGTGTCAATTGCAAACTGATGCTGAAAGGTGATTCCTTTGTCCATCCGCTGTCAGGACAGAGGTTCAATATTAGACAATACTTAACGTGTGATTCAGCATACGTAGTTTATTTGCTGGTTTGCCCCTGTGATCTGCTTTACATCGGTGAGACCACATGGGACGTTAAGACCCGACTCAACCAACACCGGTATTCCATCAGGAAACAAAAAATGGATCTCCCGGTGTCAAAGCACTTTACAGAGGCAAAACATACTCAAAACGATTTAAGATTCAGAATTCTGGAACAAATATCCCCTTCTAGGCGGGGTGGTGACCGAGTGAAAATATTAAAGAGACGTGAACTTTATTGGATTTACACCCTGGGTACTTTGAAACCACATGGCCTAAATGTGGAATTTAGGGTTGTCTAATTACTGCTCGCGTGTGTCCTCTTCTTTGTTCATGGCGTATGGGATAACAATTTGTGCTATATAATAATTATTATTTTTTCTTCTTTCCGGTTTAGGATTATACTAATTATCAGTATCTTGAATGGATCCATATGGTGAAGATCGGAGGAACTGTACCGGCGATCCTCTTTGTTCTACTTTTTGCATATGTATATTTTTTATACAACTATATCTCCACATCTTTGATGAGCCACATTTGACAGTCCCTGTCTGACTCGGTTGCAACTCCAGCCCCCCCTTTTTATTTGGGACTGGGGTCGCATCTGACTGACGGGCTCTGGTCATAATCTGTTCATTTATCTTGGAATTATCATTATACACTGATGCAGATTTTCCACGCACCTCCCACCATGCCCATGTGGGGTATGTACTCTGCACTCCACTGGGTACGTGAGAAGGTGACATGGAGCGGATATGCGGGCAAGTCTGGGACGCAGGGTGACGATGGTCTGACAACCACGCCCCCCTGCGCACACAGACATCCTTTCGGTGACCGACATTGATTTGTTGGTCCCCGATCTAAGGACCAGCACGTTCTGCTATGTACTGCGGTGTTCCCTTTATCAAGATTGTAGTTACTGTTGCTATGTGGGCGGCCGCGCCGGTTGCGCATGCGCCCTGAAGATAAGTCTCTAGTATGGCCATCTTTGATGTGGTTTCTTACAAGCAATGAATCATGTGACAAACGATTAAGCGGCGCATGCGCCGTGGTCTTTTCCGGACGCCAACAGCTTTCACCTTGTGTCTTCAACCAACATGGATCCATTCAAAAGGTTTTTAAACGTGCACTTTAATTAATGAGTATCACCTGTATTCACCTTCACATTATCACCTATTATGGAAGTTATGATGTGGTTTTCACTGTATAGATTTATTATGGAATCGCTATTTAGATATCTATGTATATATAGATCTATGCTATGACTTGGCATGTATCTCACTATTGCTGCTATTGTATTGCTTACGCATTTGCACTTTATTGTATAATGAATTCATGCAGTTTATGTAAATTACTGCCACTATTTATATATGTTATTATGCACATGTTACTCAGCTGGACAAAGGCTCCATTGTGAGAGCTGAAACGTTGCTGCTGGTTGGGTGAATAAAACGTCCACCATTTTTTCACTATTTTGAGTGCTGCCTTCTATTTTTCGTTTTCTATGTATATATATATATATATATATATATGTGTGAAGGCAGTTTGCCTGGATTTGTGGGAGGGGCTGAGGTCCGCCTCCAGCCTATTTAGGGCACCCCCTTTACCTGGCTCCTGCACCGTCCGAGGTCTGAGCTTTGAGGGAGGAAGTCGCTTGTGGAGTTACTGGAGAGTTACCTGCGAGTTGCTGAGTCTTGGAAGTTTTGCGTCAGTCGGTTCACTGTGGGTCACGTTTTTGCCCGGTATACTATGAATCATCCATACGGTACAGCTGGGGCCTCACGGTTGCCCCCTGTACCGGCTCATTTCATTTCACCAAACTTTGCACTCATGTCACAAATTCTCGTTACAAGTCACTATCATTTCATGTCTGCGGTACAGCACGGGGCCTCACGGTTGCCCCCTGTACTAGCTCAAGTCAATTCACCATTCGTTCACTCATGTCACGCTATTTGTCGCTCACAAACCACTGGCCATTTTTCATGTCTGTCATATTTGGGGTCATGCAAAAACACGACTGCGCCACAGCCCTACTCCAAGTCACCAGCCAGCACGGGTTATCATTCCCATGGCTGCCACCTTTTCAGTTTTCCTCCATCTCCACGGCAACCTCTTACACACGTGCCCCCCCCCCCCCCCAACCCCCGGTTCAGGTCAGCGGCATGCCCGCACTCACACACCCGCCACATGGTTTGCTCGTACCGGCCGCACCACACACACCCCCCTCCAAAGTCAGCGCTGCTGCTGCAGACTTCCTCGTTTTCCCCACCGCTGCACCGGCCCGCCCCGCCGCTTCTCCTGCCGCGCTGTTGATGGCGGCCGCCCGCGTCCCAGTACCTGGTCTGCGCACGCGCGGCCGGTGGTTCTGCGCATGCGCGGCGGCGCGTGCGCAGCAGCCCGGCGGCCGCCCGCAGTGCGGCTGGTTGTGGGGGGTTCCGCCACAGTTCTGCTCGGCCCCGGTCTGACCACCTACGGATTCCTGACCGCATCCCCACTCCTAGCGTTGCCAAACACGTGTACCAGGTTCCCATGGCAGCCACCAACGCCGTTCCCCTCCTCACCAATCATCCCACACATTCCTTCCCCTCACACCCCTCGCCCAGCTCAGCGGCACGCCCGCCCTCTTTGTCACCAGATGCTCGCCGCAACCCGGCCGCTCCACACGCTTCCCCTCCACAAGACAACACCAGTGCCGTGGTCCCCCTCTTCCCCGCGCCTCCGTCCTCCTGCCGCGCTGCCGATGGCGACCGCCGCGTCCCGACGCCCGGTTTGCGCATGCGCGGCGGGGGCGCTGCGCGTGCGCGGCCACGGCGGCGCATGCGCGGTAGCCTGGCGGCCGGCCACAGGTGCCGCGCACGTGCGCTGCGTGTGTGCAAGGGTGGGGAGCCGAGGGGTGCCGCGTGCACACCCCTGCACCAGCACCACAGATCCAGCTACCGCTCCCCTCCATCAGCCAGCGCATTCAGGGGGGGGTGCAAGTTAATCATCACAAGAGCCTGCATCAGGGAACACACCCGCCATGCCAACATCCATGCACCCATAAAATCCACCACAAAATCCACACCATTCAAAACGCATCATACAACCACCAAAGAAACCCGCCATAGGGAAAAAAAATAAATAAAAAATCCCGCCATATGAAAAAAAAAAAAAAAAAACGCCATATGGAAAAAAAAAGAAAAAAAACCCGCCATATGTAAAAAAAAAAAAAAAAAACGCCATATAATGAAAAAAAAAAAAGAAAAAAAAAAATAATAATAATAAACCCGCCATATGTAAAAAAAAAAAAAAAAAAAATTTTTTATTAAAATCAAAAATACCCCCGGTTTCATTGCTACATTAATATCTCTGTGAAACCCCCCATGGAAAAATAAAAAAAAATAAAAAAAATGCGGCCGCGGCTAAGTACGGGGGACCGCTGGCATCCAGGGTTGTCCGTCTCTACCAGCTGCCGGCAGAGCCCGGAGCAGGCGGTCAGCTTCCTACCCCACACTCAATTAGGCAGCACGGTCGTCCAACACAAACCCGCCACATCACCCGCGTGCCCCATGGTCCAAAGTAAACAAATAAACAGATAAAAGAAAGGGAATCCCGCAATATAGTCCATGGCCACAAAAAAAAAAAATCTATACATATATATTTTTATTCTGCCATTAGTCGCCCACGCATGGCTTCTCCGTTTAGTTTCACTCACAGCACTCCGCCATTTGGTCTCCCACGCGTGTCTTCTCCGGTTTAGCACGCACCCACGACTCCACCATTAGTCTCTCACGCATGGTTTCTCCGGTTCAGTTGTATACATACGACTCCGCTATTTGAGTCTCTCACGCATGGCTTTCTCCATTTCAGTGTTTCACATACAACTCCGCCATTAGAGTCTCTCACACATGGCTTCTCCGTTTCAGTGTTTCACATATAACTCCGCCATTAGAGTCCCTCACGCATTACTTCGCCGGTTAGTTCACACACATTTCTCCGCCATTACAGACTCTCACGCATTACTTCGCCGTTTTAGTTTCACACACATTTCTCCGCCATTACAGACTCTCACGCATTACTTCGCCGTTTTTAGTTTTACACACATTTCTCCGTCATTATAGACTCTCATGCATTACTTCGTCGTTTTAGGTCACACTTATAACTCCGCCATTAGAGTCTCTCACGCGTTACTTCGCCGGTTACTTTCACACACATAACTCCGCCATTAGAGACTCTCTCGCATCACTTCACCGTTTTGGTTTCACACAATAACTCCGCCATTAGAGTCTCTCACATATGACTCCGCCATTAGAGTTTCTCACGTATGGCTTCTCCGTTTTAGTGTCACACACATGACTCCACATTAGTCTCACGCATGGCTTCTCAGTTTCAGTGTTACATACATAACTCCGCCATTAGAGTCTCTCACGCATCACTTTGCCGTGTTAGTTTACACATATGACTCCGCCATTAGTCTCACGCATGGCTTCTCCGTTTGGTGTCACACATATGGCTTCACCAGTAGAATCTCTCACGCACGGCCCTGCCATTAGAGTCTCTCACGCATGGCTTCTCCATATTATTTTACACAGATGGCTCCGCCATTAGAGTCTCTCACGCATGGCTTCTCCGTATTAATGTTTATACATATGGCTCCGCCATTAGAGTCTCACGCATGGCTTCTCCGTATTAATGTTATACATATGGCTCCGCCATTAGAGTCTCACGCATGGCTTCTCCGCATATATCTCTTACACATGACCCCGCCATTAGAGTCTCTCACGCATGGCTCCGCCATTAGAGTCTCTCACGCATGGCTTCTCCGTATTATATCTACACACACGACCCCGCCATTAGAGTCTCTCACGCATGGCTCCGCCATTAGAGTCTCTCACGCATGGCTTCTCCGTATTAATTTCACACACACGACCCCGCCATTAGAGTCTCTCACGCATGGCTCCGCCATTAGAGTCTCTCACGCATGGCTTCTCCGTATTAATTTCACACACACGACCCCGCCATTAGAGTCTCTCACGCATGGCTCTGCCATTAGAGTCTCTCACGCATGGCTTCTCCGTATTATTTTACACACACGACCCCGCCATTAGAGTCTCTCACGCATGGCTCCGCCATTAGAGTCTCTCACGCATGGCTTCTCCGTATTATTTTACACACATGGCTCCGCCATTAGAGTCTCTCACGCATGGCTTCTCCGTGTCAATTTTCACACATATGGCTCCGCCATTAGAGTCTCGCACGCATGGCTCCGCCATTAGAGTCTCTCACGTATCGCTTCCCCATTTTAATTCCACACACATAACTCTGCCAGTCGAGGCCGGCTGCGTGGTCCCACAACCAGCAGGTTCCATGTCTTTTCTGCCTTCAGACCCGCTCGCATGGCTCGGTCATCTGTGGCTTGCAATACAATTATCTTGTGGTGACTCGCACGCGTGGCTTGCGCCATTAGAGTCTCTCTCACGTTATCATTTTCTCTGACTTTTAATTTCTAGGTTGTCAGATTCCTCCTGGAGCATAACATCACGCCCACTTTTGTCATGTCTTCTCTTCTGGGGTTTGCTTCTTTTTGCCACCTTAAACTCAAATGTCATACAACGCCATCATACTCTATCTCACTGGCATTTTACACCACATGCTAATCTTACACCCTAATAACATCAGTTGCGTGGCCTCTCACCAAATCAAAACCATACTCAGAGGTATTCAGAAACGGAACCCGCGCGTCCAGCCCAGAGGCTACCCGTTAACAATCATATTTTCAAGGCATTATCCGAATTACTAGACGCCAAGCCTTCTGAAGCAGATACCAACTCCATCCTCAAAACAGCAATTTACTTGGCCTTCTACGGTTCCTGAGGCCCGGGGAATTCACTACAACCTACACGACCCAAGCCACACCTTGTCTTCTTGTCTCCCACTTGGCAAAACACATGGATCATTACGTCCTGACCTTACCTCACTCCAAGAGTAGTCAGCACTTACCCGTCAACATTTCATATCACCCCACGCACAACAGAGGGTGTCCAGTCAGGGTTCTGGATGCTTACAGACAACGTCACAAGTTTCTACCCTCTCAACTGCTACTTCACTACATGGTTCGGTACTCACCACCACCACCTTCATGACCCATGTCAGGTCACCCCTCACACAACTGGGCCTCAACGCAGCCAACTACTCAGGGCACTCCTTTCGCTTTGGAGCCGCGTCCACTCATGTCATCGGGAATTGGGGGCGCTGGAAGTCATCCGCTTACTCGCGATACATTCCCAATCCACCACAAGAGTTAAGAGATACTTTCCAAAACATGTCGGGTTGAGCTATTCATGTATATTTGACTACAATAACTGGTTATTTCATTTTTGCCCTCTTCTTTCTCAGGCCTACCTCATCCTCGGTTTCGGCACACCACAACCGACTACGCTTATTCCCTGATTTCCTAGGGTTCTTCACTGTACTACCGTAAGCGCCTCACACAAGTGTGAAGGCAGTTTGCCTGGATTTGTGGGAGGGGCTGAGGTCCGCCTCCAGCCTATTTAGGGCACCCCCTTTACCTGGCTCCTGCACCGTCCGAGGTCTGAGCTTTGACCCTCCCACCACTCCACTCATTTACAACTCATTTCTTCCATATCTCTATCCTTGGGTGGGCCCTCTTCTTTCTCAGGCCTACCTCATCCTCGGTTTCGGCACACCACAACCGACTACGCTTATTCCCTGATTTCCTAGGGTTCTTCACTGTACTACCGTAAGCGCCTCACACAAATATATATATAAGATTAAAGGAAG
The DNA here is from genome assembly GCF_014858855.1 of Bufo gargarizans. NCBI lineage: Eukaryota > Metazoa > Chordata > Amphibia > Anura > Bufonidae > Bufo > Bufo gargarizans. The sequence goes on from NC_058083.1 coordinate 95,986,397, forward strand.
AAATAGATCTTATGATTATAAGGCCCTAAGTTTCTTTTAAAGAATGATGTTATTATTTCTCCTTGCACTCCTACTTAGTGGATGTATGGCGTTTTCACTTTTCACCCAAAATGTTGAGAGACTAAACTTTATAAAGATGAATCAGGTGTGGATCAGCCAGGATTTCCACATGCCAGTGCCTGATGCATCAGACTAGGTTATTCTGGGTGTCACCCCAAAACATTGTGAAAAAACACTCTTTTCTTCTGGCCAACTGCTTCAGCCACTATTCTGATGCTGCCACCTACCTGATGCCACACACCTGCTGCCATGTTCTCCTACTGCCACTATCTTGTGCTGTTACTGCCACTGCTGTTGCCCCCCACCTCCCCACTCTATGACGGGACCACTATGTTGACTCCTTTAGCTGTTGCCACCCTCTTAGACAGGGCCACTAGTGTCCTTGTTTGGTCTTGTTGACATCAATTTGTGAAATGGAGGTTATGAAAATAAGGCCCTAGGTTTCTTCTAAAGAATAATATTATTATTTTTCCTTGAACTCCTACTTAGTGGATGTCTGCTCTGGAAGTTTTTTTGTTATTAAGCCGCTTTCAGATGAGCGGGTGTCATGCTGCAGACTCCCAGCCCAGTACCCGGCCTGTACTCCCAGCACTATTGAGTTATGATGCTATGTAACCCTTAGAGGTCTGGAATGTACTGCATTATGCCAGCATTATGTCAGTGTTATCCAATACATTCCAGAACTGTAAGGGTTACATAGCATCATAAATCAATATAATGCTATGTGAGCCCGGCAGTGCTGGGAGTTCAGGCCGGGTGCTGGGCTGTGAGTCCGCAGCAGACACCCACTCATCTGAAAGGGGCCTTAGTATCCCTAATGACAAGCTGATAACAAGGTCTCCTGTTGTTGGAACCCTCTGCTTTAGTTGTAATTTATGGTAGAACGCCACACCAACTTTTCAGTTTCTTCACAGCACCCCCATATGGCAAAGGAAGAATTACACAATCGTCATTGACTATAGTTTCTCACCTGGGTCCTCGCATGTAGGGGGTGACTGTCCACGTGCAGCTCTTGTACCCTGTATCTCTTTACCATCTTTGGAAACACACCAACAGTGTCCGGTGCTGCTATGACACTGCTTTGGTCTGTAGTCTCCTTTTTCATCACAATCCGGTACAAACGCTCCTAATATTGGTTTCCTTGGACTACGAACTTTCTGTCGTTCTTTTATGCAGGATTTTTCAGCTGATAAGACAAATGTAGAAAAACAAATAATAATCATGTGTGAATAATATAGAACTAGTATGTAGTCCATCCACTGATTTAATTGCATATTCTTCAATTTGCAGAAGTCGCTTTAACCCCTGTCTGTACGCAGGCGTGATGTGATCCCGGCCAGTGAGGGTGCCGGGCGCATGCGCTGAAGATTAGACGGAGAACGATGCCCATAGGATTGTATTGGGCATGTGCCGAATCTTGCGTCGGGGAGAGTAGTAGCCGCCCAGCAAAGTGAATATTGATGAGCTGGGCGGCGTTTCAAAACGGCAGTTGGGGGCGGCTGGCTGGGCGCAATTGGAGATGAAACGTCGCCCCTTGGGCAGATTGAAGACGAGTCAAGCAGGTTATAAACTTCAGTTTACTGTATTTATAAGGTGGACAGGGGGGATACTTAGATGATTTTAATACACTTTATAAGACCTGTACTGTCATATATATACCTAAATATGCTTATTGGGCTTCTCAGTGTCCCTTTAAGGAGTATAAACTTCTCTTTTCAATAAATACACAAAAGTGTCAAGCACTCAGATGTACTAGAACTGGACACTGATATATCATCATCAGAGTGTGAGACTGAACAGGAGACATCAGCCAGGGTTAACTCCACTCAATTCTTTGGGAGGCAAGGAGGGGGTAGGGGCAGAGGTAGAGGACGAAGAGGTAGAGGAGGCAACACTGGTGGGAGGGGTGGTTTTTTAGACAATACTCCTCCGGTGTCTCAATACCTACTTGGAAACAAAAATTCTGCATAAACCAGACCTTAGCCTTACCTCATATTCCCTCGTCCACGAACATGGAAGAATTGCAGGTCATCAATCTTTCACCTCGCCCCCTCACCACTTTAGAAATTCAAGTGCTTCGAAAGGGACTGTCCTTTGTGCCCATCCGTAGATTTGATCTGTTCGGGTGGGTGAAGGATCTGCACCTTTTCGCACGCAAGTTGAAATGGCGAAAACAATTTGCCACTCACGATCGACACAAATGTGAAGAATTAGGGATAGATCTGAATGATCTCCCGGATGTGCAAATTCTGACAGATTATACTCTGAAGCCTTGTGTAATCCTGGCAAGGGCCCATTCACGGATCTGCGCCCTCCCTCTAAAAAGATGCCCCCTCTAAATGACAATACACCCATTGATATTTTTGTATCGGTAGTGACCAACAAGCTCCTGTCACAACCAGACAGCTGAGAAGCTCTGACAGAGGCCTTTCAGAACCTCCTCCTTGAGTGTTCTTTGTTGTGGTATTCAGTTCCTCATCTCGTTAGCCTCTCTCAGCTGTGATGTAGTTGGACTGATTGCTTCCCTTTAAATTCCTCCCCACAATGCTTTACTGGGCGGCTTATACTTCTTCCTGGAGTGTGTGTGCATGCTGATCCTATTTCCCAGTCTGCTACTAAGTTAAGTGCTGTACATTTATCTGTTATTTTCTGTTTGCTGGATCCCAGGTGACCCTGACTCCCTCCGTGTCTGGTGTAGGGAGCCGGTGGTCGTGTCCCCTCACTATTGTAGGGTGTTCCGGTGTTATAAAGTCGAGGTACATGGATATGCAACCATCCACCTTTGGGATTTTTACATAGGCTGAGCAGCCAGGGAAAGTGCCAGCTCTTGTGCAGGGGTCTCCCTTTTGGTTCCTTAGCTTTGGATCCAGTGAGTCATATATGCATGTTGCATTGTCTTGTTTCCTGTACACCGTCCGTGACATTATAAGCCGCCAAAACCGTCTCAAGCATGGATCCGGTTTCACTTTTGGCTGAACGCTTCCAGGGTCTTTCATTGGAGGTAGCTGATCTCCGTAAGACTTTTTCTCAGCTTCAAGTGACCGGTTCAGCTTGCGTTCATGGAGTTTGTTCTGAGCCTAAGATCTCGCTCCCGGATACGTTCTCCGGGGGTAGTGAGAATTTTGTGCGTTTTAGAGAGGCTTGCAAACTCCATTTTCGCCTTCTTCCCATTCCTCTGGTGATGAGGAACGGAGGGTGGGGATCATTATATCGCTGCTCAGGGGTAACGCTCAGTCTTGGGCCTTTTCGCTGCCGGAGGGGGCACAACCTCTCCGTTCAGTGGATGAATTATTTTTAGCCCTGGGTCAGATATATGATGATCCGGATCGTATTGCTCTGGCTGAGTCTAGACTACGTCTATTATGCCAGGGTAAACAATCCGCAGAGATTTACTGCTCAGAATTTCGGAGATGGGCAGCTGATACTGGTTGGAATAATGCTGCACTCCGAAGTCAATTTTGCCATGGTCTTTCAGAGGGATTGAAAGATGCATTTGCCTTTCATGAGAGGCCTATTTCCTTGGACTCTGCTATGTCTCAGGCCGTTTGTATTGACAGGCGTCTTAGAGAGAGAGGAGAGATATCTCCTTCCTGTCATACTCAGTCCCAGGACAGTGCAGCGGTCTCATTCTGTGCGCAGGGGTCTCGGTCGCTGTCAGCCCCTTCTGAGCAGGAGCCCATGCAGCTGGGGTTGATTGCTTCTGACAATAGAAGATTCAGCTCGCATGGGAGGGTTTGTTTTTGTTGTGGAGGTATAAATCATTTGGCAAATGTTTGTCCCTCTAGGAGATTCAGGCAGTTTTCTGGGAGTAATAAAGAAACAAACAGGAAAAAATATTTTAAAAATGTTCCGTCTGTTACTATTGGCAGGGTTGAGGCGGAAATTGAAGGTTTTCCGTTTGCTTGTAGTTCCCATTTTGTCCTGCCTGCTAGGGTGGCGCTAGAGAGCAAGAGCATTTTTTGTGAGATTTTTGTGGATAGTGGAGCAGCTGTCAATCTCATTGATAATCCATTTGCAATAACTCATGGTTTCCAGGTGCGCACTTTGGGAAAGGATATTCCTGTTTTTGCTATTGATTCCGCTCCACTTTCTCAGAAATCATTATAGGGCATAGTTCACAATATCCGTTTAATTGTGAGTGATGCTCATGTTGAGGATGTGTCATGTTTCGTCCTTAGCGGTTTGCCTACTCCTCTAGTGTTGGGGCTACCCTAGCTCACTAAACATAACCCCACCATTGATTGACAAGCGAGGCAAATAAATGGTTGGAGTGACTTTTGCAGAGAGAATTGCCTCACGACATCTGTTTCTGAGGTTGCTACTAAGACTGTACCATCTTTTCTCTCTGAATTTTCGGATGTCTTCTCTGAGAGTGGAATTCAGGATTTGCCCCCGCACAGGGAGTACGATTGCCCTATTAATCTCATCCCAGGCGCCAAGCTGCCTAAATCTCGTTTATACAATCTTTCCCAACCTAAGAGGATCGCTATGTGTGCTTATATCTCTGAGAGTCTGAGAAAAGGACACATACGACCCTCAAAGTCACCTGTTGCCGCTGGTTTTTTCTTTGTTAAGAAAAAAGATGGTTCTTTAAGACCTTGTCTGGATTTCAGGGAGCTGAACAGTATCACTATTCGTGACCCTTATCCGCTTCCTCTTATCCCGGACCTGTTTAACCAGGTTGTTGGGGCTAAAGTCTTTTCCAAATTAGATCTAAGAGGGGCATACAACCTGGTCAGGGTCAGAGAAGGAGACGAATGGAAGACGGCCTTCAATACCCCTGAGGGCCATTTTGAGAATTTGGTTATGCCTTTTGGTTTGATGAATGCCCCAGACGTTTTTTCAGCATTTCGTGAACAGTATTTTTTATCATTTGATGGGAAAATTTGTATTAGTATATTTGGATGACATTTTGATTTTTTCTCCTGATTTCAAAACTCATAAGGAACATTTACGTCAGGTCTTGCTCATCCTGCGGGAGAATAAATTATATGCGAAACAGGAAAAATGTGTGTTTGCGGTTCCAGAAATTAAATTTCTGGGGTTTCTTCTCTCCGCTTCTGGTTTTCGCATGGACCCCGAGAAGGTCCGCGCTGTGCTTGAGTGGGAGCTTCCTGAGAATTAGAAGGCGCTGATGCGTTTTTTGGGCTTTGCCATTTATTACAGGAAGTTTATTTTGAATTATTCCTCTATTGTTAAACCACTCACTGATATGACCAGAAAGGGGGTAGATTTTTCTTCTTGGTCAGTAGAGGTGCGTAAGGCTTTTTCTAATATCAAGGAGAGTTTTGCTTCCGCTCCCATCTTGGTGCAACCTGATATTTCTTTACCCTTCATAGTTGAGGTTGATGCTTCTGAGGTGGGTGTGGGTGCGGTCTTGTCTCAGGGTTCCTCTCCTGCCAAATGGCGACCGTGTGCTTTTCTCGAAAAAACTCTCCTCCGCAGAGAGAAATTACGATGTGGGAGATAGGGAATTGTTGGCCATCAAGTTGGCTTTTGAGGAATCGCACCATTGGCTAGAGGGAGCCAGACACCCTATTACCGTATTTACTGACCATAAAAATCTGGCCTTCTTGGAGTCAGCCAAGCGTCTGAACCCGAGACAGGCCAGATGGTCTTTGTTCTTTTCTAGGTTTAATTTTGTTGTCACGTTCCGCCCTGGAGTTAAGAATGTGAAGGCAGATGCCCTGTCACGTTGTTTTCCGGGAGGCGGGAATTTTGCAGACCCGGGTCCCATTTTGGCTGAAGGTGTGGTGGTCTCTGCTCTTTTTTCTGAATTGGAGGCAGAGGTGCAGGCAGACCAGTCAGAGGCTCCTGATCTTTGTCCTCCTGGGAGGTTGTTTGTGCCTCTCGCTTTAAAACACAAGATTTTTAAGGAACACCACGATACGGTCCTTGCTGGGCACCCGGGGGCAAGAGCCACACTGGATCTCATCGCTCAGAGATTCTGGTGGCCTGCGCTTCGTAAATCGGTTGAGGGTTTTGTGGCAGCCTGCGAGACCTGCGCTCGTGCCAAAGTCCCTCATTCTGGTGGTGGACCTTTTTAGCAAAATGGTGCATTTCATCCCTTTTCCTGGTTTGCCCAATGCTAAGACGCTGGCCCAGGCATTTATTGATCACATTGTCAAATTTTCCAGATTCTGGAAGGCTTTCTGTTCTCGCTTGGGGGTTCGGTTGTCATTCTCTTCTGCTTTCCACCCGCAGTCGAATGGCCAGACAGAGCGCGTCAATCAGAATCTGGAGACATATCTGCGCTGTTTTGTGGCGGAGAATCAAGAGGATTGGTGTTCTTTTTTGTCCCTTGCTGAGTTTGCTTTAAATAACCGTTGTCAGGAGTCCTCTGATAAGTCACCATTTTTTGGTGCATATGGGTTTCATCCGCAGTTTGGGACTTTCTCGGGAGAGGGGTCTTCTGGTTTACTTGATGAGGACAGATTCTCCTCGTCTTTGTCATCTATTTGGCAAAAGATTCAGGATAATCTAAAGAGCATGAGTGAGAGATATAAGCGTGTGGCAGATAAGAGACGTGTGCTTGGTCCGGACCTGAATGTTGGTGATCTGGTGTGGTTGTCTACCAAGAATATCAAATTGAAGGTTCCCTCCTGGAAGTTGGGTCCTAGGTTTATTGGGCCTTACAAAATCCTGTCTGTCATCAATCCTGTTGCCTACCGTCTTGATCATCCTCAGACTTGGAAGATCCATAATGTTTTTCATAAGTCCTTATTGAAACCTTATGTTCAACCCATTGTACCCTCGCCTTTGCCTCCTCCTCCGATTATGGTTGATGGGAATCTTGAATTTCAGGTCTCTAGGATTGTGGATTCTCATCTTGTCCGCGGTTCTCTTCAGTACCTTGTTCATTGGGAGGGTTATGGTCCTGAGGAGAGGATGTGGGTCCCAGTGACGGACATTAAGGCCTCTCGTCTCATCAGGGCTTTCCATAGGTCCCATCCTGAGAAGGTGGGTTCTGAGTGTCCGGAGTCCACTCGTAGAGGGAGGGGTACTGTCACAACCAGACAGCTGAGAAGCTCTGACAGAGGCCTTTCAGAACCTCCTCCTTGAGTGTTCTTTGTTGTGGTATTCAGTTCCTCATCTCGTTAGCCTCTCTCAGCTGTCATGTAGTTGGACTGATTGCTTCCCTTTAAATTCCTCCCCATAATGCTTTACTGGGCGGCTTATACTTCTTCCTGGAGTGTGTGTGCATGCTGATCCTATTTCCCAGTCTGCTACTAAGTTAAGTGCTGTACATTTATCTGTTATTTTCTGTTTGCTGGATCCAAGGTGACCCTGACTCCCTCCGTGTCTGGTGTAGGGAGCCGGTGGTTGTGTCCCCTCACTATTGTAGGGTGTTCAGGTGTTATATAGTCGAGGTACGTGGATATGCAACCATCCACCTTTGGGATTTTTGCATAGGCTGAGCAGCCAGGGAAAGTGCCAGCTCTTGTGCAGGGGTCTCCCTTTTGGTTCCTTAGCTTTGGATCCAGTGAGTCATATATGCATGTTGCATTGTCTTGTTTCCTGTACACCGTCCGTGACAGCTCCGTCATTTAGACATGTATCAGGGTGGTGCTGAGAACCTGAGATGGGCAGAAAGGGAAGCTTTGAAAGAACTACAGGTGGACAATGAACTGGTTATTAAACCATCTGATAAAGGGGGTAATATTGTGGTGTTAGGACATGAGAAATATCAAAGGATGTGTTTGAACATCCTTAGTGATGAATCCACATATAGAAAACTCCCTTCAGATCCCACAGTGGGGTTCAGACTCGAACTACGAACCATCTTAATGAGTGCTTTGACCAATAAACTTATTGACAAGGCCGAATTTGCTTTTATGCTCCCTGATCATCCGGTTCTGGCCACTTTTTACAGCCTGCCCAAAATACACAAAGGCTATGACCCCCTGAAAGGGAGGCCAATTCTATCTGGTACCGACAGTCTTACTGCGAATATCAGTACGTATGTGGATGCCATTTTGAGACCTTTCGTTATCAGCTCGCCGTCCTATGCTAGAGATACCATGGACGTGCTAGCAAGGTTAAATGGTATCCAATGCGACAAAGGTACTCAGTTGGCCAGTTTAGATGTTGAGGCCCTCTACAGCTCTATTCCTCACCATCTGGGCTGTAGAGCGGTTCTCTCATTCCTACAACAGAGGGGTGAACATCTGCTGGGTCATAATGCATTCATCATGGAGCTTCTTGAGTTCATTTTGACACATAATGTGTTCTTTTTTAATGGGAAGATCTTCCACCAGCTCAGGGGAGTCGCAATGGGTAGTCCGTGTGCCCCCACTTTTGCGAATCTCTTCCTGGGCTGGTGGGAGAGGGAACAGGTTTTCTCTGACGACATGGAACAATTTACTGTAGCTATCCCCCTGTGGATCAGGTACATTGATGATGTGCTGATTCTCTGGGGGGCTAGCACTACTTTGTTCCAGGAATTTGTGGCTGCCTTGAATAACGAGTTGGGCCTATTTCTTACCTCAGAAATTAATGAGTCAGATCTCGTTTCATGATTTGACCATCACGCTCAATACTTCTGGGGACATTGTGACCAGTATGTATAGAAAACCAACTGCCACAAACAATTTATTGAGATGGGAAAGTGGTCATCCTAAAGCTCTCAAAAGAGGTATTCCCAAGGGGCAATACTTAAGAACCCATAGGAATAGTTCCCAACTGTCGGATTTTAGAAAAGCTGCTTCTGACTTGCAGGACAGATTCCTACTTCGAGAATATCCTTCTAAATTACTCAAACAAGCCTACCAACACTCCTTGAGCTTGAATAGAGATTCGCTATTATCCCCCAAACAAAATCCACAAGGGGTTGATAATGTGCAGATCATTGGGACTTTTGACAGTGCCCATGATCAAGTACGTCATGTACTGTCAGAACACTGGGATATTCTCAGATCCGACACGGATATTGGTCACCTAATCCCTGACAAACCAGCAATTACTTTCCGTCGTAGCCAGAACGTACGTGACATCCTAGTTCACAGTATGTATCAGAGCCCTAAACAACATACCTGGCTGCATAACTCTGTCTCAGGCACCTTTCCCTGTGATACCTGTAAGTTTTGTGGCTACATTAATAAGAACAAATCATTTACCGGTAACTTATCTGACAACATTTTCTTTATTAGACCATTTGCGAACTGTAAATCGACTGGCGTGGTCTATTTGATGACATGTAGATGTGGCCTTAAGTATGTTGGGAAAATGATACGGGAGCTAAGACGGCGTATAGGCGAACACGTGTCTGATATCAACAAATCCCAAGATACACTGATTGCTCGCCATGTGGTTGAATGCCACAGTGGAAATGCTGCTTCCATAAAATTCCAGGGCATTGATGTGGTGAAGAGATCACTGCGAGGAAGGGACGTAGACCGCATTCTCCTACAAAAGGAGGCACAATGGATCTTTAGGCTTGGGACTATTAAACCCAATGGTCTAAACAATGCCATTTCTTATGTTTCGTTCATTTGATGTGGTTATTATCCATCTCTTTTATATTCTTATTGAATATTAATTTTATCCCTTTCTCCTCGCCACTACTATCCCATTTCTTCCAATCTCCCTTAGGTAGATTATTCATACGTGTGTGAAGCGTTGTTCATTACCTGGAGAGGTTTCATATGCTACTGGCTCTCCCCTGCATGATTTGGAGGGGCTACTACATAAATTGTTCTATATTGGTAAATGTTAACATCTTATTTTCTATTAATATTTTACAACAGTTTTTGATTGTATTACTTCATGACCGTTTACATCTGGTCATATGTTATTACATCATCAGTTGCCACCTCTATATTGTCACTGTTACCGTTGCCTTGCTGTATATTGTTCAGCTTGATGATCCCCCTTTTGCTCTTCTGTCACTGCTGCCGATTCTTGTATGAGGCCGCTGTTTTATTCCCTGATACACTGTTATGATGCAGCGCTAGTGCGCTGACCTCCGCAACACATCTTCGCTCCTCCCCTGTCGGCAGCTGACCAGCCCAGTATGAATATTTCATGAGGTGGATTGGCTGCCGATGGGAGGCGTGTTCATGGGGGCGTGGTGTTTGCCCTTTAAATCACGGCGTCTGGCTGGCCGCTTAGCGGCCATCACAGTGCCGGGGCTATGTCTGTATATAGCAGCACACCGTCTCCCACATCAGGATTCGGTGTTATTCAGCAAAATCTTTGTGTAGCACGCCGTCTCCCAGTTTAGGGTCTCGGCTCAAGCTGTTTGGGTGTACTAGCTACGTCGGCTCCTGATGAAGTGCACGAACTAGATGCACGGAAACACGTAGAGCCGTAGCTTAGTGTGGTCAGGGCTGCTGAGTGCTGGATGTACATAAGCCGACACCAGCACCTGCGTTTTTTTGTGCACCTGCACGAGGGCTAGTGTTTGAGGGACGGCATAGCGCACTGCTGTTCCTCTCACTAACCATCACTGCCCAGTGAGACGCCTGTCACTGGTCAGTTCATTTTGTATGCTGCGTATGGTATCCCTCTGTATGTTCCTGCAGTTTGGCGAGAGAGAAAAGAAAGGGGAGAGGCGCTCATAGGGTGGTGGGTAGCGGTTGTGTTGTTCTGCGTAATGGTCGAAGTGTGCTCACCTTTTGGTGTTGTGCTGGTTGGAGCTCAACGTCCGTGAAGGTAGGTACACGTGGAGAAATAAGGGGGCGTTGGTTATTTTGGAAAGGTCGGTGCTGCCAATACCCGTTCGGTCCCTTAGGTGGAGTTGCCAGGGACTCCTAGGGACTGTGAAGGAAGAAGTTGCTGGTTTGTGTGCGATTGCACACAGTAGGGTATTTGTTTGGCGCACAAAAGGACGACCTCAGACAGTGGACTTTGGTGAAATAGCTGTTTTTATTGTTCAGTAGACAACGCGTTTCGGAGTTTATAACTCCTTTATCAAGTCTAAAACAAGGGTATAAAAGAAAAAAATGCCGGAGGCAAGAGATGTATCCCCACCTGGTTAGATGGGTGTGGACATGCATTAAACAGTGGAATATTTAGAGAGTTTGTGCGCGTGCCTTTAAGCATTAAAATGTGCATAGTTATATACAAAAAAATTATTTATATATAAAATAATGATGATAAAGGCAATAATAAGATCTGTAGTTTGCAGAGAAATAAAAATGCAAATGTCAGTGACAGCTGCAGCAGTTGATTAAAAGCGAAGGAAGTCAGTAAGTATTCGGTGGTCCGCGTATGAGGTCACTATTGGGCCCAGGTGTGTATTATTTCTGCTGGCATAAAAGATTGTGTGCTCAAGTATGTTTCAGGAGGACTGTGGTTATCGGATGAGTGAATGTATATGGCGTGTGAAGGCTGGTGTCCCTAGTGCGGTATGTGTGTGTGTTATGACGGTATTAGGTTGAATGTGGTTGTGGGGGGGGGGGGGGGGTTGGGGGTTTACCTTAATCGGGCGTCAGCAGAGAGACAGGCCAGATGGCTGTGGGAATAAAAACACAACAAATGAGAAGACGGACACTGGGCAAAGGGGCATGATGATGTCTGTGTGTGTGGTGATGGAACTGAGGGGGGGGGGGGGGTGCGAGGAAATATGACAGGTGGCAGGTTGGGGGGGGGGGAAATGTGGTGCAGTGCAATGTGATGTAGTGTGTTGTGTTTGGAATATGGCTGTGGGGGTAATAAAGAAGGTGGGGGTAATATAATGAAGGGGGCGGGTGGCCGGTGGTGATGAGAAGGGTGGGTGCAGTGTGTGGTGGTATTTTGATGGTGCTGGAGGGAGGAGGATGGATATCCTGTATAATGGTGGGGATTGTGAGCTGTGCTGGTGGAATGTGGCCCCACATGGTGGTTAGATAGGCTGACCAAGTTATTTGGGGTGCAATGGGGGATGTGGACATCACAAGCGCTGTGGCTGTCTGCCTCTTACCTGGAGCGTCTGGTTTGTGCTGGGAACGCCGCTCTCCATGTGTCTGAGCGCGCGCTTTTTGAGTTCGGGTGGCGGGGGCGGGGTTGTGACGTCAGACGGGGGCGTGGTGGTGACGTCAGGCGGGAAGGCTACTGGTATTGCTGCGCCGATCAGCTGATGTGCTAAGGGGGCGGGGGAGGGCGGTGTCCATGGTTGTTATGCCGATCAGCTGGTGTGCTGGGGGCGGGGTTGTGACGTCCTTGAGTGCTGCTCGGCTGGCGCTGGGCAGTGAGGGAATATGTAATGTGATGAGTAGTGGACAGTTTAATGTGTTATGTTGGCAGCACGGGGGGGAGAGGGGAAATGGGGGGGGCTGGTGCTGTGTAATGTTATGTGTTGATGGGGTGTTTTGATGGGGTGGCTGTGATGGGGTGTTTTGATGGGATGTGATGTGATGAAGGGGCTGGTGTGTTGTGGCTGGTTTGATTCATTTGAAATAGGGTGGGGAGTGTACTAGGGTGGCTGGTTTGAGGCATGTATATGACCTAGAGTGGCGCGGTAGTTGGCAGGTGGGCAGAAGGGATGTGGTGGTGGAGAGAAGGGGGGGGGGAATTATTGGGATGGATGGTGGTAAGGTGGGTGGGAACGGAGAGGTGGGAGCGTGAGTGCTGTGGGTGCTGGAGGTGGTGGGCACGCCGGGGGTTTGACATGGTGGGGTAGGATGATTGGAGATGGGGGAGGGGAGTGGATGGGTGTGGAGGGGAGGCAGTGAAGGAAAGGGCAGTGGTGTGTGTGAAACAATATGGAGTGGTGCGTGGCAGAGTGCGTGGTGTGATTTGAAGGGCAGGGATCCGGGTTTGTTTAGATGCAGTTGGTTTCTAACAGTTCGTTTAGGCAATCTGGGTTTTAGAAGCAGTTGGTTTCTAGCGATTCATTTAGGCCGTATGGTTCTATGGTTTGTAGTTTGAATATCCAGTACATTTCTTTTCTCCTCAATTTCTGGTAGCGGTTACCATGGGTGGCTGGGATTTCTTCAATGGGTAGTAGGGAGAGGTCTCCTGCATCCTTGTTGTGTGCCTGCAGGAAATGTCGGGATACTCCATGTTTGAGGAAGCCGTTCGTGATGTTCCAACGGTGTTTGTTCATCCTCTCTCTCAGAGTGAGGGTGGTCCGGCCAACGTATTGTAATCCACAGCTGCATTCCAATAAATAAATGATGTATGATGATGAACAGTTTAGGAAGTGCTTTATTTCAAAATTTTCTCCTGTTACATTACTGGAGAATTTGGTGGTCCGATTTGAGATGTTCAGACAACACTTACATCTTTGGTGTCCGCATTTATAACTTCCAAGCATTTTGGGAAAGAGGCTCAAAATGGCTGGGGGATGTTTTTTCTGAATGCGCAAGCGACTAGGGGCGATGAGATTTTTGATTGTTTGGGCTCTTCTGAACGTTATGTGTGGTTCTGGTCGTATATGTTTCGTTAGGAAGGGATCCGCTTGTAGTATCTGCCAGTGCTTCTTCAGTATATTTCTCAGGGTCGTGTGGTTGGTATTGAATGTGGTTATGAAGGATGTCTTGTATTTTTTGGTGGTATCTGGATCACTTGGTTTGGTGATTGGTGGTTTTGTTTCTGATGGTAGGCAGTCATCCTGGGTGTATTTCTGTGCCTGCCGTAGTGCTGCTTTGATGACGCCGCATGGGTATCCTTTGTTGCGGAATCTTTTTTCAATTACCTGGCTTTGTAGTTTGAAGTCTTCATCCTTTGTGCAATTTCGACGGATCCGCTTGAATTGGCTGAATGGTATGTTATTTTTCCATTTTTTGTGGTGTGCGCTCCTATAGTCCAGATAACTGTTTCCATCTACTTTTTTAAAAAAGGTCTTTGTTTCGATGATATTTTCCTTAGTGGATAGGACTAGGTTCAGGTATTCTATAGATGTTTCGGAATAGTTGGCTGTAAAGGTGAGATTGAAGTTATTTTTGTTTAGGTGGGTGGTGAAATTGTTGGCCTCTTCTAGGCTGCCATCCCAGATCAAAAGCAAGTCATCGATATAACGTTTGTAGAAGACTAGTTTGTCTTGCCAAGGGTGTTTGTTGTAGATGAATTGGTTTTCGAAGATTCCCATGTACAGGTTCGCGAAGCTGGGCGCGAATCGCGTCCCCATAGCGGTCCCTCTGGTCTGTTTGTAGATTTTGTTCTCAAAATTGAAGATGTTGTGTTTGAAAATGAAGTCGATGCCGTCCAGAATGAATTTTCCTGTGAGGTTGGCAGGTTCGTGTCTTGTTGTAGGTAGGGATGAGCGAACTCGAACTGTATAGTTCGGGTTCGTACCGAATTTTGGGGTGTCCGTGACACGGACCCGAACCCGGACATTTTCGTAAAAGTCCGGGTTCGGTGTTCGTCGCTTTCTTGGCGCTTTTGTGACGCTTTCTTGGCGCTTTTTGAAAGGCTGCAAAGCAGCCAATCAACAAGCGTCATACTACTTGCCCCAAGAGGCCGTCACAGCCATGCCTACTATTGGCATGGCTGTGATTGGCCAGAGCACCATGTGACCCAGCCTCTATTTAAGCTGGAGTCACATAGCGCCGCCCGTCACTCTGCTCTGATTAGCGTAGGGAGAGGTTGCGGATGCGACAGTAGGGCGAGATTAGGCAGATTAACTCCTCCAAAGGACTTCACTTGATTAATCGATCGATCTGCAGCTGTGCATCATTGAGCTGCTGAAATTCAAATGCTCACTCACTGTTTTTAGGCTGCCCAGACCGTTTGTCAGTCACTTTTTTCTGGGGTGATCGGCGGCCATTTTGTGTCTTGTGCGGTGCTGCGACCAAGTGCATCCAAGCTGCGACCAAGTGCATTTAACCCTCAATGGTGTGGTTGTTTTTTGGCTAAAGCCTACATCAGGGTGAAGCTGTCACACCAAGTGCATTTAACCAGCAATAGTCTGTTTATTTTTTGGCCATATACTACATCAGGGGCAAGCTGCGCCCCTCACCAAGTGCATTTAACCCTCAGTAGTGTGGTTGGTCAAGCTATCACACCAAGTGCATTTAACCAGCAATAGTCTGTTCATTTTTTGGCCATATACTAAATCAGGGGCAAGCTGCGCCCGTCACCAAGTGCATTTAACCAGCAATAGTCTGTTCATTTTTTGGCCATATACTACATCAGGGGCAAGCTGCGCCCGTCACCAAGTGCATTTAACCCTCAGTAGTGTGGTTGGTCAAGCTATCACACCAAGTGCATTTAACCAGCAATAGTCTGTTCATTTTTTAGCCATATACTAAATCAGGGGCAAGCTGCGCCCGTCACCAAGTGCATTTAACCAGCAATAGTCTGTTCATTTTTTGGCCATATACTACATCAGGGGCAAGCTGCGCCCGTCACCAAGTGCATTTAACCCTCAGTAGTGTGGTTGGTCAAGCTATCACACCAAGTGCATTTAACCAGCAATAGTCTGTTCATTTTTTGGCCATATACTAAATCAGGGGCAAGCTGCGCCCGTCACCAAGTGCATTTAACCAGCAATAGTCTGTTCATTTTTTGGCCATATACTACATCAGGGGCAAGCTGCGCCCGTCACCAAGTGCATTTAACCCTCAGTAGTGTGGTTCGTCAAGCTGTGACACCAAGTGCATTTAACCAGCAATAGTCTGTTCATTTTTTGGCCATATACTACATCAGGGGCAAGCTGCGCCCGTCACCAAGTGCATTTAACCAGCAATAGTGTGGTTATTTTTTGGCCATATCCCAGTCTAATTCTGTCACTAAATCCATACCGGTCACCCAGCGCCTAAATACTAGGCCTCAAATTTATATCCCGCTAAATCTCTCGTTACCGCTGTCCTGTTGTGGCTGGGAAAGTTATTTAGTGTCCGTCAAAGCACATTTTTTGTTCTGGGTTGAAGTACAATTCCCAATTTAGCAATTTCATAATTTAGTGGTTCCTGCTATATCAGAGCTATTTGAAATCTATCCCTAAAAGGGTATATAATATTCAAGGTGCACATAGGGTCATTCAGAATAACTTCACACACACGCTACTGTGCATTTCCAAGTCTAATTCTGTCGCTAAATCCATACCGGTCACCCAGCGCCTAAATACTAGGCCTCAAATTTATATCCCGCTAAATCTCTCGTTACCGCTGTACTGTTGTGGCTGGGAAAGTTATTTAGTGTCCGTCAAAGCACATTTTTTGTTCTGGGTTGAAGTACAATTCCCAATTTAGCAATTTCATAATTTAGTGGTTCCTGCTATATCAGAGCTATTTGAAATCTATCCCTAAAAGGGTATATAATATTCAAGGTGCACATAGGGTCATTCAGAATAACTTCACACACACGCTACTGTGCATTTCCAAGTCTAATTCTGTCACTAAATCCATACCGGTCACCCAGCGCCTAAATACTAGGCCTCAAATTTATATCCCGCTAAATCTCTCGTTACCGCTGTCCTGTTGTGGCTGGGAAAGTTATTTAGTGTCCGTCAAAGCACATTTTTTGTTCTGGGTTGAAATACAATTCCCAATTTAGCAATTTCATAATTTAGTGGTTTCTGCTATATCAGAGCTATTTGAAATCTATCCCTAAAAGGGTATATAATATTCAAGGTGCACATAGGGTCATTCAGAATAACTTCACACACACGCTACTGTGCATTTCCAAGTCTAATTCTGTTAGTAAATCCATACCGGTCACCCAGCGCCTAAATACTAGGCCTCAAATTTATATCCCGCTGAATTTGAATACAATACATTGGGCCAAATAATATTTTTGTTGTTGTGGTGAACCATAACAATGAGAAAAACATCTAGTAAGGGACGCGGACGTAGACATGGTCGTGGTGGTGTTAGTGGACCCTCTGGTGCTAGGAGAGGACGTGGCCGTTCTGCCACATCCACACGTCCTAGTGTACCAACTACCTCAGGTCCCAGTAGCCGCCAGAATTTACAGCGATATATGGTGGGGCCCAATGCCGTTCTAAGGATGGTAAGGCCTGAGCAGGTACAGGCATTAGTCAATTGGGTGGCCGACAGTGGATCCAGCACGTTCACATTATCTCCCACCCAGTCTTCTGCAGAAAGCGCACAGATGGCGCCTGAAAACCAACCCCATCAGTCTGTCACATCACCCCCATGCATACCAGGGAAACTGTCTCAGCCTCAAGTTATGCAGCAGTCTCTTATGCTGTTTGAAGACTCCGCTGGCAGGGTTTCCCAAGGGCATCCACCTAGCCCTTCCCCAGCGGTGAAAGATATAGAATGCACTGACGCACAACCACTTATGTTTCCTGATGATGAGGACATGGGAATACCACCTCAGCATGTCTCTGATGATGACGAAACACAGGTGCCAACTGCTGCGTCTTTCTGCAGTGTGCAGACTGAACAGGAGGTCAGGGATCAAGACTGGGTGGAAGACGATGCAGGGGATGATGAGGTCCTAGACCCCACATGGAATGAAGGTCGTGCCACTGACTTTCACAGTTCGGAGGAAGAGGCAGTGGTGAGACCGAGCCAACAGCGTAGCAAAAGAGGGAGCAGTGGGCAAAAGCAGAACACCCGCCGCCAAGAGACTCCGCCTGCTACTGCCCGCCGCCATCTGGGACCGAGCACCCCAAAGGCAGCTTCAAGGAGTTCCCTGGCATGGCACTTCTTCAAACAATGTGCTGACGACAAGACCCGAGTGGTTTGCACGCTGTGCCATCAGAGCCTTAAGCGAGGCATTAACGTTCTGAACCTGAGCACAACCTGCATGACCAGGCACCTGCATGCAAAGCATGAACTGCAGTGGAGTAAACACCTTAAAACCAAGGAAGTCACTCAGGCTCCCCCTGCTACCTCTTCTGCTGCTGCCGCCTCGGCCTCTTCTGCTGCTGCCGCCTCGGCCTCTTCCTCCGCCTCTGGAGGAACGTTGGCACCTGCCGCCCAGCAAACAGGGGATGTACCACCAACACCACCACCACCACCTCCGTCACCAAGCGTCTCAACCATGTCACACGGCAGCGTTCAGCTCTCCATCTCACAAACATTTGAGAGAAAGCGTAAATTCCCACCTAGCCACCCTCGATCCCTGGCCCTGAATGCCAGCATTTCTAAACTACTGGCCTATGAAATGCTGTCATTTATGCTGGTGGACACAGACAGCTTCAAACAGCTCATGTCGCTTGCTGTCCTACAGTATGTTGTTCCCAGCCACCACTACTTCTCCAAGAGAGCCGTGCCTTCCCTGCACAACCAAGTATCCGATAAAATCAAGTGTGCACTGCGCAACGCCATCTGTGGCAAGGTCCACCTAACCACAGATACGTGGACCAGTAAGCATGGCCAGGGACGCTATATCTCCCTAACTGCACACTGGGTAAATGTAGTGGCAGCTGGGCCCCAGGCGGAGAGCTGTTTGGCGCACGTCCTTCCGCCGCCAAGGATCGCAGGGCAACATTCTTTGCCTCCTGTTGCCACCTCCTCCTTCTCGGCTTCCTCCTCCTCTTCTTCCACCTGCTCATCCAGTCAGCCACACACCTTCACCACCAACTTCAGCACAGCCCGGGGTAAACGTCAGCAGGCCATTCTGAAACTCATATGTTTGGGGGACAGGCCCCACACCGCACAGGAGTTGTGGCGGGGTATTGAACAACAGACCGACGAGTGGTTGCTGCCGGTGAGCCTCAAGCCCGGCCTGGTGGTGTGTGATAATGGGCGAAATCTCGTTGCAGCTCTGGGACTAGCCAATTTGACGCACATCCCTTGCTTGGCGCATGTGCTGAATTTGGTGGTGCAGAAGTTCATTCACAACTACCCCGACATGTCAGAGCTGCTGCATAAAGTGCGGGCCGTCTGTTCGCGCTTCCGGCGTTCACATCCTGCTGCTGCTCGCCTGTCTGCGCTACAGCGTAACTTCGGCCTTCCCGCTCACCGCCTCATATGCGACGTGCCCACCAGGTGGAACTCCACCTTGCACATGCTGGACAGACTGTGCGAGCAGCAGCAGGCCATAGTGGAGTTTCAGCTGCAGCACGCACGGGTCAGTCGCACTACAGAACAGCACCACTTCACCACCAATGACTGGGCCTCCATGCGAGACCTGTGTGCCCTGTTGCGCTGTTTCGAGTACTCCACCAACATGGCCAGTGGCGATGACACCGTTATCAGCGTTACAATACCACTTCTATGTCTCCTTGAGAAAACACTTAGGGCGATGATGGAAGAGGAGGTGGCCCAGGAGGAGGAGGAGGAGGAGGAGGAAGAGGGGTCATTTTTAGTACTTTCAGGCCAGTCTCTTCGAAGTGACTCAGAGGGAGGTTTTTGGCAACAGCAGAGGCCAGGTACAAATGTGGCCAGCCAGGGCCCACTACTGGAGGACGAGGAGGACGAGGATGAGGAGGAGGTGGAGGAGGATGAGGATGAAGCATGGTCACAGTGGGGTGGCACCCAACGCAGCTCGGGTCCATCACTAGTGCGTGGCTGGGGGGAAAGGCAGGACGATGACGATACGCCTCCCACAGAGGACAGCTTGTCCTTACCCCTGGGCAGCCTGGCACACATGAGCGACTACATGCTGCAGTGCCTGCGCAACGACAGCAGAGTTGCCCACATTTTAACCTGTGCGGACTACTGGGTTGCCACCCTGCTGGATCCACGCTACAAAGACAATGTGCCCACCTTACTTCCTGCACTGGAGCGTGATAGGAAGATGCGCGAGTACAAGCGCACGTTGGTAGACGCGCTACTGAGAGCATTCCCAAATGTCACAGGGGAACAAGTGGAAGCCCAAGGCCAAGGCAGAGGAGGAGCAAGAGGTCGCCAAGGCAGCTGTGTCACGGCCAGCTCCTCTGAGGGCAGGGTTAGCATGGCAGAGATGTGGAAAACTTTTGTCAACACGCCACAGCTAACTGCACCACCACCTGATACGCAACGTGTTAGCAGGAGGCAACATTTCACTAACATGGTGGAACAGTACGTGTGCACACCCCTCCACGTACTGACTGATGGTTCAACCCCATTCAACTTCTGGGTCTCTAAATTGTCCACGTGGCCAGAGCTAGCCTTTTATGCCTTGGAGGTGCTGGCCTGCCCGGCAGCCAGCGTTTTGTCTGAACGTGTATTCAGCACGGCAGGGGGCGTCATTACAGACAAACGCAGCCGCCTGTCTACAGCCAATGTGGACAAGCTGACGTTCATAAAAATGAACCAGGCATGGATCCCACAGGACCTGTCCGTCCCTTGTCCAGATTAGACATTAACTACCTCCCCTTAACCATATATTATTGGACTCCAGGGCACTTCCTCATTCAATCCTATTTTTATTTTCATTTTACCATTATATTGCGAGGCTACCCAAAGTTGAATGAACCTCTCCTCTGTCTGGGTGCCAGGGCCTAAATATATGCCAATGGACTGTTGCAGTGGTGGCTGACGTGAAGCCTCATTCTCTGCTATGACATGCAGACTAATTCTCTGCTGACATGAAGCCAGATTGTCTGTTACGGGACCTCTCTCCTCTGCCTGGGTGCTGGGCCTAAATTTATGAAAATGGACTGTTGCAGTGGTGGGTGACGTGAAGCCTCATTCTCTGCTATGACATGCAGACTGATTCTCTGCTGACATGAAGCCAGATTGTCTGTTACGGGACCTCTCTCCTCTGCCTGGGTGCTGGGCCTAAATATATGCCAATGGACTGTTGCAGTGGTGGCTGACGTGAAGCCTGATTCTCTGCTATGACATGCAGACTGATTCTCTGCTGACATGAAGCCAGATCCTCTGTTACGGGACCTCTCTCCTCTGCCTGGGTGCTGGGCCTAAATTTATGAAAATGGACTGTTGCAGTGGTGGGTGACGTGAAGCCTGATTCTCTGCTATGATATGAAGACTGATTCTCTGCTGACATGAAGCCAGATTCTCTGTTACGGGACCTCTCTCCTCTGCCTGGGTGCCGGGGCCTAAATATCTGAGAATGGACTGTTCCAGTGGTGGGTGACGGGAAGCCAGATTCTCTGCTATGGGACCTCTCTCCAATTGATTTTGGTTAATTTTTATTTATTTAATTTTTATTTTAATTCATTTCCCTATCCACATTTGTTTGCAGGGGATTTACCTACATGTTGCTGCCTTTTGCAGCCCTCTAGCCCTTTCCTGGGCTGTTTTACAGCCGTTTTAGTGCCGAAAAGTTCGGGTCCCCATTGACTTCAATGGGGTTCGGGTTCGGGACGAAGTTCGGATCGGGTTCGGATCCCGAACCCGAACATTTCCGGGAAGTTCGGCCGAACTTCTCGAACCCGAACATCCAGGTGTTCGCTCAACTCTAGTTGTAGGTACTGCCGTATGGCGTCTATCCCTGTATTGTGTGGGATGTTGGAATATAATGAGGCTACGTCAAGTGTGGCCCAAATGTATGATTTTTTCCAATGTACCCTTTTGAGCAAGGTGATTAGAGTGGCGGAGTCCTTCAGATAGGAGGGTAGTTGGATGACATATTTCTGTAGAAAAATGTCGATGTAGTGTGATAAATTGCATGTGAGTGAGGAGATGCCAGATATGATCGGTCTCCCTGGCGGATTGTGGGTGGATTTGTGTACTTTTGGTAGATGGTAAAAAAGTGCCAGGTTCGGGTGGTCTATGGTAATGTATTCTTTTTCCTTTTTGGTTAATATTCCCTGTGATTCTGCTTTTTCCAGAAGACCCAATAGTTTTTTGGTGTCTTCCTTTATCGGGTTGTGGGATAGGATTTCATAGTAGTTTTTGTCTCCTAGGATTTTTTGTGCTTCGGCCAAATAATCCTCGCGGTCCTGGATCACGATGCCGCCTCCTTTATCAGCATTTCTGATGATGATGCTGTTATTATCCATTAGCTCTTTGAGGGCGATTTTTTCTTTTTTGTTTAGGTTATTTGTTGTATTAAGATCTTTATTAATGGTTCTGAGGTCCTTTGTTACGAGTGCAGAGAAGGTTTCGATGTGGCTCCCCCTATGGTATATCGGGTTGAAAGTGGATTTGGGTTTCAGTCCTGTGGTGATGGCTTTTATGATTTCGTCAGGTTGTGCATTTTCGGTGCTACTTGGTTCGGCGATTTTTGGTTTTGCGGACTGGATTTCGAAGCGCCTAGCTAATGTTAATTTCCGAATATAGGAATTGAGGTCACCGAATAGATCAAATTCATTGAATTTTCCGCTTGGGCAAAATGACAACCCTTTTTGTAGCAGGCTTATTTCCGCTTCATTGGGTTTGTGCGATGAGAGGTTGAAGATCCTTACTGATGTTTCGTTTTGTTCCGTTTGGGACTTAGCTGGTTTGGGGTCTGTTTCTGGATTGCCCCAGTTTTCTTTTCTTTCTGTTTTTGTTCTGCCTCTTCCTCCTCGTCGTCCTCTTCTAGGTTTATTTGTCTTTTTATTCCTCTGTTTGGGACTGGTCTGAAGAAATCGGTGATCATGGTTGTCCCTGACGGATGCCGCAAGGCATATGTTGCTTCCGGGGTCAGGGCCCCGGGGAGGGGTAAAAAAGAAGATGAATGTTGGTGGACTGATGCGGTGATATCCTGGTTGCTGGTGTTGTGGACAGTGATTGAGGAGCAGTTCTGTTGGTGGTCCGGGGGTTCCATAGTACCAAGATTGCTGTGGTTATGGATGGTGATAAGGGAATCTTCAAAGAGAGCACAGTTTTCGGGTGTTGTGGTGGCGTGTTCGGGAGTCCGTGGTGGGAGGTCGGTGGTGGGCATAGGGCTGGGAGTGGGGGGTGAGGTGGGGGGAGGACAAAATGTGGTGGGGGGGAAATGTAGGCGATTGTTGGATAGGTGATGAAGGTCCGGAGGCGGGGTTGGGCCGTGGTCATTGGGAATGAACCATTTTATGGAGGTGGGTCTGTGGGGCCTTTTGGTGTGTGTTTGGAGGTGTTCGGAGGGGCGGGCTGTAGTGCTGTGGGGAGGTTATATTACCCCCACCTTCTTTATTACCCCCACAGCCATATTCCAAACACAACACACTACATCACATTTCACTGCACCACGTTTCCCCCCCCCAACCTGCCACCTGTCATATTTCCTCGCACCCCCCCCCCCCAGTTCCATCACCACACACACAGACATCATCATGCCCCTTTGCCCAGTGTCCGTCTTTTCATTTGTTGTGTTTTTATTCCCACAGCCATCTGGCCTGTCTCTCTGCTGATGCCCGATTAAGGTAAACCCCCAACCCCCCCCCCCCCCACAACCACATTCAACCTAATACCGTCATAACACACACACATACCGCACTAGGGACACCAGCCTTCACACGCCATATACATTCACTCATCCGATAACCACAGTCCTCCTGAAACATACTTGAGCACACAATCTTTTATGCCAGCAGAAATAATACACACCTGGGCCCAATAGTGACCTCATACGCGGACCACCAAATACTTACTGACTTCCTTCGCTTTTAATCAACTGCTGCAGCTGTCACTGACATTTGCATTTTTATTTCTCTGCAAACTACAGATCTTATTATTGCCTTTATCATCATTATTTTATATATAAATAATTTTTTTGTATATAACTATGCACATTTTAATGCTTAAAGGCACGCGCACAAACTCTCTAAATATTCCACTGTTTAATGCATGTCCACACCCATCTAACCAGGTGGGGATACATCTCTTGCCTCCGGCATTTTTTTCTTTTATACCCTTGTTTTAGACTTGATAAAGGAGTTATAAACTCCGAAACGCGTTGTCTACTGAACAATAAAAACAGCTATTTCACCAAAGTCCACTGTCTGAGGTCGTCCTTTTGTGCGCCAAACAAATACCCTACTGTGTGCAATCGCACACAAACCAGCAACTTCTGTATGTTCCTGGGAATCTAAATGTAGACAAACTGGTCACATCTCCCAGAGGATATACCATGCTTTGAGTATTCATTCCACTAGCACATATCTACAAACCGGATTCCCAAAAAGTTGGGACACTAAACAAATTGTGAATAAAAACTGAATGCAATGATGTGGAGATGGCAAATGTCAATATTTTTTTTGTAATAGAACGTAGATGACAGATCAAACGTTTAATCCGAGTAAATGTATCATTTTAAAGGAAAAATATGTTGATTCAAATTTTCACGGTGTCAACAAATCCCAAAAAAAGTTGGGACAAGTAGCAATAAGAGGCTGGAAAAAGTAAATTTGAGCATAACGAAGAGCTGGAAGACTAATTAACACTAATTAGGTCAATTGGCAACATGATTGGGTATAAAAAGAGCTTCTCAGAGTGGCAGTGTCTCTCAGAAGCCAAGATGGGTAGAGGATCACCAATTCCCACAATGTTGCGCAGAAAAATAGTGGAGCAATATCAGAAAGGTGTTACCCAGCGAAAAATTGCAAAGACTTTGCATCTATCATCATCAATTGTGCATAACATCATCCGAAGATTCAGAGAATCTGGAACAATCTCTGTGCGTAAGGGTCAAGGCCGTAAAACCATACTGGATGCTCGTGATCTCCGGGCCCTTATACGACACTGCACCACAAACAGGAATGCTACTGTAAAGGAAATCACAGAATGGGCTCAGGAATACTTCCAGAAACCATTGTCAGTGAACACAATCCACCGTGCCATCCGCCGTTGCCAGCTGAAACTCTACAGTGCAAAGAAGAAGCCATTTCTAAGCAAGATCCACAAGCTCAGGCGTTTTCACTGGGCCAGGGATCATTTAAAATGGAGTGTGGCAAAATGGAAGACTGTTCTGTGGTCAGACGAGTCACGATTCAAAGTTCTTTTTGATAATCTGGGACGCCATGTCATCCGGACCAAAGAGGACAAGGACAACCCAAGTTGTTATCAACGCTCAGTTCAGAAGCCTGCATCTCTGATGGTATGGGGTTGCATGAGTGTGTGTGGCATGGGCAGCTTGCATGTCTGGAAAGGCACCATCAATGCAGAAAAATACATTCAGGTTCTAGAACAGCATATGCTCCTATCCAGACGTCATCTCTTTCAGGGAAGACCCTGCATTTTTCAACAAGATAATGCCAGACCACATTCTGCATCAATCAGAACATCATGGCTGCGTAGGAGAAGGATCCGGGTACTGAAATGGCCAGTCTGCAGTCCAGATCTTTCACCTATAGAGAACATTTGGCGCATCATAAAGAGGAAGGTGCAACAAAGAAGGCCCAAGACGATTGAACAGTTAGAGGCCTGTATTAGACAAGAATGGGAGAGCATTGCTATTTCTAAACTTGAGAAACTGGTCTCCTCGGTCCCCAGACGTCTGTTGAGTGTTGTAAGAAGAAGGGGAGATGCCACACAGTGGTGAAAATGGCCTTGTCCCAACTTTTTGGGGATTTGCTGACACCATGAAATTCTGATTCAACATATTTTTCCCTTAAAATGATACATTTTCTCAGTTTAAACTTTTGTTCCGTGATTTATGTTATATTCTGAATAAAATATTAGAAGTTGGCACCTCCACATCATTGCATTCAGCTTTTATTCATGATTTGTATACTGTCCCAACTTTTTGGGAATCTGGTTTGTAGTTAATAGGCAGTACTCTGCCTTCTGGAGTACCATATCCGATCACTAGAGCGGTGGAACTGTATACATATACTTTAGTTGTCCGTTTTATCTATATAGGGTATCTACAGTGTTCCTCTAATACACCATACACGTGAAGGACATTGCCACTACAGGATTAGGTACCCATTTTTGGATATACGGCACCGACTTAGTGCCTTGTTATAATAATTGTAGGTTTTCACCCCACATAATTTTCCACTACTAGCACTAATAAAGTATTTATTATTTTTGCTCCATTTTAACGTCCCTTTATTTATTTGTTTGTTCTGATACCAATTATAGGGATGTATACCTTTCTTTACCTTGCTCTTCATTGTTGTTGTATATCTCTACAGTGCTAAAATGGCCTCCAATGAATCCAGGGACTACAAATACCAGCATGCATGCTGAGAAAACTATGTACTCATGCTAATTAAAATCAGCCCATGACGCAAAACAGGCCACAGGAGTGCATGACCAAATAGGTGTCAGCCACGTCTCCCATTCAAACTATGTCACCTTGCCACTTTGTAGTATCCTCCTGCTGCTTCCATCTCCACACTATGTAACCTTGCTACTCTGTGGTCTCCTGACGCTGCTGCCATATCCACACTATGTCACCTTGCCACTTTGTGGTATCCTCCTGCTACTGCTACCATCTCCACACTATGTCACCTTGACACTTTGTGGTATCCTCCTGCTACTGCTACCATATCCACAATATGTCATCTTGCCACTCTGTGGTATCCTCCTGCTACTGCTACCATATCCACACTATGTCACCTTGACACTTTGTGGTATCCTCCTGCTACTGCTACCATATCCACAATATGTCATCTTGCCACTCTGTGGTATGCTCCTTCTGCTGCCATATCCACATTATGTCACCTTGCCACTCTGTGGTATCCTCCTGCTGCTGCCATCTCCACACTATGTCACCTTGCCACTCTGTGGTATCCTGATGCTGCTTCCCATTCATGAATATGTCATAGGTGCAATCTGTGGACTTCTCATGCTCCAGACTCTGTCATTGTGCCACTCGGTGGCCTTCTCCCAATGCTGCTGCCGCCACCTACAGACTATGTCATTGTGCCACTCAGTGGTCTCCTAATGCTGTTTGCATGCTTATGATTTGATAGCCAAAAGCAGGAGTGGGTAGAAAACACAGAAGACATGCAAATATTCTATTCACGTGTCATCTCTGTTTTAAATCCACTCCTGTTTTTTTTTTGCATTAGCAATACTAATGGATTACTGAGCAAATACTGACAGAGTGAAGGCGGATGCTCCACAGACAGGATCCGTTCTTTGCGGGTTATTGTTCTGTCGGATAAGAGGAAGGGCAAATTAATCAGTGATGTCAACACAAACTTACTGCTGACACCCTCTCCACTCTGTGCAGGGGGGGGGGCTCTACTTGTATGCACGTACATAGAACAGGTTCTGTAGACATATATGTGATGCAAAAGGCAAGTACAGTCCAAAGCAGTGTCATTGCAGCACCAGTTACTGTTGGTGTGTTAACAAAAATGGTGAAGAGAGTTCTGGTTCAAGAACTCCACCTGGACAACAGGTTCCAACATGTGGAGCTTCTGGTAAGAATTAGAGATGAGCAAATTTTTCAAAATTCACCGAATTATTCTGAATAATTCGGTTCGATTAGAATATATTAGTGGTGATTACATTAAAAAACGTCTATTTCCTGTCTGCAGAGGATCTTTATAGTGGTGTAGAACACTGTACCTTGTAGTAACACGCATAGGGAGTCTGCTGTGGTAGTGAAACAATACTGTGAGTCAGTATGAAAATGGAGATGACAGGCGTCGCTCTTAGCATCACTGCATACTTCACTTATTAGGGCAGTCACGGGGCCAAAACTGACCAAATAACTCAAGTATGAAGCCAACCTTACAGGTCAATGTTAGTGCCGAGAAGAAGCGCACTCCTTACCGTCACCAGCTGATTCCACATACAGATGTAGCAGGGGTAACACTCACACTCTTAACTCAAATTTCTTAACTCATCGCGTTATCTTGAAACAAAAGCAATTGAAAAGCAATTGCTTAACGCATTTCGTTGCATTTAGTTTAACTAACATGTCTCATAAAGCATGTGTCTTAACCCTGCTACATTTCAGTTATTTGGTCAGTTTTGGCCCCATAACTGACCAAATAAGTGAAGTGTGAACTGATTCTAAGGCTCGGTTCACATCATGATTTTCAAATCCTTTTACCGTATACAAAAAACGTATAGCTTAAATGGATGCCTTAGACTGATGCTATATAGTGGCACACGTTCACCATAGAGTTCCATTGTAAAAAATATATGTATACATTTTTTTACACCGAACTGTGCAGGATACAAGAACGTGGTTTGCTGCGTTTTTGTATCCTTTTTTTTGTAACATATACATTAAATGGAGGAATAAAACGTGATGTGAACACACCCTAACAGTGATGCCTGTCATACTGTCATACTGGTGCAGAGTAACTGTTTCATTACCACAGCGGACTAGCGAAACTTCGATTCACTCAGCACTACTAAACATCTAGACTAAGAAGTCGTGCCTATTGTTAGACTTAGTGGCCAGTGCAAAAATTGCAGGATTTTAGGATTTTTGATTGTCAAAAATTATTTAAAAATATCTTTAACATAAAAGTTTGATTTTAATAATAGGTCATTTTCTGATGACACATTCTCTTTAGTACTTGTCGTAGTGTTAAAATAAGCAGTGGGATGGTGAACATTTCACGACTGAAGTTAAATGTAAGCTGAAGAAAATTTTTCACCATTCTTATCTAGAGCTCCACGTGTTACCCACCATGAATTTCTTCACTATTTTTATAAACACACTAAAAGTGATCAGTGCTACCATGACATTGCTGGGCGTGAAGTGATCCTTTTCATCACACTGTGGTACAAACTCATCCAGTAGAGGTTTCTATAGAAATTTCTGGTATTCTTGAAGGGTTTTCAGCAGCTCTTCTGCTTTTTTTCAACCATATTTCGGCCCTGGAGGACTGTGTTATTTACCTGCCCACACTGCCTTTAAGAGCACTACAGAAGGATCTGGAAAAGGACTCAGCTTTTCTGAAAGCCAAGTCCTGGTTTAATTTATATAAAATGGGGGCATTAAATATTTGGAATAGAAAGTGAAAATTTGGCAATAGATATCATTAAAGGAAGAAATGGATCTTATGAATATAAGGCCCTAAGTTTCTTCCAAAGAATAATGTAATTTTCTTTCCTTGCACTCTTACTTAAAGTGGATGTCTGCTCTGGAAGTTTTTTTGTTATTAGTGTCCCTAATGACAAGCTGCTCACAAGGTGTCCTGTTGTTGGAGCCCTCTGCTTTAGTTGTCATTTATGGCAGAACCCACACCAACTGTTCAGTTTCCTTACATCACCCAGACATGGGAAAGGAAGAATTACACAGTCTTTATTGACTATAGTTTCTCACCTGGAATCTCACATGTAGGGGGTGACTGCCCAGGTCCGGCTCTTGTACCCTGTATCTCTTTACCATCTTTGGAAACACACCAACAGTGCCCGGTGCTGCCATGACACTGCTTTGGTCTGTAGTCTCCTTTTTCATCACAATCCGGTACAAACGCTCCTAATATTGGTGTCGCTGCACCGAGCACTTTCTGTCGTTCTTTTATGCAGGATGTTTCAGCTGATAAGACTAATGTAGAAAAATAAATAATAATCACGTGTGAATAATGTAGAACTGGTATGCAGTCCATCCACTGATTTAATTGCATATTCTTCAATATGCAGAAGCCGCTTTAGTCCCAACTTGCTCCTTTGGTGTAAAGAGGGATCCAAAACTAGTGACTGCCTCCTTCTTCATTACTTTAAAATGCAACCACAACTAAAGCTAGGTGGTGGAATACTTGGACTGCACCCTGTCACCCCAGATACAAGATCCCCTGGACTACTGGGCAGTGGAACTTGATTTGTGGCCGCATCTGGACAAGTTTGCCCAGGACAAGCTTTCCTGCTCAGCTAGTAGTGTGGCATAAGAGTGGGGGGCATAGTTACCCCAAAGAGAACTCGCTTTTCCACCCAAAATGTTGAAAGACTAACTTTTATAAAGATGAATCAGGTGTGGATCAGTCAAGATTTCTACATGCCAGTGCCTGATGCATCAGACTAGATCATTCTGGGTGCCACACCAAAACATTGTGAAAAAATACCCTTTTCTTCTAGCCACCTGCTTCAGCCACTATTCTGATGCTGCCACCAGCCTGATGCCACACACCTGCTGCCATGTTCTCCTACTGCCACTATCTTGTGCTGTCACTGCCACTGCTGTTGCCCCTCACCTCCTTACTCTGTGACTGGACCACTATGTTGACTCCTCTAGCTCTTGCCACCCTCTGTGACAGGGCCACTAGTGTCCTTGTTTGGTCTTGTTGACATCACTTCATGAAATGGATGTTATGAAAATAAAGCCCTAGGTTTCTTCTAAAGAATAATGTTATTATTTTTTCTTGGACTCCTACTTAGTGGATGACGAGTGGGTGTCACGCTGAGGACTCCCAGCCCAGCACCCGGCCTGAGCTCACAGCACTGCCGGGGTCACATAGCATCATATTGATTTATGATGCTATGCAACCCTTAGAGGTCTGGAATGTACTGCATTATGCCAGCATTATGTCAGTGTTATCCAATACATTCCAGAACAGTAAGGTTTACATAGGATCATAAATCAATATATTACTATGTGACCCCGGCAGTGCTGGGAGTTAATGCCAGGTGCTGCGCTGCGAGTCCACAGCGTGACACCCGTTCATCTGAAAGGGGCCTTAGTATCCCTAATGACAATCTGATAACAAGGTCTCCTGTTGTTGGAGCCCTCTGCTTTAGTTGTAATTTATGGCAGAACCCACAACAAGCGTTCAGTTTCCTTACATCATCTCCACATGGGAAATAAAGAATTACACAGTCCTCTTTGATTATAGTTTCTCACCTGTGTCCTCACATGTAGGGGGTGACTGCCCAGGTCCGGCTCTTGTACCCTGTATCTCTTTACCATCTTTGGAAACACACCAACAGTGCCCGGTGCTGCCATGACACTGCTTTGGTCTGTATTCTCCTTTTTCATCACAATCAGGTACAAACGCTCCTAATATTGGTTTCTCTGCACCGAGCACTTTCTGTCGTTCTTTTATGCAGGATGTTTCAGCTGATAAGACAAATGTAGAAAAACTAATAATAATCACGTGTGAATGATGTAGAACTGGTATGTAGTCCATCCACTGATTTAATTGCATATTCTTCAATCTGCAGAAGCCGCTTTAGCCCCAACTTTCTCCTTTGTTGTAAAGAGGGATCCAAAACCAGTGACTGCCTCCTTCTTCATTACTTTAAAATGCAACCACAACTAAAGCTAGGTGGTGGAATACTTGGACTGCACCCTGCCACCCCAGATACAAGATCCCCTAGACTATTGGGCAGCCAAACGTGATTTATTGCTGCATCTGGCCAAGTTTGCCCTGGACAAGCTTTCCTGCCCAGCCAGTAGTGTGGCATCAGAGTGGGGGGTGCCTGATGCATCAGACTAGATCATTCTGGGTGCCACACCAAAACATTGTGAAAAAAGACCTTTTTCTTCTGGCCACCTGCTTCAGCAACTATTCTGCTGCTTCCACCTGCCTGTTGCCACACACCTACTGCCACTATCTTGTGCTGTCACTGCCACTGCTGTTGCCCCTCACCTCCCCACTCTGTGACAGGACCACTATGTTGATTCTTCTAGCTGTTGCCACCCTCTTAGACAGGGCCACTAGTGTCCTTGTTTCTTCTTGTTGACATCAATTTGTGAAATGGATGTTATGAAAATAAGGCCCTAGGTTTCTTCTAAAGAATAATGTTTTTGTTTTTCCTTGGACTTCTACTTAGTGCATGTCTGCTCTGTAAGTTTTTTTGTTATTAAGCCGCTTTCAGACGAGCGGGTGTCACGCTGTGGTCTCGCAGCCCAGCACCCAGCCTGAATTCCCAGCACTGCTGGGGTCACATTGCATCATATTGATTTATGATGCTATGTAACCCTTAGAGGTCTGGAATGTACTACATTATGCCCTCATTATGTCGGTGTTATCTAATACATTCCATAACTGTAAGGTTTACATAGGATCATAAATCAATATAATGCTATGTGACCCCGGCAGTGCTGGGAGTTAAGGCCAGATGCTGTGCTGCGAGTCTCCTGTTGTTGGAGCCCTCTGTTTTAGTTGTATTTTAT
Source organism: Bufo gargarizans (assembly GCF_014858855.1). Classification (NCBI taxonomy): domain Eukaryota; kingdom Metazoa; phylum Chordata; class Amphibia; order Anura; family Bufonidae; genus Bufo; species Bufo gargarizans. The sequence goes on from NC_058083.1 coordinate 96,018,122, forward strand.
GGCAGAACCTCACAACAAGCGTTCCGTTTCCTTACATCATCTTCAGATGGGAAGTAAAGAATTACACAGTCCTCTTTGACTACAGTTTCTCACCTGGAATCTCACATGTAGGAGGTGACTGCCCACATGCAGCTCTTGTACCCTGTATCTCTTTACCATCTTTGGAAACACACCAACAGTGCCCGGTGCTGCCATGACACTGCTTTGGTCTGTAGTCTCCTTTTTCATCACAATCCGGTACAAACGCTCCTAATATTGGTTTCCCTGCACGAACTTTCTGTTGTTCTTTTATGCAGGATGTTTCAGCTGATAAGACTAATGTAGAAAAACTAATAATAATCATGTGTGAATAATGTAGAACTATTATGTAGTCCATCCACTGATTTAATTGCATATTTTTCAATGTGTAGAAGCCGCTTTAACCTCAACTTTCTCCTTTGTTGTAAAGAGGGATCCAAAACTAGTAACTGCCTCCTTCTTCATTACTTTAAAATGCAATCACAACTAAAGCTAGGTTGTGGAATACTTGGACTGCACCCTGCCATCCCAGATCCAAGATCCCCTGGACTACTGGGCAGCCAAACTTGATTTGTGGCCAATTTGCCCTGGACAAGCTTTCCTGCTCAGCCAGTAGTGTGGCATCAGAGTGGGGGGCATAGTTACCCCAAAGAGAACTCGCCTTTCCACCCAAAATGTTGACAAACTAACCTCTGTAAAGATGAATTAGGTGTGGATCAGCCAGGATTTCCACATGCCAGTGCCTGATGCATCAGACTAGATCATTCTGGGTGCCACACCAAAACATTGTGAAAAAAGACCCTTTTCTTCTGGCCACCTGCTTCAGCCACTATTCTGATGCTTCCACCTGCCTGATGCCACACACCTGTTGCCATGTTCTCCTACTGCCACTATCTTGTGCTGTCACTGCCATTGCTGTTGCCTCCCACCTCCCCACTCTGTGACGGGACCACTGTGTTAACTCCTTTAGCTGTTGTCACCCTCTTTGACAAGGCCACTAGTGTCCTTGTGTGGTTTTCCATCACTTCGTGAAATGGATTTTATGAAAATAAAGGCCTAGGTTTCTTTTAAAGAATAATGTTCTTATTTTTCCTTGGACTCCTACTTAGGGGATGTCTGCTCTGGAAGTTTTTTTGTTATTAAGTCGCTTTCAGACGAGCGGGTGTCACGCTGCAGAATCACAGCCCAGCACCCGGCCTGAACTCCGAGCACTGCCGGGGTCACAAAGCATCATAATGATTTATAATGCTATGTAACCTTAGAGATCTGGAATGTACTGCATTATGCCGGCATTATGTCAGTGTTATCCAATACATTCCAGAACTGTAAGGGTTACATGGGATCATAAATAGGGTTGAGCGAACCCGAACTGTAAAGTTCAGGTTTGTACCAAACTTTAGAATTTTTGAACCCTGGACCCGAACCCAAACATTTCAGTAAAAGTTTGGGTTCGGGTTCTGTGTTCGGCGATTTATTGGCGCTTTTTGAAAGGCTGCAGAGCAGCTAATCAACAAGCGTTTAACTCTGTGCCCTTAGTATCCATCACAGACATCCCTACTAATGGCATGGCTGTGATTGGCCAGTGCAGCATGTGACCCAGCATCTATATAAGCTGGAGTCACGTAGCGCCGCACGTCACTCTGCTGTTACTAGTGTAGGGAGAGGATGTTGCTGCTGTGAGGGAGTGAATAGGAAAGAATATTTATTCAGAAGTGCATTTAGTTTTGTGGGTGCAGTGCACAATCTTTTTACCCTGCCTTGAGCCCAGTGACAGAGAAAAAAAACTTTTATCCGTCTGTTAGTTAGGTACGCGGTGGCGGCCATTTTATGCAAGCTCAGTGCACCAGCGCAGCATATGTGCTTTTGTGACATTCAAATCCAAGCTTGAAATACTGCAATAATAATCTGGGTTTAAAAAAAACACCCATTTTTGGCAATATCTTATATCTGGTGCCTTTGCAGCATTTGTCAGTGTGCAATTTAAGCTAGAAATACAGCAATAATTTTCAGGGTTTTAAAAAACACCCTTTTTGGGCAAAATACAACATTTTACAGCCCTTGCTGCATCTGTACGTGTGAAATTCAAGCGTTATATGCTGCTGTCATATTCGGTTAGTAAAAAAAAAAAAACATTTTGGGCAAAGTACTTAATATTGCAGGCTTTGCTGCATCTCTTATTGCTAAAATAAGCTTGAAATATTTCAATAATTTTCTGGGTTTTAAAAAACACCCATTTTTGGCAATACCCTCCATAATTTGCGGCCTTGTCTGCATCTGTACGTGTGAAATTTAAGCGTTATATACTGCTGTCATATTCTGGTATTAAAAAATCACCCTTTTTGGGAAAAGTACTTAATATTGCAGCCTTTGCTGCATCTGTTATTGTTAAAACAAACTTGAAATACTTCAATAATTTTATGAGTTTTAAAAAACACCCATTTTGGGCAAAATACTTAATTTGCGGCCTTGCCTGCATCTGTCAGTGTGAGATACACGCTTTAGATACTGCTGTGCTACTCTGTTAATAAAAAAAACACCCATTTTGGGCAAAATTCTTAATTTGCGGCCTTGTCTGCATCCGTCAGTTTGAAATTCAAGCATTATATACTGCTATCATATTCTGGTATTAAAAAAACATTCTTTTTGGGCAAAATACTTAATTTGCAGCCTTGTCTGCAGCTGTCAGTGTGAAATTCAAGCTTTATATACTGCTGTCATATTCTGTTATTAAAAAATCCCTCTTTTTGGGCAAAGTACTTATTATTGCAGCTTTTGCTGCATCTCTTATTGTTAAAACAAGCTTGAAATACTTCAATAATTTTCTGGGTTTTAAAAAACACCAATTTTTGGCAATACCCTCCATCTGGGGCCTTTGCCGCATTAGTCAGTGTGCAATTTAAGCTAGATATACAGCTATAATTTTCTTGGTTTCAAAATACACCCATTTGTAGCAAAATACTTAATTTGCGGCCTTGTCTGCATCTGTCAGTGTGAGATACACGCTTCAGATACTGCTGTGCTATTCTGTGTATCTATCAGTGTGAAATTCAAGCGTTATATACTGCTGTCATATTCTGTTATAAAAAAAACACCCTTTATGGGCAAAGTGCTTAATATTGCAGCCTTTGCTGCATCTGTTATTGTTAAAACAAACTTGAAATACTTCAATAATTTTCTGGGTTTTAAAAAACACCCATTTTTGGCAATATATTACATCTGGGGCCTCTGCCGTATTAGTCAGTGTGCAATTTAAGCTATTAATACAGCTATAATTTTCTGGGTTTTAAAAAACACCCATTTTGGGCAAAATATTTAATTAGCAGTCTTATCTGCATCTGTCAGTGTGAAATACACACTTTTTTTTTTAAATCAGATAATTTTTTATTATGAAATACACACTTTAGATACTGCAGTGCTACTCTGTTAATAAAAAAACACCCATTTTGGGCAAAATTCTTAATTTGCAGCCTTGTCTGCAGCTGTCAGTGTAAGATTCAAGCGTTATATACTGCTATCATATTCTGGTATTAAAAAAACACCTTTTTTGGGAAAAATACTTAATATTGCAGCCTTTGCAGCATCTGTTATTGTTAAAACAAGCTTGGAATACTTCAATAATTTACTGGGTTTTAAAAAACACCAATTTTTGGCAATACCCTCCATCTGGGGCCTCTGCCGCATTAGTCAGTCTGCAATTTAAGCTAGAAATCCAGCAATAATTTTCTGGGTTTTACAGCCCTTGCTGCATCTGTACGTGTGAAATTCAAGTGTTATATACTGCTGTGCTATTCTGTTATTGAAAAAACACCCATTTTGAGAAAAATACTTAATTTTCGGCCTTGTCTGCATTTTTCAGTGTGAGATACATGCTTTACTTACTGCTGTGCTAATCTGGTATAAAAAAAAAACACAGATTTTGGGCAAAATTCTTAATTTGCGGCCTTGTCTGCTTCTGTACATGTGAAATTCAAGCGTTATATACTGTTGTCATATTCTGTTCTAAAAAAAAAATTGGGGGGAAAAGTACTTAATATTGCAGCCTTTGCTGCATCTATTATTGTTAAAACAAGCTTGAAATATTTCAATAAATTTCTGGGTTTTTAAAAACACTCATTTTGGGAAAAATACTTAATTTGCGGCCTTGTCTGCATCTGTCAGTGTGAGATACACGCTTTAGATACCAATGTGCTATTCTGGTATTTTAAAAAACACCCATTTTAGGCAAAAATCTTAATTTTGCAGCCTTTGCTGCATCTCTCATTGTGAGATACACCCTTTATATACTGCTGTGCTATTCTGGTATTAAAAAAACACCCCATTTGGGCAAAAATCTTAATTTACGGCCTTGTCTGCATCTGTACGTGTGAGATACACACTTTAGCTACTCTGGTTTTATTCTGCTATTAAAAAAACACCCATTTAGGGCAAAAAACTAAATTTTGAAGCCTTTGCTGCACCTGTCATTGTGAGATACACACGTTAGATACTGTTGTTCTATTCTGGGCAAGATCCTAAATTTGAGAAACAAGAGGAGAGCGTCAAATAAGGGACTTGGCCCCAGTCGTGGTGCTGCTGTGCAGCTCCTGTTGCAGGGAGAGGACGTGGTCAATCTGTGCCAGCTACACGCACAAGTGAAACACCTTCCTCAGGTGCGAGTAGGCGACAGAACCTTCAGCGGTATTTGGTCAGGGCTAATGCGGCTCTACGAATGGTGAGGCCAGAACAAGTACAGGCGATAGTAGATTGGGTTGCTGACAGTGCCTCCAGTTCCTTCACATTGTCTCCCACCCAGTCTCCTGATGAAAGATCAGAGTTGGCACCTGCAGCCGATGTCCATCAGTCTTTCACCTCACGCCCTTGCAAATCAGCCAAGCAGTCTGAGCCCCAAGTCATGCAGCAGTCTCTTCTGCTTTTTGATGACTCTGTTAGCAGGGTTTCCCAGGGCCATCCACATAGCCCTGCCCCAGAAGTGGAAGAGATTGAGTGCACCGATGCCCAACCACTTATGTTTCAAGATGAGTACATGGGAGGACCATCGCAGCACGTCTCGGATGGTGACGAAACACAGGTGCCAACTGCTGTGGCTTTCGAAAGTGTGCAGACCGACAAGGAGGGCAGGGGTGAAGACTGGGAGGAAGATTATGTGGAGGACGATGAGGTCCTCGACCCCACATGGAATCAAGGTCATGCGAGTTACCTGTGTAGTTCAGAGGAAGAGGCGGTGGTCGCACAGAGCCACCAGCACAGCAGAAGAGGGAGCAGGGTGCAAAAGCGGAGCAGCCATCCCCTAGACATTACGCCTGCTACTGCCCACCGAGCACACCAAAGCCAGCTCCAAGGCATTCCCTGGCGTGGCAGTTCATCAGACAATGTGCTGACGACAAGACAAAAGTGGTTTGTATGCTATGCAATCAGAGCCTGAAGCGAGGCATAAACGTTCTCAACCTGAGCACGACCAGGTATCTAAGTGCAAAGCACGAGCTGCAGTGGAGTAGACACCTCAAAAACTAAGAAAGGTTTCTGGCTCCTCCTGCTTCCTCTTCTGCTGCAGTCTCGGCCTCTTCATCCACCTCTGGAGTGACAGTGCCACCTGGCACCCTGCAAACAGAGGATCTGCCAGCAAAACCACCACCTGGGTCACCAAGCATCTCCACAATGTCCCACTAAAGCGTTCAGCTCTCCATCTCCCAAACACTGGAGCGGAAGAGGAAGTACCCCCCTACCCAACGCGATCCCTCACCCTGAATGCCAGCATTTCAAAATTACTGTCCTTTGAAATGATGTCATTCCATCTGGTGGAGACGGAGAGTTTTAAAAGCCTTATCTTGGTGACTGTCCCACAGTACGTCGTGCCCAGCCGCCACTACTTTTCCAGGCGTGCCATCCCTTCCCTGCACAACCAAGTAGGGGACAAAATCAGGTTTTTCCCTGCCAACGCCATCTGTGGCAAGGTCCACCTAACTACGGATACGTGGACCAGTAGGCAAGGTCAGGGACATTATATCTCCATAACAGCACACTGAGTAAATGCAGTTGCGACTGGGCCTGAGACGGATAGCAGTTTGGCGCATGTCCTTCCACCACCGAGGATTGCAGGGCACTTCAGTTTGCCTCCTGTTGCTTCCTGCTCCTACTCCGCTTCCTCATCCTCTACCGCCTCCTCATCCGGTCAGCGTAACACCTTCACCACTAACTTCAGCACAGCCAGGGGTAAACGACAGCAGGCAGTTTTAAAACGTATCTGTTTAGGGGACAAACCCCACACCGCGCAGAGCTGTGGACGGGTCTTGAACAACAGACCGATGAGTGGTTGGTGCCAGTAAGCCTCAAGCCCGGCCTGGTGGTGTGCGATAATGGGCGAAATCTCGTAGCAGCTCTGGGACTAGCCGGTTTCACACACATCCCTTGCCTGGCGCATGTGCTGAATTTGGCGCTGCAGAGGTTCCTTAAAAATTACCCCGATATGTCAGAGCTGCTGCATAAAGTGTGGGCCGTCTGTGCGCGCTTTTGGCGTTCTCACCCTGCTGCTGCTCGCCTGTCAGCGTGCAGCGTAACTTCGGCCTTCCAGCTCCACTGTCTCATATGCAACGTGCCCACAAGGTGGAACTCCACCTTGCACATGTTGGCCAGATTGTGCAAGCAGCAGGCGATAGTGGAGTTTCAGCTGCAGCACGCACGGGTGAGTCGCTCTGCGGAACAGCACCGCTTCACCACCAATGACTGGGCCTCCATGCGAGACTTGTGTTCCTTGTTGTGCTGTTTCAAGTACTCCACCAACATGGCCAGTGCCAATAACGCTGTTCTCAGCGTTACTATTCCACTTCTATGCCTCCTTGAAAAAACGCTTCTGGCGATGATAGAAGAGGATGTGGCACAGGAGGATGAGGAAGAGGGATCATTTCATAGGGTTTCTGGCCAGTCTTGCCCAAGTGGCTCTGAGGGTGGGTTCCTGCACCCATAAATGCCAGGTACACAATTGTCCAGCCAGGGCACAGTTCTGGAGGATGACGAGGTGGAGTATGAGGAGGAGGAGATGGAGGAGGAGGAACCGTGTTCACAGCAGGGTGGCACCCAAAACAGCTCATGGCCATCACTGGTGCATGCTGGTGGGATACAGAGGACACAGACGATACACCTCCCACAGAGGACAGCTTTTCGTTACCTCTGGGCAGCCTGGCACACATGAGCGATTACTTGCTGCAGTGTCTCTGCAATGACCGCCGAGTTGCCAACATTCTAACTTGTGCTGATTACTGGGTGGCCACGCTGCTGGATCCCCATTACAAGGACAATGTACCGTCCTTAATTCCGTCACTGGAGCGTAATCGTAAGAGCACACGCTGGTAGACACACTGCTGGTGGCATTTCCACCTGACAGCTGGGGCACAGTGGAAGCACAGAGCGAAGACAGAGGAGGAGGAAGAGGTTGCCAACACAGCTGGGGCACCACCAGCACCTCAGAAGGCAGGGTTAGCATGGCCGAAATGTGGAAAAGCTTTGTCAGCACACCACAACAACCAGCACCACCAGCTGATATGGAACATCTCAGCAGGAGGCAGCATTTCACCAACATGGTGGAGCAGTATGTGTGTACACGCCTACACGTACTGAATGACGGGTTTTCCCCCTTCAACTTCTGGGTCTCCAAATTGGGCACATGGCCTGAGCCTGCCCTTTACGCCTTGGAAGTGCTGGCCTGCCCTGCAGCCAGTGTAATGTCTGAACGTGTGTTTAGCACGGCAGGGGGCATCATCACAGACAAGCGCAGCCGCCTGTCCATAGCCATTGTGGACAAGCTCACGTTCATCAAAATGAACCATGCATGGATCCCACTGGACTTGCCCGTACCTTGTGCAAAATAGACATGTATACCAGCCTTAACCAGCCATTGTTATACTACAGCGCAATTGCTCATTGTTGTATTTTGGAAATTTCACACTCTTTTGGAGTGTACCCTAATAAAAAAAATTAAAAATTAAAAACAAAAACCAGCGTTGGCTACCTCGTCCTCCTTCACCGCCGCTTCCACCTACACCACTACATCCACCGCCTCCTCAAACTCCTACTCCATATGGACCTCCACCTCATAAATCAAATTTTTTTTTATTTGTACGTATTTTATTTTATGTAATTTCACTAATTTGTCTGTTAATTTTTTGCGTGCAATTCACCAATTTTTTTTGGGTGTGATATACCCCGGCTGTACCTAGTAGACAGGTAAAAACATTTCACTAATTTGTCTGTTACATTTTCGGGTGAAATTCACCAATTTTTGGGTGTGATATACCCATGCTCTACCTAGTGGACAGGTAACATTTCACTAATTTGTCTGTTAGATATTTGGGTGAAATTCCCCACTTTTTGGCTGTGATATACCCCCGCTGAACCTAGTAGACAGATAAAAACATTTCACTAATTTGTCTGTAACATTTTCTGGTGAAATTCACAAATTTTTGGGTGTGATATACCCCTGCTCTATCTAGTAGACAGGTAACATTTCACTAATTTGTCGGTTACATATTCGGGTGTAATTCACCAATTTTTGGGTGTGATATACCCCGGCTGTACCTAGCAGACAGGTAAAAAAAAAACACATTAATTTGTCTGTTACATATTCGGGTGAAATTCACAAATTTTTGGCTGTGATATACCCCTGCTCTACCCAGTAGACAGGCTAATAAATTTCACAAATTTTTCTGTTACATTCTTGGGTGACATTTTACTATTTTTGCAGTGAATAAACCCCTGCTCTGCAGAGGTGACAGGGACCGAAATGTAAAAAAAATCATCTGTTCCATTGGTGGGTGACATTAACCCATTTCTGGTGATGAAAACCCCCTGCTCTGCATAGGTGACAGGATATTATATTTGTTAAATTCGTCCTTAATTGGCTCTTTCATTCGATCCTTCTGCTTTAATAACTTGTACCACATTTTCAGCTGGATCACATTACAGCCCTTGACCTCCCTTGGATGTGGTCTCCCTTTCTTACGCTCCCTCTCCGACGTGGAACCCTGATTCGACAATAACCGTGATCAACATGGTAGGCAAAGAAAAGAACATCGAAAGTTGATAGAGAAGATATCCAAATGGATCGTGGACATCAGGGGGATGTGTGATCGGGCAGAAGTTATCTATAGTCAGCAAAGCGGCAGCAGGGCATCACCTGTCTAATGCTTTCAAATCCAAAATAATTCCCTATAATTTTTTATTAATCATTCCAATAACAGGGCATCTTAAGAGTATGTTTGCACACGCCTACACGAACTGACTGATGGGTCTGCCCCCTGCAACTTCTGGGTCTCCAAATTGGGCACATGGCCTGAGCTTGCCCTTTACGCCTTGGAGGTGCTGGCCTGCCCTGCAGCCAGTGTATTGTCTGAACGTGTGTTTAGCATGACTGGAGGGGGTTACCACAGGTTATATTTCCCAATGTTTTGGGGTGTACCCTAATTTTAAAAAATTAAAATAAATTTAAAACCAAAAAGCAGTGTAGGCTACCTCCTCCTCCTCCACTGCCGCTTCCACCTACACCGCCACATCCACTGCCTCCTCAACCTCCTACTCCATATGGACCTCGTCCGCCTAGATCAAGATTATTATTTTTTATTTTTACGTATGTTATGTTATTTAAAGTAATTTCCCTATCCACATTTGTTTGCAGAGCACTTGCCATGCTCTTAACCACATGTTGATGCTATTTGCAGCCCTCTAGCCCTTTCCATAACAATTTTACAGCCATTTTAGTGCTCCAAAGTCCGGGTCCCCATTGACTTCAATGGGGTTCAGGTTCGGGGTCAAGTTCGGGTCAAGTTCAGGTCCCGAACTCTAACTTTTTTGTGAAGTTCGTCCGAACCCGTAGAATCCGAACATCCAGGTGTCCGCTCAACTCTAATCATAAATGTGACACCGGCAGTGCTGGAAGTTAATGCCAGGTGCTGTGCTGCTCGTCTGCAGTGTGACACCCGCTCATCTGAAAGGGGCCTTAGTATCCCTAATGACAATCTGATAACAAGGTCTCCTGTTGTTGAAACCCTCTGCTTTAGTTGTAATTTATGGCAGAACCCTCGCCAACTGTTCAGTTTCCTTACATCATCTCCACATGGGAAAGGAAGAATTACACAGTCCTCTTTGACTACAGTTTCTCACCTGGAATCTCACATGTAGGGGGTGACTGCCTAGGTGCAGCTCTTGTACCCTGTATCTCTTTACCATCTTTGGAAACACACCAACAGTGCCCGGTGCTGCCATGACACTGCTTTGGTCTGTATTCTCCTTTTTCATCACAATCAGGTACAAACGCTCCTAATATTGGTTTCGCTGCACCGAGCACTTTCTGTCGTTCTTTTATGCAGGATGTTTCAGCTGATAATAATAATCATGTGTGAATAATGTAAACTGGTATGTAGTCCATCCACTATTTAATTGCATATTCTTCAATCTGCAGAAGCCGCTTTAGCCCCAACTTTCTCCTTTGTTGTAAAGAGGGATCCAAAACCAGTGACTGCCTCCTTCTTCATCACTTTAGAAATGCAATCACAACTAAAGCTAGGTGGTGGAATACTTGGACTGCACCCTGCCACCCCAGATCCAAGATCCCCTGGACTACTGGGCAGCCAAACTTAATTTGTGGCTGCATCTGGACAAGTTTGCCCAGCCAGTAGTGTGGCATCAGAGTGGGGGGCATAGTTACCCAAAGAAAACTCGCCTTTCCACCCAAAATGTTGAGAGACTAACCTTGGTGTGGATCAGCCAGGATTTCCACATGGCCGAGCCTGATGCATCAGACTAGATCATTCTGGCTGCCACCCCAAAACATTTTGAAAAAACACCCTTTTCTTCTGGCCACCTGCTTCAGCCACTATTCTGATGCTGCCACCTGCCTGATGCCACACATCTACTGCCATGTTCTCCTACTGCCACTATCTTGTGCTGTCACTGCCATTGCTCTCCCTCCCCCACCTCCCCACTCTGTGACGGGACCACTATGTTGACTCCTCTAGCTGTTGCCACCCTCTGTGACAGGGCCACTAGTGTCCTTGTTTGGTATTGTTGACATCACTTCGTGAAATGAATGTTATGAAAATAAGGCCCTAGGTTTCTTCTAAAGAATAATGCTATTATTTTTCCTTGGACTCCTGCTTAGGGGATGTCTGCTCTGGAAGTTTTTTTGTTATTAAGCCACTTTCAGACGAGCGAGTGTCACGCTGAGGACTCAGAGCCCAGCACCTGGCCTGAACTGCTGGGGTCACATAGCATTGTATTGATTTACGTAACCCTTAGGCTGGGTTCACACCTGAGAGTTCTGAAAGGAGCGCTCTGTATGCGCGATTGTACCGGCGTTTACAATCGCGCATACAGAGACAAGCAAACGCCCATTGTCGCGCGTTCCCGAAAGTCTATGTACGGGAACGCGCGACAAGACGCCCCAAAGAAGCTCATGTATTTCTTGGGGGGTCGGGCGTTTTACAGCACGATCGTACGCGCTGTAAAACTCCCAAGTGTGAACCATTCCCATAGGGAAGCATTGGTTTCTCCTTGTTGAGCGTTTTACAGCGTGTAGGAACGTGCTGTAAAACGCTCAGGTGTGAACCCAGTGTTAGATGTCTGGAATGTACTGCATTATGCCAGCATTATGCCAGTGTTATCTAATACATTTCAAAACTGTAAGGGTTACATAGGATCATAAATCAATATAATGCTATGTGACCCCGGCAGTGCTGGGAGTTCAGGCCTAATCCTGCGCTGCGAGTCCGCAGCGTGACACCCGTTCATCTGACAGGGGCCTTAGTATCCCTTATGACAAGCTGATAACAAGGTCTCCTGTTGTAACTTGGAGCCCTCTGCTTTAGTTGTAATTTATGGCAGAACCCACAACAAGTGTTCAGTTTCCTTACATCATCTCCACATGGGAAGTAAAGAATTATACAGTCCTTATTGACTATAGTTTCTCACCTGTGTCCTCGCATGTAGGGGGTGTCTGCCCAGGTCCGGCTCTTGTACCCTGTATCTCTTTACCATCTTTGGAAACACACCAACAGTGCCCGGTGCTGCCATGACACTGCTTTGGTCTGTATTCTCCTTTTTCATCACAATCCGGTACAAACGCTCCTAATATTGGTGTCGCTGCACCGAGCACTTTCTGTCGTTCTTTTATGCAGGATGTTTCAGCTGATAAGACTAATGTAGAAAAACAAATAATAATCATGTGTGAATGATGTAGAACTGGTATGTAGTCCATCCACTGATTTAATGGCATATTCTTCAATCTACAGAAGCCTCTTAAGGCTACTTTCACACTGGCGTTTCTGGGTCAGCTTGTTAGATCAGTTTCAGGGATCTCACAAGCAACCCAAAACGGATCAGTTTTGCCCCAATGCATTCTGAATGGATAAGGATCCGTTCACAATGCATCAGTTTGCCTCTGATCAGTCTCCATTCCGCTCTGGAGGCGGACACCAAAACGCTGCTTGCAGCGTTTTGATGTCCATCTGATGAAACTGAACCAAACGGATCCGTCCTGACTTACACTGTAAGTTAATGGGGACGGATCCGTTTTCACTGACACAATATGGTGCAATTTCAAATGGATCCGCCTCCCATTGACTTTCAGTGTAAGTCAAAACGGGTCCCTTTGCATTATCATGAACAAAAACGGTAATGCAAACGGATGCATTCTGAACGGATACAAGTGTTTTCATTATAGGTGCGGATCCGTCTGTGCAGATACCAGACGGATCCGCACCTAACGCAGGTGTTAAAGTAGCCTAAGCCCCAACTTTTTCCTTTGTTATAAAGAGGGATCCAAAACTAGTGACTGCCTCCTTCTTTATTACTTTAAAATGCAACAACCAAAGCTAGACAATGTCTTACTAGCGACAAATCATTTTATGTAATATTTTTGTAGTGGTATTTTTTAACACTTATAACTACCGGTAATAGTGTATATGCAGGGGGGTAGAGGAGTAAGTCAGGGTAAAGTACAATCTTCCCAGAAGCTACACATGTTGGATCCTGTTGTCCATGTGGAGTCTCTGAACCAGAACTCTCTTTACCATTTCCGTTAGCACACCAATAGTAACCGGTGCTGCCATGACACTGCTTTGGACTGTACTTGCCTTTTCATTACAATCGGGCATAAAAGCCCTAACAGTAGTAATGCCCCATCACAGCGGCCACCATTGGCCATAGACACAATGAGCAGGAAGGGACTTATTGACTTCTATTGGAAAGGGAGTGATGTGTGCAAAGGTCATTATGGAGTAGATATGACCTACTGTGAATGGTAGATTCTGTGGTACCTTTTTCATCACATTAAGGTACAAACTCTTCCAATAGGGGTTTCTATCCCTAAGACATTTCTGGTATTCTTTGAAGGGTTTTCAGCAGCTCTTATGCTTTTTTTCAACCATATTTCGCCCTTGGAGGAATGTGTTATTTTCCTGCCCACACTGCCTTTAAGTGCACTACAGAAGGACCTGGAAAAAGACGCAGCTTTTCTGAAGGCCAAGTCCTGCTTCAATTTATATTAAATGGGGGCATTGAATAATTGGGATAGGAACTGAAAATTGGGCTATAGATATCATTAAAGATAGAAATGGATATTATGAATTTAACCCCTTAAGGACTCAGCCCTATTTCACCTTAAGGACTTGGCCATTTTTTGCGTATCTGACCAGTGTCACTTTAAGTGCTCATAACTTTAAAATGCTTTGACTTATCCAGGCCATTCTGAGATAGTTTTTTTGTCACATATTGTACTTCATGACACTGGTAAAATGAAGTCAAAATTTTTTTTTTTTGCATAAAAAAATACCTAATTTACTCAAAATTTTGAAAAATTTGCAAATTTCAAAGTTTCAGTTTCTCTTTCTGTAATGCATAGTAATACCCCCCAAAATTGTGATGACTTTACATTCCCCATATGTCTACTTCATGTTTGAATTATTTTGGGAATGATATTTGATTTTTTGGGGATGTTACAGGGTTTAGAACTTTAGAAGCAAATATTGAAATTTTTCAGAAATTTACAAAAACCCAATTTTTAGGGACCACTACAGCTCTGAAGTCACTTTGCGAGGCTTACATAATAGAAACCACCCAAAAATGACCCCATTCTATAAACTACACCCCTCAAGGTATTCAAAACTGATTTTACAAACTTCGTTAACCCTTTAGGTGTTGCACAAGAGTTATTGGCAAATGGGGATTAAATTTGAGAATTTCATTTTTTTGCCTAATTTTCCATTTTAACCCATTTTTTCCACTAACAAAGCAAGGGTTAACAGCCAAACAAGACTGTATCTTTATTGCCCTGACTCTGCCGTTTACAGAAACACCCCATATGTGGCCATAAACTACTGTACGGCCACACAGCGGGGCGTAGAGTGAAAGGTGCACCGTTTGGTTTTTGGAAGGCAGATTTTGCTGGACTGGTTTATTTACACCATGTCCCATTTGAAGCCCCCTGATGCACCCCTAGAGTAGAAACTCCCTAAAAGTGACCCCATCTAAGAAACTACACCCCTCAAGGTATGCAAAACTGATGTTACAAACTTTGTTAACCCTTTAGGTGTTGCACAAGATTTAATGGAAAATAGAGATACAATTTCAAAATTTCACTTTTTTGGCAGATTTTCCATTTTAATATTTTTTTTCAAGTAACAAAGCAAGGGTTAACAGCCAAACAAAACTCAATATTTATGGCCCTGATTCTGTAGTTTACAGAAACACCTCATATGTGGTTGTAAACCACTGTACGGGCACACGGCAGGGCGCAGAAGGAAAGGAATGCCATACGGTTTTTGGAGGGCAGATTTTGCTGGACTGTTTTTTTTGACACCGTGTCCCATTTGAAGCCCCCCTGATGCACCCCTAGAGTAGAAACTCCACAAAAGTGACCCCATTTTAGAAACTACGGGATAAGGTGGCAGTTTTGTTGGTACTAGTTTACGGTACATATGATTTTTGGTTGCTCTATATTACACTTTTTGTGCGGCAAGGTAACAAGAAATAAGTTTTTGGGCACAGTTTTTTTTTTGTTATTTACAACATTCATCTGAAAGGTTAGATCATGTGGTCATTTTATAGAGCAGGTTGTCACGGACGCGGCGATACCTAATATGTATACAATTTTTTTTATTTATGTAAGTTTTACATAATGATTTCATTTTTAAAACAAAAAATGTTTTAGTGTCTCCATAGCCTAAGAGCAATAGTTTTTTCCGTTTTTGGGCGATTATCTTATGTAGGGTCTCATTTTTTGCGGGATGAGATGGCTGTTTTATTGGCACTATTCTGGGGTTCATATGACTTTTTGATCGCTTGCTATTGCACTTTTTGTGACGTAAGATGACAAAAATTGCTTTTTTAAACCGTTTTTTTTCATTTATATTTTTACGGTGGTCACCTGAGGGGTTAACTCATGTGATATTTTTATAGAGCCGGTCGATTCGGACACGGCGATACCTAATATGTATACCTTTTTTAAAATGTATGTAAGTTTTACACAATGATTTCATTTTTGAAACAAAAAAATCATGTTTTAGTGTTTCCATAGTCTAAGAGCCATAGTTTTTTCAGTTTTTCGGCGATTATCTTGGGTAGGGTCTCATTTTTTGCGGGATGAGATGACGGTTTGATTGGCACTATTTTGGCATACATGCGACTTTTTTGATCACTTTTATTACCTTTTTTGGGAAGTAAGGTGGGCAAAATTTCAATTTTCTCATAGTTTTTATTTTTTTATTTTTATGGCGTTCACCGTGCGGGGAAAGTAACATGACTGTTTTATAGATCAGGTCGTTACGGACGTGGCGATACCAAACATGTGTAGGGAATTTTTTTTTTTTTTCATTTTTAATTTGTGATAAATGTGTTTTTTGATTTTCACTTTTTTTTCACCTTTTCTTACTTTTTTTTTAACCAGACCCACTTGGTTCTTGAAGATCCAGTGGGTCTGATGTTTGTATAATACAGTACAGTACAATATATATTGTACTGTACTGTATTTTACTTACACTTTGTCTGAACAGATCTATGATATTAGCATAGATCTGTTCAGCACCATGGACAGCGGCGTCCTGTTGCCATGGGAACCTTCCCCCGCTGTGAAGTTGTGGCCACAACTTCGCAGACGGGGAAGGGTAAGGACTGGGGCTCCCTCCCTCTGTTACCCCATCCTGTCGGGGGGCTGCAAAGGCACAGCAGCCCCCCGATGGGAGAGGGAGGGAGCCGCATCTTACTGTTAACTCTTTCCATACAGCGGTCCGTACGGACCGCTGTATGGAAAGGGTGAAACGGCTGACATCCATTCACAGATGTCAGCCGTTTATACCAGGGTGTCAGCAATGTGCTAACACCCTGGTATACCCACTAGAAGCCAACGATTATTCGGCGGGAGGCGGGCGGGGGATCGCGATCCCGCCTGCCGCACCGCCCGCCTCCCGCACCGCCCGCAACACGCCCCCTGCACCTTCCACCAGGCTAAAATCATGCAGGGGTGCAGGGGGGGGGGGGGTGATACATATATATTTTCGGCACACTAAAGCTTCTGATTGCCGCGGTCAGAAACAGCAGAAATCGCTACAAACTGCAGGTCTGAATTGACCAGCGGTTTGCTGCGATCGCCGATACGGGGGGTCACATGACCCCCCCAAGCGTTGTGACAGGATGCCGGCTGAATGATTTCAGCCGTCATCCTGTGCGGATTAACCCCTGGGGAGCCACAATCTCACTTTAAACTCATGACGTACCGGTACGTCATGGGTCCTTAAGGACTCGGGATCCATGCCGTACCGGTACGTCATGGGTCCCTAAGGGGTTAAGGTCTGTGATGGAAATGGTATTATTTATGGTAAACTGTAGCTTTAAGGCTGGACAGGTCCTGTTCTTTCTGTCTTTCATATGATGTTGCTAAAGAATGCTAACCTTGAGATAAGATGCTGCACATGCTTTTTAATTACTAAAATGCTGTTAGTATGGTCAGGAAGTATTGTCTTATATGAATAACTACTCAAATTACGGTACTAGTTTCGATTTCCACCCCCTTGGCGATGTGCCTCCTTTGTTTTCATTACCTATAAGACTGTATGTTTTCATAATAAAGTTGGGAAATTGTTTGAGAACATAGCTGGGTCTTATGTGTTTTCTCCCGAGCTCGTATATTCTTTTATCTAATCGGGAGCTGTGGTGGGAGTAAGATTGCACTCAAAGGCCCTAAGTTTCTTCTAAAGAATAATGTTATTATTTTTCCTTGCACTTCTACTTTATCCCCTTAGTGACTAATGACGTACTTTGTACGTCATCATGTGGTGTTAGTTACCGCATCATGACGCACACAGTTACACCGGCATCTAGACGGCTCATACGGACAGCTGAGCTGTCTGGGCAAACGGCAGGAGACCAATCACAGCGGCCCCTGCCTTTGGATCACTGCGATTGGTCAGTCAGATCTGACTGACCAATAGCAGCATTCAGCAGTTCAGCTCCAATCTCCTTAGTGAGTGTTGAGGAGATTGGGGCTGCGCTGCTGTGTTTACTGTGCCCTATCACACCCCCTTTAGGATGGCCGAGCAGGACCAGGTAACACTGAGGGGGCCGACCCCCCACCCCTCCCCGCCCCCACAATTATTCAGTATGGCAGAGCGGAAGTAGATTGTCAGCTGTAACAGACAGCTGACAATCTAGTGTAACAGCCAACATCAGAGCTGGCACTGATGTCAACTCTTTAAACCTTTCCATGCCGTGGTCCATAGGGACCGCTGTATGGAAGGGGTTAACAGGGAGTAAGCTCCCTCCCTCCCCTATCGGGCATTGCGCTGCTGTGGCAACGTCCCGATTAATTTTAACAGAGGGAGGGAGCTCCCTCCTTCCTCCTCCGATCGGGCCGCTACTCTGCGGTGGCATCCAGGCTTGCCATGGTATGTAAGCCTGAAAGGTTTCTGTCAGGAGCCTGATTAGGGAAGTTACATTATTTTTACTGCCCACTGGGTGAACCTCGACAGCAATCAAGCATGTACCCCGTGACACCCGTGTGGATTTGGTGTTACTGCAACAGGTTGCATGCAGGAAACCTGTTCCTCGGCTGACTCCTTTTCCACTGCTACCGTCTCTTCCACTGCACCCCCCAGGCTCCCCAGAACCTATTCGACGTGCCAGGTGAGACGTTGCCATGCTGTGCTGTGGCTGTTGTACCTGGAAGCCTAGATCCACACCGGTCCTGCACTCCTTTCAGCTCTGCGGCCACAGGCCGATCAGTGGCTAACCCCACTCAATTTGACAGTTGGTAAAGTGGTGTGCGACAATGGTGCCAATATGCTGAGCGGGCTAAAAGAGGGCAAAATGACACACGTGCTGTGCATGGCACACGTCCTGAACTTGCAGTGATTCATTGCCAAATACCCCGGGGTCCAGTACATCTTGAGGCAGGCCAGGAAAATTTCTGGCCATTTTAGAAGATCTTACATGGCCATGGCTCATTTTGCTGACATTCAGTGGCGACACTACTTGCCCGTCCGACGTCTGATTTGTGACTGCCCAACGCAATGGAACTCCACCTTGTATATGCTTGATAGGCTGCTCCAGCAGAAATGTGCCGTTAATGACTACCTTTATGAACTCTGTGGCAGGACAGGTTCTGGGGAGCTTGGTTTCTTTTCACCACACCAGTGGCTGCTCATGCCCGACGGATGCAGACTTCTGCGGCCATTTCATGAGATCACCAAACTGGTCAGTCGCGGCCAGGGCGCCATCAGTGACATCGTACCTTACGCCTTATTTCTGGAGCGTGCATTGCATCGTGTCATTGATCAAGCCGTCGAGGAAGATGAGGAAGATGAGGAAGTCGCAATGCTGAATGAATTCCCGGGGGGAAGCTACTCCATCTGAGACAAGTCAGCAGGAGTCTGAAGAGGAGTGAGAGGAGGATGGTGCCTGGGGGGAGGAGGCGGAGCAAAAAGAGCAGGCTTTAAACTTATTGGGGATCCGTGGTGTTGTCCGTTGCTGGGGGGAGGAGACCGAGAACGACATTCTCCTGGGTGATGAGAAGGAGCCATGGGTCTCCACTGCTTCCAATTTAGTGCAAATGGAGGCCTTAATGCTCCAGTGTTTGAAGAGGGACCCCCGTATAAAAAGCATAAGGGGCAAGGACCTGTACTGGGTGGCAACGTACTTAGACCCCCGGTACAAACACAAAATGGCGGACATGTTACCAACATCACAGAGGGCTGTCAGAATGCAGCATTTCCAGGCCTTGCTGACAAGAGATGCTGCATTCTGTTGTTGCGGGCACTGGCAGAGGAATTTCCACCCACAGCGAAACAGGTGCGGGTACCAATCCTACCGCGCCTGGAAAAAGAGGGCGGTTTGAAGATGTGTTGGTCACTTCAGATATGAGATCATTCTTCCAGCCAACCCATCGACAGCCGCCTTCCGGATCCAGCCTCAGGGAAAGCCTAGTCCAACAGGTGTCTGACTACATCGGGTTAATGGCCGATGTGGACGCTTTGAGAAGCGAGGAACCCCTGGTCGACTGGCTGTGCAGGCTTGACCTGTGGCTAGAGCTGGAACAATTTGCCATGGAACTCTTGGCTTGCCCCTTGTCGAGTGTCCTGTTCTAAAGAACATTCAGCGCAGCAGGGGGGTTCATGACCGATAAGCGCACTTGCCTAGCTCACTAAAGTGTGGACTATCTCACATTTAAAAAAATGAATGAGGCATGGATCTGGGAGGAATTCAACACCTGTGATGACCACCAGTGTTGATCACGAATATTCGAATTGCGAATTTTAATCACGAATATCGACATTTCGAGAATTCGCGAATATTTTGAATATGGCAAAATATATTCGTAATCGCGAATATTAGTTTTTTTTTGTGAAATAACAGTGTATGCAATTTTTTATGCGAATTTTCGCAATAAAAAAAATAAATAATGCCTGCAGATCACAAATTCGCGAATTCTCGAATATATGGCGAATATTCGCCAAAATATTCTCGAAATATCGCGAATTCGAATATTGCCCCTGCCGCTCATCACTAGTGACTACGTGTAATTGAATTTCCTCATGCCAGCCCACACATATCCGCCACCACCCAGAACAAAGAATGGTCCTTGCCTTGTATATACAGTCGCATAAAAGGCCTTTTATGTCAGGTGAATGCCTAATTTTTGGGGCCTGCACTGGCCAACAGTTACATATTTATCCTGTGACTGCCTAATGTACCTCCAGCCACAGAATTCAAAGTTTTTTGCTGTAAGATGAATGCCTATTGCCTAATTTTTGGGGCCTGTACTGGCCACATAATCACACACTTATCTCACTCTTCTGCCTCTCATTATGGTGGCGTATGAACCGCATTCACCAAAAGGACCTTCTAATGTCGCAGGGTCATGTGACTGTGCCCCCCACCCTGTACTGTGCCCCTCACCCCGTACTGTGCCCCCTTATACCCTGCATTGTGACCTCTTACCACACCCAGTGCAGTGCCCCGAGTCATTTGCTGTCCTGTGCCCTCTTATACCCTTTTTTCCGGTCACGGTATGGTGGTGTTATCCGGTCACCGTACAGAGGTATTATCTGCTCAATGTATGGTGGTGGTATCCAATAACTGGATGGCCATAACTATATCCCTTTCCCTGCCCACGCCATCCTTTTTATACCTGGCATGAGCATGAAAAATATGCAGATTGCAGTGCTATGTACCTTTGCGCCACAATCTGTGTCAGAAATACGCCTAACATAGACGTATTTATATATAAAAAATGACCACCTAATTGTATTACTATTTGGGGGTAGGGCTAATATCTTTATATTATATAGATTCTAGTGTATTATACTGTGCCCTGTATTTCTCAGTAGAAAATGATCCTTGGTAAACACAGTCCTCATCCCTGACCACCAGGACCAGTTAGCGCTCTGTCAGTACATGGCGGCCTCCCCTCTCCACCACGCTGCTCCGCTGTGTACTGGTCCTTATTCTGACACTAGGGATGGGTTCACATCCTATTTTTGCCATCCATTTAATGCATTCCAAAAATGTATGCGTTAACAGATGCCTCAGACTGATGCTAAACAGTGGTGTCCATTCACCATAGAGTTCCATGGTAGAAAAAAAAATGTACGTTAACGAATGCATTTTTTAAATGGACTCTGCAGGATACAAAAACGTGGAGTGCTGCACATTTGTATACATCAAACCGAGGAAATAAAAAAAAATTAGGCTCCAGCAGGGCACATTTTTGAGAGTTTCCCTTTAAGACGCATAAAAATGGCCCCTGATTAAAATACATATTTTTTGTGGGAATTTTTGCCAATGAATTTATTACTGTCCATGTTGTGGGACTATTTGTGTACTTCTAGTAAGTGTTTTCTGGCTGCAAATATGACCTGAAGGTTTTTCAGGTTCGCTTGCCATTAAAGTGAATGGGGCCCGCCAAGAACGCATGGTTTGCGAACATTTAAACGCAAACGCGCATTCGCGAATTGTCCCAGCCGATGTTCGGCCATTACTACTGGTCACAAAGGTGCAAAATGGTCCAGTCATTAAGGGGTTAAAGTGGATGTCTGCTCTGGAAGTTTTTTTGTTATTAGTGTCCCTAATGACAAGCTGATCACAAAGTGTCCTGTGTTTTGAGCCCTCTGCTTTAGTTGTAATTTATGGCAGAACCCCAGAACAAGTGTTCAGATTCCTCAGAGCAATCCAATATGGGAAAGGAAAAATTACACACTCCTCATTGACTATAGTTTCTCACCTCGGTCCTCGCATGTAGGGGGTGTCTGCCCAGGTGCAGCTCTTGTACCCTGTATCTCTTTACCATCTTTGGAAACACACCAACAGTGTCCGGTGCTGCCATGACACTGCTTTGGTCTGTAGTCTCCTTTTTCATCACAATCCGGTACAAACGCTCCTAATATTGGTGTCGCTGCACCGAGCACTTTCTGTCGTTCTTTTATGCAGGATGTTTCAGCTGATAAGACTAATGTAGAAAAACAAATAATAATCACGTGTGAATGATGTAGAACTGGTATGTAGTCCATCCACTGATTTAATTGCATATTCCTTAATATGCAGAAGCCGCTTTAGCCCCAACTTTCTCCTTTGTTGTAAAGAGGGATCCAAAACCAGTGACTGCCTCCTTCTTCATTACTTTAAAATGCAACCACAACTAAAGCTAGGTGGTGGAATACTTGGACTGCACCCTGCCACCCCAGATCCAAGATCCCCTAGACTATTGGGCAGCCAAACGTGATTTATTGCTGCAACTGGCCAAGTTTGCCCTGGACAAACTTTCCTGCCCAGACAGTAGTGTAGCATCAGGGCAAGTAATTAGTGCGGCGGGGGCATAGTTACCCCAAAGAGAACTCACCTTTCCACCCAAAATGTTGAGAGACTAACCTTTGTAAAGATGAATCAGGCATGGATCAGTCAGGATTTTAACTCACCAGTGCCTGATGCATCAGACTAGAGAATTCTGGGTGCCACCCCAAAACTTTGTTAAAAAAAAAGACAATTTTCTTCTGTCCACCTGCTTCAGCCACTATTCTGATGCTGCCACCCGCCTGATACCACACACCTGCAGCCATATTCTCCTACTGCCACTATCTTGTGCTGTTACTGCCACTGCTGTTGCCAACCACCTCCCCACTATGTGACGGGACCAATGTGTTGACTTCTCTCGTTGTTGCCACCCTCTGCGATGGGGCCAATAGTGTCCCTATTTGGCCTTGTTGACATCACCATGTATTTTATCTTTCTTCTGATCTGTCAGAAGGATGGCAAAATTAAAAACACAACAGATCCTGTCTTTGGCGCATCCGTAAGACCTCTATCACATGGTCCCTATTTTGTATCAGGATATGCTCTTGATTTGGAAGCCAAAAGCAGGAGTGGGTACAAAACACAGAAGACATGCAAACTTTCCAATCACGTGTCATCTCTGGTTTGAATCCACTCCTGTTTTTTTTTTTTTTACCTTACCAATACTGATGGATTACTGACCAAATGCTGACCATGTAAGGGCGGATGCTCAAAAGAAAGTATTCATTTTTTTGGGGTTGTTCTTGTGATGGATCAGAAGAAGGGAAAAATAAACAGTAACGTCAACACAAACTTATTGCTAACACCCTCCCCACTGTGTCAGGGGGACACTACTTGTATCAGGGTGTAAAAGAACAGGTTCTGTAAAAAGTCTATGTGGAGTCAGCAGATGATGTAAAAGGAGTGCACTCCTTCTCTCTATAGTAGACTCTTGGGCCACTGCACGGTTCTGTATACCTGACGCTAACATTGACCTGTAAGGCTAAGTTCACACTTCAGCTATTTGGTCAGTTTTGGCCCCCGTAACTGACCAAATAAGTTAAGTGTGAATTGATTCTAAGGCTGGATTCACATGATGTTTTTTCCATCCTTTTAACGTATACAAAAAAACGTATAGGTTAAATGGATGCCTCAGACTGATTCTGTATAGTGGCACACGTTGACCATAGAGTTCCATTGTAGAAAAAAAAGGTATATGTTATATATGTAAAGAGAATGATCCACCCCCATAAAAAATGTTATGTTAACATTTGCCAGAATAATATGACACTAGAGTGGACCATCTATCTCAGGGGAATGTTTCTGGTGGGACACTTATTGTAGTGCACCTCAGATAACAATAAAAAAGGGAGGTCCTAATCTCCATGTCTGATGCATGTCCCTTACTATTGCAGGTACAGTGATGATAAGACACACCTAGGTTTTTGAGGAGGAAGATAAGGAAATAAATAGTTTGAACCAAATAGTGTGCTTTTGGTGAGTTTTGAACTAATGGGGGTCTGTGGATGACACACTGTTATAGAGGGATCTGTGGGTGACACACTGTTATATGCAATCTGTGGATGACACTGTTATGGGGGATCTGTGGATGACACACTGTTATGGGGGATCTGTGGATGACACACTATTATAGGGGATCTGTGGATGACACACTATTATAGGGGATCTGTGGATGACACACTGTTATGGGGGATCTGTGGATGACACACTGTTATGGGGGATCTGTGGATGACACACTGTTATGGGGGATCTGTGGATGACACTGTTATGGGGGATCTATGGATGATACACTGTTATGGGGGATCTGTGGATGACACACCACACTGTTATGGGGGATCTGTGGATGACACACTGTTATGGGGGATCTGTGGATGACACACTGTTATGGGGGATCTGTGGATGACACTGTTATGGGGGATCTATGGATGATACACTGTTATGGGGGATCTGTGGATGACACACTGTTATGGGGGATCTGTGGATGACACACTGTTATAGAGGATCTGTGGATGACACACTGTTATAGAGGATCTGTGGATGACGCACTGTTATAGAGGATCTGTGGATGACACACTGTTATGGGGGACCTGTGAATGCAGCACTGTTATGGGGGATCTGTGAATGACATACTGTTATGGGGGAATCTGTGGATGATGCACTGGTATGTGACTATAACCCTCATCATCCTAAAGAATTCACCCATGTACTTCAGTACTGTACATTGGTGTATTTTTAAGGATGAGGGGGATTATAGTCACATTAAATATAAACACTGTCCAGGGACTGTGCCATTATTGGCCTGTGTTTATATTAAATATGACTATAAGCTCCCTCATGCATAGTACATCGGCGGATTCCTATAGATATAGTCATATTTAACACACATTTAATTTTTAGACCGGCCCCTGAGCTGTCACTCACCCAGGACTTTAGGTGACAGGCCAGGGAATAGCACAGGGCAACAGAGAGCCAGTAAAACTCTATTGCTTTCTCACTCACAGCAGAAGCGACGGAGCTCTGTAACAGCGGCGCTCATGGTACGGCAATGGGAGGGAGTAAGCTGATTGGTAGAGGCAGGGGAGCAGCAGTAGTTCTCTCTGGCACACACCACCAATCAGCGTTACATGCATGCGGGCGGCAATGCAGAGGAGAGGAACTGCTCTCCCCTCTTCTCCTCCTCTGGTATGGAGCGGACCCGGCTGGCAGATCTGTGGTAAGGACGTATGGGCTGGCAGCATTTAGCATCAGTGAATGCCTAACTGCCGCCGCCCGCCCCACACTTAATGAGCTCGCTCAGGAGCAGCCTTAGTAATAGCTCCTACTGTCCTTCAATAGGGCCGGCCATCTTGATTTGAGGCACATTCGCTTTATAAGACACACTGACCTTTTCCCCCACTTTGGGGGGAAAAGAGTGTGTCTTATAAAACGAAAAATACGGTAAGTAATGACTGAGGATTTGATGGTAATGTACAACTACTATGTAGTATGAAAAGACACTTATTGTACCTCAGATAACAAGAAGAAGGAAGGTCCTGATCTCCATGTCTGATGCATGTTCCTAATTATTGCAGATGAACGAAAAAAAACAACCACACCAGTCTCAACTCATTAGGCGTGCAACAAAAATGTCGGCGAGGATGGGATTGAGTGACAATTCATAGACGATACAGAGCAGAACTCAGAGATAGAAAAGAACCGACTGTAAAGTGCAGCCATCTTAGTGATATCCTGTGAGTGTCCCCTCAGTGAGGTCCTGCACAGCAGACTGACAATGGATGTGGAGAGATGCATTAATGACATTAGTGAGTGCTTCCTGCAGTTAACATTTGATGAACTGGTTGCTGTTAGCAAATATATTAAAGGGCCAGGGGAGCAAATCTCCAAAGGCAGAACCCGCAGGCACCTCAACAGGCTGCTTGATGAAGTGGGAGAAACAGAGGATAAAGATGTTACCTGTCTGGTCATCCAAAAGTGCATTACAGATCTGCATTCAGAGGCAAAGGCGGCGGCACAGGCAAAAGAGAATGAGACCCTGACAGAACAGACTCAATTGGAAGATTTAAAGGCACAATACTTCGCATTGCAAAAAACATTCCAGGAATCTAGCAAGCTGTTAGAAAAAGCTCTAGTTTCTGAGACATCAAGTCAAGCAAAGCAAAAAGTGTCAGAAAAAGAGACTAACCACAGAAAATGTTGCCAGAAATGTTTCGGCTCAGCTCCTGCAGAATTTCAGAGAAGCATGGAAGAATGCTTAGAAGGACTGAGAGATAGTATCTATCAACCATATCTTAATGATAACCTGGTTCACAGTAAGTCTTTCACTGAACATGTGGAACATTTATGGACTGTGCTTCAGCGCTATCAACAGCATGGAATCAAGCTGTGAGGAAAATGGATTATTATTTACTGGCAGCCCTGATTGTCACTTGATTCACCTTTTGGCATGTACATCAGTGTACATGCAAAATAAGTTCCCACCCCCCCAGCCATTTGATTGTCAGGTTGCAAGGAAGAAAACCTCAGGGGTCCAGGCTTCAAGGAGGCCTCAGGTGGAGAATGTCAAACCTCTATCAGCCAGTTTGGAGGCAAGCTAAATCCTGCAGGAAACCCCCCCAGCAGGAGGTATCAGCCCTTGCCAGGATCAAGGATACCTTCCAGACATGTTGGCACCTACATTTCATAAGGAATTATAATTTGCCCGGCTATTGCAGGCGCTAACCGGATACATATTTATGTCCCGGTGGCCACGATGTAGGTGCCCATGGTCTTTGTTTGATGGGGGGATGCCAGGGAAAGGAGATATCACTATCTCCCTACAGAAACCCAATACCGGTACCATGTTTGGACTCTAGTTGTAGCCGGAACCCAGGTGGATCAATTGGGCCTGGAACCATCTTCCTGCGACATTCTGGTCTTCGGCTATGAGCCCTATGGGTCATTTGCTCCCAGCACCAGAGAAGGAGGTGTGGACCCTACCTATAGGCGAGGAGGGGAGCGTCCGGCTACAGGTCATAATCCCATGCAAGCCAGAGGGCGGGGTCTTCCTCTGTAGAAAAGTCACATCATGAAATGTGTTTAGAGGGACCCAGGAACTAGCTGAAATCACAGCCCTTCATGTGGACTGCAGCAAAGAACACAGCACAACCAAAAGGAACTTTCATCTTACCCGGTAACTGACTTTTACTCTGCTTAACTCTGTTGTACCCATATAACCTGTATCTGTAACCTAAGACCACTGTATATATTCTTTGTGTATATTGTGTTATATCTAGTGTGCCCTTACGACGATTAAATATATAATTTAATCTTGTGCTATCTTGTATCTTGATCACGA
Source organism: Bufo gargarizans (assembly GCF_014858855.1). Classification (NCBI taxonomy): domain Eukaryota; kingdom Metazoa; phylum Chordata; class Amphibia; order Anura; family Bufonidae; genus Bufo; species Bufo gargarizans. The sequence continues at coordinate 96,045,294 of NC_058083.1, forward strand.
ATCCCCACGTCTGTGTTTTGTGCCTAGTTATAAGTTACCGTGGGTTGGTTTCTCACCCTATATAATCCCGTTAGCAGACTGAGCTTATATAAAACGAGAGCTGGTGGCAGATACCCGGGCTGAGACAGCGCTGTTTTCACTGACGCAGTGAAAAGGCTCTCTCAGCTTGTTGCCTCTCTGTGCCAACGTGGACAGGAGGTGTATGTGTAAACTTTACTAAGCTGACCTTACCTGCTCCTCTGGAGGGCGTAACATTTTTTTGGTAACCCGTGACCATACCGCGGCTCGTGAGCTCAACATAGGTGACGTCAAGCTGGCACGAGGTGTGGTATTCGTCATACAAGCTAACACCAAAAAAATGCGAGCTGTTCAAAAGACAAGTCCGGTTTCTTGGTAAGATTGTTTCTGGTGATGGTTATACTATGGATGCAGCAGAAATTGCTCCAGTAATGGCTGTGAAAAACAAGCCTCAATTTACAGTGGAAGAGCTTAGAAAAAGACTAGGTTTTCTGTCCTACTACCGGACATATATTCAGAATTTCTCCCAGATTGCCGCTCCACTGTATGATCTACTGTCTGCAGGGCCAAGTTCCCCATCAACCACAGAAAAGAAATCAAAAAGCCAATCAATTTGACTGGCCATCATCAAGAAATGATGGGATATCTGGACTTTAACAACCCATTTATGCTGCACTGTGATGCATCTCAGGAAGGCCTTTGTGCTGTCCTATATGAAAAACTAAATTGCAAGTTGAGAGTTATCAGTTATGGTTCAAGAACTCTTACTACAGCAGAGAAAACTACCATTTGCACTCTGGTAAACTTGAGTTTTTGGCAATGAAATGGGTAATATGCAACCGTTTTAGAGGCTAATTTTACTACAGTCCATCATTTGTGGTATAAACAGACACTAATCCACTTACCTACGGTATGTTCTCACTACAGCAAAATTAAATGTGACTGGCCATAGGTGGGTATCAGAACTGGCAGACTTCAATTTTAGCATTAAATACCATCCAGGGAAAGCAAATGCAGATGCTGATTGATTGTCTAGAATGCCACTATATCCTGACCAATACATTAAGGAATGCTCTCAAGAAATCAGTTGCAAGCTATTGGTAGCACTGTACAAGCAGTTCATATACAAGAGAAGAAACATACGCCATGGTGGTGTCCTGTAACTTTAGAAAGTGCGGTTGGGGAAGCTGAACAAAGCCCCATAGCAAGCGTTAACCAGCTCCCAAAAGAAACAATCAGAAAAGCACAAGAAGACAAGATCATTGGGACACTGCTACACTAAAAACATCAAAATAGATTTTCAGCTAAGAGGAAGAGAAAAGCAGAGCCACCAGCTGTAACTGCCTTATTCAGAGCATGGCCTAAATTATACCTCAACTCAGATGGTATTTTTTATAGGAAGACTAGCCATAACGTACAATTAGTCATGACAAAAGTCTACCACAGGACAGTATTCAAAGAACTCCATAAACAAATGGGGTACTTGGGAGTAGAAAGAACTGTCAATCTTGTGAGAGAAAGCTTCTTCTGGCCATACATGCAGAAGGATATTGACCATTAAGTCACCAGAGAATGGTGCTTAAAAGATGTATGAAAGATAAACGTCCCAATAAACCAACCAGAGCACCATTGAACAACATTGTCTCCACTTATCCCTTTGAACTGGTATCCATAGATTTTTTTGGCATCTGGAAAAGTTCAAAGGAGGATATGAGTACATCCTTGCTGTAATGGATCATTTTACAAGATTTGCACAGGCATATGCTACCACAAACAAGTCTGGTAAGACTGCATCAGACAAAATATTTCATGATTTTGCTCTAAAGTTTGGGTTTCCAACAAAATTACACTATGCTCTGGGAACAGAATCTGAGAATCAGTTATTTGTCAAGACTTGGATAAGACTTGGAAAATACTGCAGAATTCGGAATTCTCATTCAACTCCATATCACCCAGAGGGTAATGGACAGGTTGAATGTTTCAATCGTACATTGTTGTCAATGTTGAGGACTCTTACAGAAGAAGAAAAGGAAGACTGGAAGAACTCTTTGTCAAAAGTTGTTTACACTTGCAATTGTATAAAAGGCAACAGGGTAGTCACCTTTCTACCTATTGTATGGTCAATCACCAAGACTTCCAATTGATATAGTATAGTACAGTTTCAGAGAAGTACAAAACTTACGCAGATTATGTTACTATCAGGAAAAAGAGTATGACAGAAGCTTATAAAATAGCTTCAGAAACAGCAAAGAAGTCAGCAGGTAAAAGCAAGGAATACTATGACCAGAAAAGTCATTGCGCTGAACTTACTCCAGGAAGTAGAGATCTAGTGAAGAACTTAAATGAGAAAGGGGGACCAGGAAAACTTTTCTCTTATTGGGAACATAAGATTTATGTTTTTGTGAGACGAAAACATGAAAACAGTGTATGAGGCAAAACCAGAAGTCATGTGGCAACAGATCAAGGATTTTGCACCATAATCTGTTATCTTGTGACTATCTTCCAGATGAACAGCAGACTGCTGAATTATTAAGCAAGAAAGATCCTCCAAACCAACGTGACCAAAACCAACATCACATGTAGAATATGAAACTGATGAAGAAGATGATATGTATTCATTAAGTTCACCTTCGAAAGATAACTGTACAGCACAAAGCAGTAAACTTAATCCTGAAGCAGCGGATTTTGAATCACAAAATTCATCAGAGATCTTGGCATCACCTGAAGGTCTACTGTCAGATTCAGAGAAGTCATCAAAGGAATCTGCAATGACTAAGAATTGATTAAGAAATCTGAACCAACAGATCCAGTAAGAGATGAAGAAACAGGAACTTCAAACCAAAAGCCGTTGAAAGATCTTCTGTTGTGAGAGAAAGGCAAAGGCTTGTTACACTTACTTATGATACCGTAGGAGAACCAAGTATGGTACCAAGAAGTTTTCATGCTAAACAGGTAGTGACAACTATTGGCCAAGAGAAACAACCTGAATGGTACCTACCATCCACATGTTTCGTGGAGAACTGTGAGCTGATGTAAAGACTATTTACATTCAAAGCAATTGTGCTGTTAACTTTTTTCTGTTAATATGGCAATTTTTCTAGTTGTTTACGTATAGAAAATGTGATGTTACATGGTCAGAGGGTCATATTTAGTAAAAGTTAGACCTGTTTAATCACTATAACTTTACTATAACTTGGTGTAAACTCTAAATAAAAGTCATTTGACCAATATTTACAACCATGTGCCCAATCCCTTCCAACATATTTAAAAGACACCAAACAGACGTTGCAAATACTAAGCAGTATAGAATGGAAATCAGGATATATAATAAGCACATTAGATGTAAAATCACTGTATACTGTAATTGATAACTATAAACAAAGCTGCCCAACAGTTTTTCTATAAAAATAGGAGAGATGCCAAAACAGCAGATAGAATATATAGGGGAATGTATATTGTTTATTATACAGAGGAATTATTTTAACCCCATAGGGACTCAGCCTTATTTCACCTTAAGGACCAGGCCATTTTTTGCAAATCTGACCAGTGTCACTTTAAGTGGTGATAACTTTAAAACGCTTGGACTTATCCAGGCCGTTCTGAGATTGTTTTTTCGTCACATATTGTACTTCATGACACTGGAAAAATGAAGTCCAAAATTATTATTTTTTGCATAAAAAAATACCTAATTTACAAAACATTTGGAAAAATTTGCACATTTCAAAGTTTCAGTTTCTGTCCTTCTGTAATACATAGTAATACCCCCAAAAATTGTGATGACTTTACATTCCCCATATGTCTACTTCATGTTTGAATTATTTTGGGAATGATATTTAATTTTTTAAGGATGTTACAAGGCTTGGAAGTTTAGAAGCAAATCTTGAAATTTTTCAGAAATCCAATTTTTAGGGACCACTACAGGTCTGAAGTCACTTTGCAAGGCTTACATAATAGAAACCACCCAAAAATGACCCCATTCTATAAACTACACCCCTCAAGGTATTCAAAACTGATTTTACAAACTTCGTTAACCCTTTAGGTGTTGCACAAGAGTTATTGGCAAATGGGGATGAAATTTGAGAATTTCATTTTTTTGCCTAATTTTCCCTTTTAACACATTTTTTCCACCAACAAAGCAAGGGTTAACCACCAAACAGGACTGTATCTAAATTGCCCTGACTCTGCCGTTTACAAAAACACCCCATATGTGGCCGTAAACTACTGTACGGCCACACAGCGGGGCGTAGAGTGAAAGGTGCGCCATTTGGATTTTGGAAGACAGATTTTGCTGGACTGGTTTATTTACACCATGTCCCATTTGAAGCCCCCCTGATGCACCCCTAGAGTAGAAACTCTAGATTTTGCTGTGCTGCTTTTTAGATGCTATGTCCCATTTTAAGCCCCCCTGATGCACCCTTACAGTAGAAACTCCCAAAAAGTTACCCAATTTTGGAAACTAGGGGATAACGTGCCAGTTTTATTGGTACTATTTTGGGGTATATATGATTTTTAATTGCTCTTACATTTATTAAATTTTTTGTGAGGCAAGGTAACCCAAAAAATTGATTTTTTGGCACTGTTTTTATTTTTTACAACATTCATCTGACAGGGTAGATCATGTGCTATTTTTTTTTTAGAGCAGGTTACGGACGCAATGATATCAAATATGTCTACTCTCTTTGATTAATTTTTACATAATAAAGCATATTTTACATAATAAAGCATAATAAAAGCATAATAAAGCATTTTTGTGTCTCCATATTCTGAACGCCATATTTTTATTTATTTTTTTATGCCGTTCAGGGGCTCGTTTTTTGCAGGAAGAGATTAAGTTTTTATTGGTACCATTTTTGGGGACATATGATTTTTTTGATCATTCATTATAACACTTTATGTGGCAAGGTGACCAAAAAATTGGTTGTTTTAGCACACTTTTTTATTTATTTATTTTTATAGCGTTCAACTGAGGAGTTAGGTCATGTGACATTTTTATAGAGCAGATCGTTACGGATGTGGCGATACCTAATATGTATACTTTTTTTTATTTATTTAAGTTTTACACAATAATAGCATTTTTGAAACCAATAAAATGATGTTTTAGTGTCTCTATAGTCTGAGAGCCATAGTCTTTTTTATTTTTTGACCAATTGTCTTAGTTAGGGTCTTATTTTTTGTGGGATGAGGTGACAGTTTAATACGCCTTTTTGATCACTTGGTGTTGCACTTTTTGTGATGTAAGGTGACAAAAATAGCATTTTTTGACACAGTTTATAATTTCTTTCTTCTTATGGTGTTTGTCGGACTGGGTGAATCATGTGATATATTTATAAAGCCAACCGTCACGGATGCGGCAATACCAAATATGTCTATTTTATTTATTTTTTCTATTTTAATTTTTTTTTTCCTTACTTGGGGAATTTTTCTTTTTTACATGTGAAACCTTTTTTTCTTTTTTATTTTAACACTTTATTTTTATTTTACACTTTGTGTCCCCCATAAGCTCATACAAGACCTCTGGAGTACAATTAACTTCACTTTTTTTTCCCACTATTGATTTTTCCTGTAACTGGGGCTGACATAGTAGCCCCAATTACAGGGGAAATACACCCCCCATAGAGGCTATAGAGCACTATACAATGCTGTACAGCCTCAGTGCAGGGCTGATTGAGGACTGTAGAAGACCCGACAGCTCCTGCACTCTCCCGGCCAGGGACAGTAAGCACATAGCGTGTATACAGCAATCTAGAAGGCAGGGACACCTGAGAACTGTCCCTGCCTTCTCTCTGGGTTGCCCTGCTGTCACTGACACTCTGCAGCTGCCATCTCTTAATGGACGTTCAGAATGTCCATTCAGAGATCCACCCCGGACATTTATAGTCAACGGGCAGACGGAGGTGGTTAAGTAATGACTGAGGATTTGATGGTAATGTACAACTACTATGTAGTATGAAAAGACACTTATTGGAGTGCACTCAGGTAACAAGAAAAAGGGAGGTCCTAATCTCCATGTCTGATGCATGTCCCTTACTATTGCAGATGAATGTTAAATAAAAAATATAAACCGCCCAACCACACCAGTGTCAACTCATTAGGTGTGCAACTTATACTTTTTTTTTTTACCATTATAAAAAAAATTTATACTTTTTTTTACTTGACTGTGCAGTTTACAAGAACATGGTGTGCTGCTTTTTTGTACCTTTTTTTTTGTAATATATACTTCAAACGTAGGAATAAAATGTGACGTGAACCTACCCTAAGAGTGATTCCTGTAATACTGTCATGCACACAGTTTCATTACCACAGCGGACTAGCTATTCCATAATGGAAGCACTCAATAGTATTCACTTCATAAAACGCACAGCCATTTCCCCCCCACTTTTTGGGGTAACAGTTTGTGTTAAATTTGGTACCTTATCCATTTGAGCTAGAAGAGGCTGCCGCAGCCATCTTGCTTGAAGATCTAGTGCAAAATCAAGTGCGGTGCGTGATGATGTCACCGACATGAGATTTTGTGCGAGATCTTCAAGCAAGATGGCTGCGGCGGCCTCTTTGCCCTCGACTGGATGAGGTGAGTATGATTATTATTTTTTTTTTACCGGCATTTCAGGGAAAATTAATTTATTGCAATGAAGCACAGAGAATTTTGGCTTCGCAGCAAATTGAATTTTCTCGGAAATTTGGATGGAAGTCCACTTCGGATACTTCGATTTGCTTAACACTACTAATCATCCTGTCTGTGATAACAAGATGACTGCTGAAAAGTGATCTATACAGACCAAGAAGTAGTGACTAATGTTATTTAAATTGCAGGATTTTAGAATTTTTTATTTAGATAACGACATGGAAAAATAAAAGTAAGATTGGCAAAACAAAATAAAAACATATGTTTGACATAAAAATGTGATCTAAATAATAGGTCCTTTTCTGATGACACATTCTCTTTAGTACTTGTCATGGTGTTAAAATAAGCAGTGGAATGGTGAACATTCCAGGACTGAAGTTAAATATGAGCTGAAGCTAATTCTTCACTATTCTTATCTAGAGCTCCACTTGTTATGTTTGGTTGTCCAAGTGGTGTTTTTGTACAAGGAATTTCTTCACTATTTTCATAAACACACTAAAAGTGATCAGTGCTACCATGACATTGCTGGGCGTGAAGTGATCCTTTTCATCACACTGTAGTACAAACTCTTTCAATAGGGGTTTCAAGAAATTTCTGGCATTCTTGAAGGGTTTTCAGCAGCTCTTATGCTTTTTTCAACCATATTTCGTCCCTGGAGGACTGTGTTATTTACCTGCCCACACTGCCTTTAAGTGCACTACAGAAGGATCTGGAAAAAGACGCAGCTTTTCTGAAGGCCAAGCCTTGCTTTAATTTATATACAATGGGGGCATTGAATATTTGGGATAGAAAGTGAAAATTTAGCAGTAGATATCATTAAAGGAAGAAATGGATCTTATGAATTTAAGGCCCTAAGTTTCTTCTAAAGAAAATGTTATTTTTTTTCCTTGCACTCGTACTTAAAGTGGATGTCTGCTCTGGAAGTTTTTTTGTTATTAGTATCCCTAATGACAAGCTGCTCACAAGGTGTCCTGTTGTTGGAGCCCTCTGCTTTAGTTGTCATTTATAGCAGAACCCACACCAACTATTCAGTTTCCTTACATCACCCAGACATGGGAAAGGAAGAATTACACAGTCTTTATTGACTATAGTTTCTCACCTGGAATCTCACATGTAGGGGGTGACTGCCCACGTGCAGTTCTTGTACCCTGTATCTCTTTACCATCTTTGGAAACACACCAACAGTGCCCGGTGCTGCCATGACACTGCTTTGGTCTGTAGTCTCCTTTTTCATCACAATCCGGTTCAAACGCTCCTAATATTGGTTTCTCTGCACCGAGCACTTTCTGTCGTTCTTTTATGCAGGATGTATCAGCTGATAAGACTAATGTAGAAAGACAAATAATAATCATGTGTGAATAATGTAGAACTGGTATGCAGTCCATACACTCATTTAATATAAATAAATATATTCTTCAATCTGCAGAAGCCGCTTTAACCATAACTTACTTTTTTGTCTTAAAGATGGATCCAAAACTAGTGACTGCCTCCCTCTTCGTTACTTTAAAATGCGATAACAACCAAAGCTAGACAATGTCTTACTAGTGACAAATCATTATATTGTTGTGTTATTGTAGTGGTATTTTTTTAACAGTAATAACTACCTGTAATAATGGAGATGCAGGGGGTGGAGGTTATGAGAGTAAGGCAGGATAAAGTACATTCTTACCAGAAGCTCCACATGTTGGAACCTGTTGTCCAGGTGGAGTTCTTGAACCAGAAATCTCTTTACCATTTTCGTTAACACACCAACAGTAACCGGTGCTGCCATGACACTGCTTTGGACTGTAGTTTCCTTTTTCATCACAATCAGGCATAAAAGCCCCTGGTAAAGGTTGCCCTCCACTGAGCGATTTTTGGCGTTCTTTCATGCAGGGCTTTTCACCTCCTAAAAATGGATACATAATAACCAACAGTCATATTGTCCATTCTATTTTTTGACTAATCATATAAATGCATTACAGTTTTATCTTCAAATAGTATAGTTTATTCACAAGAATTTGGTATCCTCCAGCTTACATTGGGTCCCAATGTGATGCACATGTTTTTTCCCACTCTAAATTAGCTAATTTATTGCAGTTGAATTCAGTTTAATTATTTCCTCTTTTCAATACTTAAATTTTGATGGGACATTTTAATACAACACAAAGCTTTAGTACAGAAATGTATACTATGTATGCACTACTGTGCAGGCTCCATTGTAGTCCTTGTGTATGGAGATATTCTTACCTAAAAGCAGTGCTTTGTATGGAATACAAAAGAGAAAGATCTCTTCATGAATTTGGAGGTCTGGTAGACTCTTCTACGTAAGAGGTTTTGAGGTCCGGTAGACTGTTCCACGTAGGATTATTTTTTTTTTTTCATAATACAATTATATACAACTCATTATGTTCAGGGAAGAAATAAGGCCCCATAGTAAAGATGAACATGGATCCACTACCATTTTCTTGCTGGATTTTGACTACCAGGGCAAAAGAAACCACTGTTTGGTTCACCTTCAATCTTTTCTCCTTCCATAGTCTTTTCATAACCCTTGGAATTTTTTCCTTCCCTTTAATTGGTAAGAGATAATTCCAGCAGGTGTTCTTGACAATAGTAGCAAAAGGGATGGACCTACTTGTAGGTAGGGTAGGTCTTACCCTTATGAATATGACTTTTGGTTAATGTTCTCCCATTGTTCCACCCTTGTTATTGTAGTCATGTCATCCAATGTATAGAATTTATACTCCAAGTAGCTTTTACTAATTAGCTGATACTACTATTTGGCTCTGTTATCACAGAGACCAAGTGGAGGTGATATAAGATGCTGGTAGCAAAAGGGTAGAGTCAGTGTGTGGCTGCAGCCATATGAGGTGCTAGAGGAGTCTGCTCAGGGTGTGTGAGAAGACTTAGGCCACATTCAGCTTCTTAAGAGGCCAGCCAGTGGACTGGGGATAGAAGCAAATGACTGAGTACCCAAGTGGAAGCTGGGTACCGTGACATGAGGCCTCCAAGTAGCCAACATAGCTGCTCTGAGGCCTTTGGACCCATTTACGCTGTCTTGTGAAAGATAGAGGGACAGTTTCAGCAATTCGCTTGGGGAAGATAAACCAAGTGTGTAAGAGTAACATATACCTAAGCTGTGAGGCCCAGTGAGAAGCCCTTAAATTTAGTGAAGTGAAGTGAGTGTGCTGGCAGGGATAAAAGAGACAGGAATAATCCCAAGTGGTGCTTTCAAAAATCCACCAGGGTACAATAAAGGTTCAACTGTTGCACTATGATTGTGTGGACCACTCTGTGGTCTGGGACTAAACTCCTGTTGCACAGAGTGTTTTGGAGATGTGCACCTTTCACACAACGGGACAGGAAGCTTATAGCGTGTATACAGCGATCTAAAAGGCAGGGACACCTGGGAACTGTCCCTGCCTTCTCTCTGGGTTGCCCTGCTGTCACTGACAGAGGGCAACCCGCTCTGCAGCTGCACGATTAGCGTGCAGCTGCCATCTCTTAATGGACGTTCAGAATGTCCATTCAGAGATCCATTCAGAGATCCACCCCGGATTTTTATAGTCAACGGGCAGACGGGAGGTGGTTAAGTAATGACTGAGGATTTGATGGTAATGTGCAACTACTATGTAGTATGAAAAGACACTTATTGGAGTGCACTCAGGTAACAAGAAAAAGGGAGGTCCTAATCTCCATGTCTGATGCATGTCCCTTACTATTGCAGATGAATGTTAAATAAAGAATATAAACCGCCCATTTCAGGGAAAATTGATTTGTTACAATGAAGCACAAGGAAATTTGGCTTCGCAGCAAATTGAATTTTCTCGGAAATTTGGATGGAAGTCCACTTCGGATAATTCGATTCGCTCAACACTAGTAATCATCCTGTCTGTGATAACAAGATGACTGCTGAAAAGGGATATGTACAGACCAAGAAGTAGTGACTATTGTTAGACATAGCAGCCAGTTGCTAAATTGCAGGATTTTAGGATTTTTTAGATAACGACATGGAAAAATAAAAGTAACATTGGCAAAACAAAATGAAAAATATGTTTCAAATAAAAATGTGATCTAAATAATAGGTCATTTTCTGATGACACATTCTCTTTAGTACTTGTCATGGTGTTAAAATAAGCAGTGGAATGGTGAACATTCCAGGACTGAAGTTAAATATGAGCTGAAGCTAATTCTTCACTATTCTTATCTAGAGCTCCACTTGTTATGTTTGGTTGTCCAAGTGGTGTTTTTGTACAAGGAATTTCTTCACTATTTTCATAAACACACTAAAAGTGATCAGTGCTACCATGACATTGCTGGGCGTGAAGTGATCCTTTTCATCACACTGTGGTACAAACTCTGCCAATAGGGGTTTCTATTCCCAAGAAATTTCTGGCATTCTTGAAGGGTTTTCAGCAGCTCTTATGCTTTTTTCAACCATATTTCGACCTTGGAGGACTGTGTTATTTTCCTGCCCACACTGCCTTTAAGGGCACTACAGAAGGATCTGGAAAAAGACGCAGCTTTTCTGAAGGCCAAGCCTTGCTTTAATTTATATACAATGGGGGCATTGAATATTTGGGAAAGAAAGTGAAAATTTAGCAGTAGATATCATTAAAGGAAGAAATGGATCTTATGAATTTAAGGCCCTAAGTTTTTTCTAAAGAAATAGTTATTATTTTTCCTTGCACTCGTACTTAAAGTGGATGTCTGCTCTGGAAGTTTTTTTGTTATTAGTGTCCCTAATGACAAGCTGCTCACAAGGTGTCCTGTTGTTGGAGCCCTCTGCTTTAGTTGTCATTTATGGCAGAACCCACACCAACTGTTCAGTTTCCTTACATCACCCAGACATGGGAAAGGAAGAATTATACAGTCTTTATTGACTATAGTTTCCTCACCTGGAATCTCACATGTAGGGGGTGTCTGCCCAGGTGCCGTTCTTGTACCCTGTATCTCTTTACCATCTTTGGAAACACACCAACAGTGCCCGGTGCTGCTATGACACTGCTTTGGTCGGTAGTCTCCTTTTTCATCACAATCCGGTACAAACGCTCCTAATATTGGTTTCTCTGCACCGAGCACTTTCTGTCGTTCTTTTATGCAGGATGTTTCAGCTGATAAGACTAATGTAGAAAAACAAATAATAATCATGTGTGAATAATGTAGAACTGGTATGTAGTCCATCCACTGATTTAATATAAATAAATATATTCTTCAATCTGCAGAAGCCGCTTTAACCCCAACTTTCTTTTTTGTCTTAAAGATGGATCCAAAACTAGTGACTGCCTCCCTCTTCGTTACTTTAACCGCCTCCGGACCGCCTAACGCAGATCCGCGGTCTGGAGGCGGCAGCTGCAGGCAGAGTGACGCGAGATAACGTGCTTAGCCGGCCCGCGCATGCGCAATGCGGGCCGTCATTTCTTCAAGGGGGGTCGCGTCATCAGCTTGCCAGCCAATGATCGTGGCTGGCAAGCTGATGATTTTTAAAAAATCCAATCAAAAGCCAGATAACAGATCATATTAGTAAATATGATCTGTTATATGGCTGCCCTGCTCCCCTTCTGGTCCTTTTGGTCGGTTGGATCCAGCAGAGGAGCAGGCTTCACAGTGAGTAGCACCAACACTACACTTTAGCCCCAGATCACCCCCTGCACCCCAATTAACCCTTTGATCACCCCTTTGATCGCCCCTGTCAATCACTAGTGAAAGGAAAAAAGTGATCAGTGTAAACTGTCACTTTCTTTTTCACTGGTATTGACCGTTAGGTTTTAGGATAGTTTAGGCCCCTTGGTTAGGTAGTTTATTGATCAGTTAACTCCCAGCCCACCGCACCGCAGTCCCTTATTCGCTGATTAGCGTATCGCTAATCAGCATTTGTACTTTTATAGTATCTGTAAGTGATCAAAACTGATCACAGTCAGATCTATAATAGTATTAGTGTCACTTTAGGTTCGCCCTCCACCCAAAACGCAGTGTTTGCCCGATCAGGCCTGATCGGTCGCCCACACGTGCGTTCGCCCACACCCGCCCCGCCGCAGTGACAAAAAATTATTATTTTTTGATCACTGCACATTCACTTTACATGCGCTGCGGCGATAAAAAAAATCTGTTTTGATATTTTTTATCAACCGCAGCGGCCTCCGGTACTTCGCTAGCCTCCCATTTGTAAGACAGGCTTGCTTTTTTTCTTGGGTAGTCTCAGGGAATACCCCTAAATTTAGTTGCCCAAATGTCAAACAGGGGGAATTCTTCTGAAGAGGCCTACAGGCTTCTGACCCAGTCATATGAGGAATGGGAACCCTCATCTGATGAATCTAGCGGGTCAGAATATGAACCTGTAGAAAGCAGTGGCAGTCTGACTCAAAGTTCGGATGAGGAGGTTGAGGTCCCTGATAGCACCAGGCGTACCCGGCCCCGTGTCGCTAGACCACAGGTTGCGCAGGATCCGCTTCAAGAGCAGCAGAGTGGGGCTGGCGCTGTCGGATTACGTGGTGAGGCATAAACCAGCAGCGCAGCCCATCCTGGACCTAGTACCAGCACTGCCGTACAACATGGTGAAGTGGCGAGCACCAGAAAGGCAGTTGAAGCTGGTACGTGGCACGTGCATTAGTTACCCCGTCGCAGCCACCGCAAAGACGGGCCCGTAGACCCCATAGAATCCCTGAGGTGCTGGCAAAGCCTGATTGGCAGTCCCCAACTTAAGCCGCACCTGTAGTTCCCCCTTTCACCGCCCAGTCTGAAAATTCGGGTTGAGACAGCTCAGATCGGTTCGGCCCTGGGATTTTTTGAGCTGTTCTTGACTGCGGAGCTCTTGGACATAGTCGTGGCCGAAACAAACCGGTATGCCACACAATTTATAACCGCCAACCCGGGAAGCTATTATGCCCAGCCTTTCTGGTGGAAACCAGTCCAAGTTTCCGAAATTAAAACTTTTCTGGGCCTTCTCCTCAACATGGGTCTAACCAAAAAGCATGAATTGCGGTCATATTGGTCCACAAACCCAATTCATCACATGCCCATGTTCTCTGCTGCTATGTCCAGGGCACGTTTTGAGGCCATCCTGCGTTTCCTGCACTTTAGTGACAACACCACCTCCCGTCCCAGAGGCCACCCAGCTTTTGACCGGCTCCTCAAAATTCGGCCTCTCATAGACCATTTCAACCAGAAATTTGTAGATTTGTATACCCCAGAGCAAAACATCTGCGTAGACGAGTCCCTCATACATTTTACCGGGCGCCTTGGCTTCAAACAATACATCCCAAGCAAGCGCGCCCGGTATGGGGTCAAATTGTATTGTGTATTGTGAATGGCCATAGGCTATACCCACAAATTTCGTGTCTATGAGGGAAAAGATCAGACTCTGGAGCCGGTCGGTTGCCCTGACTACCTGGGGAGCAGTGGGAAGACAGTCTGGGACTTGGTGTCACCCTTATTCGGCAAGGGGTACCATCTTTATGTGGACAATTTCTACACAAGTGTGGCCCTCTTCAGGCATTTGTTTCTAGAACAGATTGGCTGCTATGGCACCGCGCGAACTAGTGCAAGGGGGGAGAGGGCTGCCTTGTGTAACGAAGAACTGCTTGCGGTGAAATGGATAGACAAGCGTGACGTTTACATGCTCTCCTCCATTCACACAGACACGACAATACAAATTGAGCGAGCAACCCGTGTCCTTGAAAAGCCCCTCTCAGTCCACGACTATAACCTTCACATGGGAGGGGTGGACTTCAATGACCAGATGTTGTCTCCGTATTTAGTTTCCCGCAGAACCAGACGCTGGTATAAGAAGGTGTCTGTATATTTGATTCAATTGGCTCTGTATAGTAGTTTTGTTCTCTACAGTAAGGCTGGGAGAACAGGATCCTTCCTCAAATTTCAGGAAGAGATCATCGAGAACCTCCTGTACCCAGGAGGTTCCGTGGCCCCATCCACCAGTGTAGTTAGCCGTCTACACGAGCGACATTTCCCCAATGTCATTGCCGGTACCTCAACCCAACCATCACCCCGAAAAAGATGTCGTGTCTGTAGCAGGAGTGGAATAAGGCGTGACACCCGCTATTTCTGTCCTGACTGCCCTGGCCACCCTGCCCTATGCTTAGGGGAGTGTTTCCGGAAGTACCACACACAGGTACACCTAGCATAGGGATCACATCTCACCAGGACAGGCACACAGGGATATTAGGGCCCATTCACACAGAGCTGCTGCAAACGTCTCCTTTCACCTGGGACAAAGTGCATAACGCACTTCGCCACATCTTTGGGCGCTTTGTGCTTTGCACATTGTCCCATGGGGAAGGAGAGGTTTGTCCTATAAAGGTAAAAAAAATAATAATAAATCACCAGTAAGCAAAAAGGTTAATGTTCAGTTCAAAAAGTTAAAGTTTATATGTTCTGTTCCTAAGTTAATAAAATGATTGCGTTGCAGCCTGGTTTTTTCTTTTTTTTTTTTTTTACCTTCCAGGTGGACCAACCGATCGAATAGCTGCAGCACTGATATGCATTCTGACAGAAGCATTGCGCTGCTGTCAGATTACACACAAGTCAGTGTATGCGGCGCTGCAAGACGAGATTTCTCCTCTGCAGTAAAAGATACGCTTGCCGAGGCATATGAGCTGAGGAGGAGGCGGTGTTCCTATGCTTTGGCAAACACTTTGTATATAAAAAATAAATAAAAATCTCGGCAATGATTTATTCATCCACATCGATTGATGTGAATGGAGAAATCTGGTTTGCCAGGGCATACGATCTAAGTGGGTATGGATGTTGGGCGGAGCTCCTATGTCCTGGCAGACGCCTTTCCCCTCCTTTTTTTTTTGGCAGAGATTTTCTCATCCACATTGATCGATGCGAATGAAGAAATCTGTGCCGTTCATTTTTTTCTTTCAGCCCAGAGGCTGAACGGAAAAAAATATATACTCATTACCTGTATGCTCAATATAAGGAGAATAGCAGAAACTCCTAATGCTGGCCATACATGTAATGATTGCGGAGACCCTCAAATGCCAGGGCAGTACAAACACCCCACAACTGACCCCATTTTGGAAAGAAAACACACAAGGTATTCGCTGAGGGGCATATTGAGTCCATGAAAGATTGAAATTTTTGTCCTGAGTTAGCGGAAAGTGAGACTTTGTGAGAAAAAAAAAAAATATCAATTTCCGCTAACTTATGCCCCAAATATTTTTTCGATGAACTCGCCATACCCCTCATTGAATACCTTGGGGTGTCTTCTTTCTAAAGTGGGGTCACATGTGGGGTATTTATACTGCCCTGGCTTTTTAGGGGCCCTAAAGCGTGAGAAGAAGTCTGGGATCCAAATGTCTAAAAATGCCCTCCTTAAAGGAATTTGGGCACACTTTATTGCAGCTTAGGTGGGCAAAGGGGCACACATTTCAAAGAGCACCTTTCGGATTTCACCGGTAATTTTTTACAGATTTTGATCGCAAACTACTTCTCAAGCATATGGGCCCCTAAAATGCCAGGGCAGCATAACTACCCCACAAGTGACCCCATTTTGGAAAGAAGACACCCCAAGTTATTCCGTGAGGGGCATGGTGAGTTCCTAGAATATTTTTTTTTTGTCGCAAGTTAGTGGAATATGAGACTTTGTAAGGAAAAAAATTAATAAAAAATCATCATTTTCCGCTAACTTGTGACAAAAAATAAAACATTCTAGGAACTCACCATGCCCCTCACGGAATACCTTGGGGTGTCTTCTTTCCAAAATGGGGTCACTTGTGGCGTAGTTATACTGCCCTGGCATTTTAGGGGCCCATATGTGTGAGAAGTAGTTTGCAATCAAAATGAAAATGTGTAAAAAATGGCCTGTGAAATCCGAAAGGTGCTCTTTGGAATGTGTGCCCCTTTGCCCACCTTGGCTGCAAAAAAATGTCACACATGTGGTATCGCCGTACTCAGGAGAAGTTGGGGAATGTGTTTTGGGGTGTCATTTTACATATACCCATGCTGGGTGAGATAAATATCTTGGTCAAATGCCAACTTTGTATAAAAAAAATGGGAAAAGTTGTCTTTTGCCAAGATATTTCTCTCACCCAGCATGGGTATATGTAAAATGACAACACAAAACATTCCCCATCTTCTCCTCAGTACAGCGATACCAGATGTGTGACACTTTTTTGCAGCCTAGGTGGGCAAAGGGGCACACATTCCAAAGTGCACCTTTCGGATTTCACCGGTCATTTTTTTTACAGATTTTGATTGCAAACTACTTCTCACACATATGGGCCCCTAAAATGCCAGGGCAGTATAACTACCGCACAAGTGACCCCATTTTGAAAAGAAGACACCCCAAGGTATTTTGTGATGGGCATAGTGAGTTCATGGAAGTTTTTATTTTTTGTCACAAGTTAGTGGAATATGAGACTTTGTAAGAAAAAACTAAATAAATAAATAAATCATCATTTTCCGCTAACTTGTGACAAAAATAAAAAGTTCTATGAACTCACTATGCCCATCAGCGAATACCTTAGGGTGTCTACTTTCCGAAATGGGGTCATTTGTGGGGGTTTTCTACTGTCTGGGCATTGTAGAACCTCAGGAAACATGACAGGTGCTCAGAAAGTCAGAGCTGCTTCAAAAAGCGGAAATTCACATTTTTGTACCATAGTTTGTAAACGCTATAACTTTTACCCAAACCATTTTTTTTTGCCCAAACATTTTTTTTTTATCAAAGACATGTAGAACAATAAATTTAGCAAAAAATTTATATATGGATGTCGTTTTTTTTGCTAAATTTTACAACTGAAAGTGAAAAATGTCATTTTTTTGCAAAAAAATTGTTATATTTCAATTAATGACAAAAAAAGTAAAAATGTCAGCAGCAATGAAATACCACCAAATGAAAGCTCTATTAGCGAGAAGAAAAGGAGGTAAAATTCATTTGGGTGGTAAGTTGCATGACCGAGCAATAAACGGTGAAAATAGTGTAGTGCAGAAGTGTAAAAAGTGGCCTGGTCATTAAGGGGGTTTCAGCTAGGGGGGTTGAAGTTGTTAAAATGCGACAACAACCAAAGCTAGACAATGTCTTACTAGTGACAAATCATTATATTGTTGTGTTATTGTAGTGGTATTTTTTTAACAGTAATAACTACCTGTAATAATGGAGATGCAGGGGGTGGAGGTTGTGAGAGTAAGGCAGGATAAAGTACAATCTTACCAGAAGCTCCACATGTTGGAACCTGTTGTCCAGGTGGAGTTCTTGAACCAGAAATCTCTTTACCATTTTCGTTAACACACCAACAGTAACCGGTGCTGCCATGACACTGCTTTGGACTGTAGTTTCCTTTTTCATCACAATCAGGCATAAAAGCCCCTGGTAAAGGTTGCCCTCCACTGAGCGATTTTCGGCGTTCTTTCATGCAGGGCTTTTCACCTCCTAAAAATGGATATATAATAACCAACAGTCATATTGTCCATTCAATTTTTTGACTAATCATATAAATGCATTACAGTTTTATCTTCAAATAGTATAGTTTATTCACAAGAATTTGGTATCCTCCAGCTTACATTGGGTCCCAATTAGAGTTGAGCGAACACCTGGATGTTCGGGTTCGAGAAGTTCGGCCGAACATCCCGGAAATGTTCGGGTTCGGGATCCGAACCCGATCCGAACTTCGTCCCGAACCCGAACCCCATTGAAGTCAATGGGGACCCGAACTTTTCGGCACTAAAAAGGCTGTAAAACAGCCCAGGAAAGAGCTAGAGGGCTGCAAAAGGCAGCAACATGTAGGTAAATCCCCTGCAAACAAATGTGGATAGGGAAATGAATTAAAATAAAAATTAAATAAATAAAAATTAACCAAAATCAATTGGAGAGAGGTTCCATAGCAGAGAATCTGGCTTCCCGTCACCCACCACTGGAACAGTCCATTCTCAGATATTTAGGCCCCGGCACCCAGGCAGAGGAGAGAGGTCCCGTAACAGAGAATCTGTCTTCATGTCAGCAGAGAATTAGTCTGCATGTCATAGCAGAGAATGAGGCTTCACGTCAGCCACCACTGCAACAGTCCATTGGCATATATTTAGGCCCAGCACACACACAGGCAGAGGAGAGAGGTCCCGTAACAGAGAATCTGGCTTCATGTCAGCAGAGAATCAGTCTGCATGTCATAGCAGAGAATCAGGCTTCACGTCAGCCACCACTGCAACAGTCCATTGTCATAAATTTAGGCCCAGCACCCAGGCAGAGGAGAGAGGTCCCGTAACAGACAATCTGGCTTCATGTCAGCAGAGAATTAGTCTGCATGTCATAGCAGAGAATCAGGCTTCATGTCAGCCACCACTGCAACAGTCCATTGGCATATATTTAGGCCTAGCACACAGGCAGAGGAGAGGTTCATTCAACTTTGGGTAGCATCGCAATATAATGGTAAAATGAAAATAAAAATAGGATTGAATGAGGAAGTGCCCTGGAGTCCAATAATATATGGTTATGGGGAGGTAGTTAATGTCTAATCTGGACAAGGGACGGACAGGTCCTGTGGGATCCATGCCTGGTTCATTTTTATGAACGTCAGCTTGTCCACATTGGCTGTAGACAGGCGGCTGCGTTTGTCTGTAATGACGCCCCCTGCCGTGCTGAATACACGTTCAGACAAAACGCTGGCTGCCGGGCAGGCCAGCACCTCCAAGGCATAAAAGGCTAGCTCTGGCCACGTGGACAATTTAGAGACCCAGAAGTTGAATGGGGCCGAACCATCAGTCAGTACGTGGAGGGGTGTGCACACGTACTGTTCCACCATGTTAGTGAAATGTTGCCTCCTGCTAACACGTTGCGTATCAGGTGGTGGTGCAGTTAGCTGTGGCGTGTTGACAAAAGTTTTCCACATCTCTGCCATGCTAACCCTGCCCTCAGAGGAGCTGGCCGTGACACAGCTGCCTTGGCGACCTCTTGCTCCTCCTCTGCCTTGGCCTTGGGCTTCCACTTGTTCCCCTGTGACATTTGGGAATGCTCTCAGTAGCGCGTCTACCAACGTGCGCTTGTACTCGCGCATCTTCCTATCACGCTCCAGTGCAGGAAGTAAGGTGGGCACATTGTCTTTGTAGCGTGGATCCAGCAGGGTGGCAACCCAGTAGTCCGCACAGGTTAAAATGTGGGCAACTCTGCTGTCGTTGCGCAGGCACTGCAGCATGTAGTCGCTCATGTGTGCCAGGCTGCCCAGGGGTAAGGACAAGCTGTCCTCTGTGGGAGGCGTATCGTCATCGTCCTGCCTTTCCCCCCAGCCACGCACCAGTGATGGACCCGAGCTGCGTTGGGTGCCACCCCGCTGTGACCATGCTTCATCCTCATCCTCCTCCACCTCCTCCTCATCCTCGTCCTCCTCGTCCTCCAGTAGTGGGCCCTGGCTGGCCACATTTGTACCTGGCCTCTGCTGTTGCAAAAAACCTCCCTCTGAGTCACTTCGAAGAGACTGGCCTGAAAGTGCTAAAAATGACCCCTCTTCCTCATCCTCCTCCTCCTCCTCCTGGGCCACCTCCTGTTCCATCATCGCCCTAAGTGTTTTCTCAAGGAGACATAGAAGTGGTATTGTAACGCTGATAACGGTGTCATCGCCACTGGCCATGTTGGTGGAGTACTCGAAACAGCGCAACAGGGCACACAGGTCTCGCATGGAGGCCCAGTCATTGGTGGTGAAGTGGTGCTGTTCTGTAGTGCGACTGACCCGTGCGTGCTGCAGCTGAAACTCCACTATGGCCTGCTGCTGCTCGCACAGTCTGTCCAGCATGTGCAAGGTGGAGTTCCACCTGGTGGGCACGTCGCATATGAGGCGGTGAGCGGGAAGGCCGAAGTTACGCTGTAGCGCAGACAGGCGAGCAGCGGCAGGATGTGAACGCCGGAAGCGCGAACAGACGGCCCGCACTTTATGCAGCAGCTCTGACATGTCGGGGTAGTTGTGAATGAACTTCTGCACCACCAAATTCAGCACATGCGCCAAGCAAGGGATGTGCGTCAAATTGGCTAGTCCCAGAGCTGCAACGAGATTTCGCCCATTATCACACACCACCAGGCCGGGCTTGAGGCTCACCGGCAGCAACCACTCGTCGGTCTGTTGTTCAATACCCCGCCACAACTCCTGTGCGGTGTGGGGCCTGTCCCCCAAACATATGAGTTTCAGAATGGCCTGCTGACGTTTACCCCGGGCTGTGCTGAAGTTGGTGGTGAAGGTGTGTGGCTGACTGGATGAGCAGGTGGAAGAAGAGGAGGAGGAAGCCGAGAAGGAGGAGGTGGCAACAGGAGGCAAAGAATGTTGCCCTGCGATCCTTGGCGGCGGCAGGACGTGCGCCAAACAGCTCTCCGCCTGGGGCCCAGCTGCCACTACATTTACCCAGTGTGCAGTTAGGGAGATATAGCGTCCCTGGCCGTGCTTACTGGTCCACGTATCTGTGGTTAGGTGGACCTTGCTACAGATGGCGTTGCGCAGTGCACACTTGATTTTATCGGATACTTGGTTGTGCAGGGAAGGCACGGCTCTCTTGGAGAAGTAGTGCCGGCTGGGAACAACATACTGTGGGACAGCAAGCGACATGAGCTGTTTGAAGCTGTCTGTGTCCACCAGCCTAAATGACAGCATTTCATAGGCCAGTAGTTTAGAAATGCTGGCATTCAGGGCCAGGGATCGAGGGTGGCTAGGTGGGAATTTACGCTTTCTATCAAATGTTTGTGAGATGGAGAGCTGAACGCTGGCGTGTGACATGGTTGAGACGCTTGGTGACGGAGGTGGTGGTGGTGGTGTTGGTGGTACATCCCCTGTTTGCTGGGCGGCAGGTGCCAACGTTCCTCCAGAGGCGGAGGAAGAGGCCGAGGCGGCAGCAGCAGAATAGGCCGAGGCGGCAGCAGCAGAAGAGGTAGCAGGGGGAGCCTGAGTGACTTCCTTGGTTTTAAGGTGTTTACTCCACTGCAGTTCATGCTTTGCATGCAGGTGCCTGGTCATGCAGGTTGTGCTCAGGTTCAGAACGTTAATGCCTCGCTTCAGGCTCTGATGGCACAGCGTGCAAACCACTCGGGTCTTGTCGTCAGCACATTGTTTGAAGAAGTGCCATGCCAGGGAACTCCTTGAAGCTGCCTTTGGGGTGCTCGGTCCCAGATGGCGGCGGTCAGTAGCAGGCGGAGTCTCTTGGCGGCGGGTGTTCTGCTTTTGCCCACTGCTCCCTCTTTTGCTACGCTGTTGGCTCGGTCTCACCACTGCCTCTTCCTCCGAACTGTGAAAGTCAGTGGCACGACCTTCATTCCATGTGGGGTCTAGGACCTCATCGTCCCCTGCATCGTCTTCCACCCAGTCTTGATCCCTGACCTCCTGTTCAGTCTGCACACTGCAGAAAGACGCAGCAGTTGGCACCTGTGTTTCGTCATCATCAGAGACATGCTGAGGTGGTATTCCCATGTCCTCATCATCAGGAAACATAAGTGGTTGTGCGTCAGTGCATTCTATGTCTTTCACCGCTGGGGAAGGGCTAGGTGGATGCCCTTGGGAAACCCTGCCAGCGGAGTCTTCAAACAGCATAAGAGACTGCTGCATAACTTGAGGCTGAGACAGTTTCCCTGGTATGCATGGGGGTGATGTGACAGACTGATGGGGTTGGTTTTCAGGCGCCATCTGTGCGCTTTCTGCAGAAGACTGGGTGGGAGATAATGTGAACGTGCTGGATCCACTGTCGGCCACCCAATTGACTAATGCCTGTACCTGCTCAGGCCTTACCATCCTTAGAACGGCATTGGGCCCCACCATATATCGCTGTAAATTCTGGCGGCTACTGGGACCTGAGGTAGTTGGTACACTAGGACGTGTGGATGTGGCAGAACGGCCACGTCCTCTCCCAGCACCAGAGGGTCCACTAACACCACCACGACCATGTCCACGTCCGCGTCCCTTACTAGATGTTTTTCTCATTGTTATGGTTCACCACAACAACAAATATATTATTTGGCCCAATGTATTGTATTCAAATTCAGCGGGATATAAATTTGAGGCCTAGTATTTAGGCGCTGGGTGACCGGTATGGATTTAGTGACAGAATTAGACTTGGAAATGCACAGAAGCGTGTGTGTGAAGTTATTCTGAATGACCCAATGTGCACCTTGAATATTATATACCCTTTTTGGGATAGATTTCAAATAGCTCTGATATAGCAGGAACCACTAAATTATGAAATTGCTAAATTGGGAATTGTACTTCAACCCAGAACAAAAAATGTGCTTTGACGGGCACTAAATAACTTTCCCAGCTACAACAGGACAGCGGTAACGAGAGATTTAGAGGGATTTAAATTTGAGGCCTAGTATTTAGGCGCTGGGTCACCGGTATGGATTTAGTGACAGAATTAGACTTGGAAATGCACAGAAGCGTGTGTGTGAAGTTATTCTGAATGACCCTATGTGCACCTTCAATATTATATACCCTTTTAGGGATAGATTTCAAATAGCTCTGATATAGCAGAAACCACTAAATTATGAAATTGCTAAATTGGGAATTGTACTTCAACCCAGAACAAAAAATGTGCTTTGACGGGCACTAAATAACTTTCCCAGCTACAACAGGACAGCGGTAACGAGAGATTTAGAGGGATTTAAATTTGAGGCCTAGTATTTAGGCGCTGGGTCACCGGTATGGATTTAGTGACAGAATTAGACTTGGAAATGCACAGAAGCGTGTGTGTGAAGTTATTCTGAATGACCCTATGTGCACCTTCAATATTATATACCCTTTTAGGGATAGATTTCAAATAGCTCTGATATAGCAGAAACCACTAAATTATGAAATTGCTAAATTGGGAATTGTACTTCAACCCAGAACAAAAAATGTGCTTTGACGGACACTAAATATCTTGCCCAGCAACAACAGTACAGCGGTGGGTAACGAGAGATTTAGAGGGATTTAAATTTGAGGCCTAGTATTTAGGCGCTGGGTCACCGGTATGGATTTAGTGACAGAATTAGACTTGGAAATGCACAGAAGCGTGTGTGTGAAGTTATTCTGAATGACCCTATGTGCACCTTCAATATTATATACCCTTTTAGGGATAGATTTCAAATAGCTCTGATATAGCAGAAACCACTAAATTATGAAATTGCTAAATTGGGAATTGTACTTCAACCCAGAACAAAAAATGTGCTTTGACGGACACTAAATATCTTGCCCAGCAACAACAGTACAGCGGTGGGTAACGAGAGATTTAGAGGGATTTAAATTTGAGGCCTAGTATTTAGGCGCTGGGTCACCGGTATGGATTTAGTGACAGAATTAGACTTGGAAATGCACAGAAGCGTGTGTGTGAAGTTATTCTGAATGACCCAATGTGCACCTTCAATATTATATACCCTTTTAGGGATAGATTTCAAATAGCTCTGATATAGCAGAAACCACTAAATTATGAAATTGCTAAATTGGGAATTGTACTTCAACCCAGAACAAAAAATGTGCTTTGACGGACACTAAATATCTTGCCCAGCAACAACAGTACAGCGGTAACGAGAGATTTAGAGGGATTTAAATTTGAGGCCTAGTATTTAGGCGCTGGGTGACAGGTATGGGTTTAGTGACAGAATTAGACTTGGAAATACACAGTAGCGGGTGTGTGTGAAGTTATTCTGAATGACCCAATGTGCACCTTCAATATTATATACCCTTTTAGGGATAGATTCCAAATAGCTCTGATATAGCAGGAACCACTAAATTATGAAATTGCTAAATTGGGAATTGTACTTCAACCCAGAACAAAAAATGTGCTTTGACGGACACTAAATATCTTGCCCAGCAACAACAGTACAGCGGTAACGAGAGATTTAGAGGGATTTAAATTTGAGGCCTAGTATTTAGGCGCTGGGTGACAGGTATGGGTTTAGTGACAGAATTAGACTTGGAAATACACAGTAGCGGGTGTGTGTGAAGTTATTCTGAATGACCCAATGTGCACCTTCAATATTATATACCCTTTTTGGGATAGATTTCAAATAGCTCTGATATAGCAGGAACCACTAAATTATGAAATTGCTAAATTGGGAATTGTATTTCAACCCAGAACAAGAAATGTGCTTGAACGGACACTAAATAACTCGCCCAGCTACAGCACTAGGGACAGATTTAGCTGGATATAAATTTGAGGCCTAGTATTTAGGCGCTGGGTGACCGGTATGGATTTAGTGACAGAATTAGACTGGGATATGGCCAAAAAATAAACAGACTATTGCTGGTTAAATGCACTTGGTGTGACAGCTTCACCCTGATGTAGGCTTTAGCCAAAAAACAACCACACCATTGAGGGTTAAATGCACTTGGTGACAGGCGCAGCTTGCCCCTGATTTTGTATATGGCCAAAAAATGAACAGACTATTGCTGGTTAAATGCACTTGGTGTGACAGCTTCACCCTGATGTAGGCTTTAGCCAAAAAACAACCACACCATTGAGGGTTAAATGCACTTGGTGACAGGCGCAGCTTGCCCCTGATTTTGTATATGGCCAAAAAATGAACAGACTATTGCTGGTTAAATGCACTTGGTGTCACAGCTTCACCCTGATGTAGGCTTTAGCCAAAAAACAACCACACCATTGAGGGTTAAATGCACTTGGTGACAGGCGCAGCTTGCCCCTGATTTTGTATATGGCCAAAAAATGAACAGACTATTGCTGGTTAAATGCACTTGGTGTGACAGCTTCACCC
The DNA here is from genome assembly GCF_014858855.1 of Bufo gargarizans. Lineage (NCBI taxonomy): Eukaryota > Metazoa > Chordata > Amphibia > Anura > Bufonidae > Bufo > Bufo gargarizans. The sequence continues at coordinate 96,070,592 of NC_058083.1, forward strand.
TGATGTAGGCTTTAGCCAAAAAACAACCACACCATTGAGGGTTAAATGCACTTGGTCGCAGCTTGTGCTGGCGCACCACAAGACACAAAATGGCCGCCGATCACCCCAGAAAAATGAGACTGACAAACGGTCTGTGCAGCCTAAAAACAGTGAGCAATTGAGGATCAGCAGCTCAATGATCCACAGCTGCAGATCGATCAGTTAATCAAGTCCTTTGGAGGAGTTAATCTGCCTAATCTCGCCCTACTGTCGCAGCCGCAACCTCTCCCTACGCTAATCAGAGCAGAGTGACGGGCGGCGCTATGTGACTCCAGCTTAAATAGAGGCTGGGTCACATGGTGCTCTGGCCAATCACAGCCATGCCAATAGTAGGCATGGCTGTGATGGCCTCTTGGGGCAAGTAGTATGACGCTTGTTGATTGGCTGCTTTGCAGCCTTTCAAAAAGCGCCAAGAAAGCGTCACAAAAGCGCCAAGAAAGCGACGAACACCGAACCCGAACCCGGACTTTTACGAAAATGTCCGGGTTCGGGTCCGTGTCACGGACACCCCAAAATTCGGTACGAACCCGAACTATACAGTTCGAGTTCGCTCATCCCTAGTCCCAATGTGATGCACATGTTTTTTCCCACTCTAAATTAGCTAAGTGATTGCAGTTGAATTCAGATTAATTCTTTCCTCTTTTCAATACTTAAATTTTGATGGGACATTTTAACACAACACAAAGCATTAGTACAGAAGTGTATACTATGTATGCACTACTGTGCAGGCTCCATTGTAATAATTGTGTATGGAGATATTCTTACCTAAAAGCAGTGCTTTGTATGGAATACAAAAGAGAAAGATCTCTTCATGAATTTGGAGGTCTGGTAGACTCTTCTACGTAAGAGGTTTTGAGGTCCGGTAGACTGTTCCACGTAGGAGTTTTTTTTTTTCATAATATAATTATATACAACAAATTATGTTCAGGGAAGAAATAAGGCCCCATAGTAAAGATGAACATGGGTCCACTACCATTTTCTTGCTGGATTTTGACTACCAGGGCAAAAGAAACCACTGTTTGGTTCACCTTCCATCTTTTCTCCTTCCATAGTCTTTTCATAACCCTTGGAATTTTTTCCTTCCCTTTAATTGGTAAGAGATAATTCCAGCATGTGTTCTTGACAATAGTAGCAAAAGGGATGGACCTACTTGTAGGTAGGGCAGGTCTTACCCTTATGAATACGACTTTTGGTTAATGTTCTCCCATTGTTCCACCTTGTTATTGTAGTCATGTCATCCAATGTATAGAATTTATACTCCAAGTAGCTTTTACTAATTAGCTGTTACTACTATTTGGCTCTGTTATCGCAGAGACCAAGTGGAGGGGATATAAGATGCTAGTAGCAATAAGTAGAGTCAGTGTGTGGCTGCAGCCATATGAGGTGCTAGAGGAGTCTGCTCAGGGTGTGTGAGAAGACTTAGGCCACATTCAGCTTCTTAACCCTAAGTTCACACTTGCGCGTTTTACATCGTTCGAACGCGCTGTAAAACGCATAACCGATGCAAACCAATGCTTCCCTATGGGACTGGTTCACATTTTCACGTTTTTACGGCGCGTACGATCGTGCTGCAAAACGCCCTACGCTCAAAAAAGTACATGAGCTTCTTTGGGGCGTTTTGACGTGCGTTCCCGTACATAGACATGCAGGAACGCGCGACAATGGGCGTTTGCTTGTCTCTGTATGCGCGATTGCAAACGCCGGTACAATCGCGCATACAGAGCGCTCCTTTCAGAACGCTCAGGTGTGAACCCAGGGTAAGAGGCCAGCCAGTGGACTGGGGATAGAAGCAAATGACTGAGTACCCAAGTGGAAGCTGTGACATGAGGCCTCCAAGTAGCCAACATAGCTGCTCTGAAGCCTTTGGACCCATTTATGCTGTCTTGTGAAATAAGTGCGCTGGTGGAAGATAGAGGGACAGTTTCAGCAATTCGCTTGGGGAAGATAAACCAAGTGTGTAAGAGTAACATATACCTAAGCTGTGAGGCCCAGTGAGAAGCCCTTAAATTTAGTGAAGTGAAGTGAGTGTGCTGGCAGGGATAAGAGAGACAGGAATAATCCAAGTGGTGCTTTCAAAAATCCACCAGGGTACAATAAAGGTTCAACTGTTGCACTATGATTGTGTGGACCACTCTGTGGTCTGGGACTAAACTCCTGTTGCACAGAGTGTTTTGGAGATGTGCACCTTTCACACAACGGGACAGGAAGCTTATAGCGTGTATACAGCGATCTAAAAGGCAGGGACACCTGGGAAATGTCCCTGCCTTCTCTCTGGGTTGCCCTGCTGTCACTGACAGCGGGCAACCCGCTCTGCAGCTGCACGATTAGCGTGCAGCTGCCATCTCTTAATGGACGTTCAGAATGTCCATTCAGAGATCCACCCCGGATGTTTATAGTCAACGGGCAGACGGGAGGTGGTTAAGTAATGACTGAGGATTTGATGGTAATGTGCAACTACTATGTAGTATGAAAAGACACTTATTGGAGTGCACTCAGGTAACAAGAAAAAGGGAGGTCCTAATCTCCATGTCTGATGCATGTCCCTTACTATTGCAGATGAATGTTAAATAAAGAATATAAACCGCCCAACCACACCAGTGTCAACTCATTAGGTGTGCAACTTATACTTTTGTTTTACCATTATAAAAAAAAAGTATACTTTTTTTTGCTGGACTGTGCAGGTTACAAGAACCTGGTGTGCTGCTTTTTTATACCTTTTTTTTGTAATATACGTCAAACGTAGGAATAAAATGTGACGTGAACCCAGTGATGCCTGTAATACTGTCATACTGACACACACAGTTTCATTACCACAGTGGACTAGCTATTCCATTATGGAAGCACTCAATAGTATTCACTTTATACGACGCACAGCCATTCCCCCCCCCCACTTTTGGGGGTAACAGTTCGTGTTATGAAATGAAAAATGTGCTACCTTATCCATTTGAGCTACGTAGAAGAGGCCGTCGCAGCCATCTTGCTTGAAGATCTAGTGCAAAATCACGTACGGTGCGTGATGACGTCACCGGCCATGAGTTTTTGTGCGGGATCTTCAAGCAAGATGGCTGTGGCGGCCTCTTTGCCCTCGAATGGATGAGGTGAGTATGATTTTTTTTTTCTTTTACCGGCATTTCAGGGAAAATTGATTTGTTACAATGAAGCACAAGGAAATTTGGCTTCGCAGCAAATTGAATTTTCTCGGAAATTTGGATGGAAGTCCACTTCGGATACTTCGATTCGCTCAACACTAGTAATCATCCTGTCTGTGATAACAAGATGACTGCTGAAAAGGGATCTGTACAGACCAAGAAGTAGTGACTATTGTTAGACTTAGCAGCCAGTGCGAAAAATGCAGGATTTTAGGATTTTTTATTTAGATAACGACATGGAAAAATAAAAGTAAGATTGGCAAAACAAAATAAAAAATATGTTTGACATAAAAACTTTTATCTAAATAATATGTCATTTTCTGATGACACATTCTCTTTAGTACTTGTCATGGTGTTAAAATAAGCAGTGGAATGGTGAACATTCCAGGACTGAAGTTAAATATGAGCTGAAGCTAATTCTTCACTATTCTTATCTAGAGCTCCACTTGTTATGTTTGGTTGTCCAAGTGGTGTTTTTGTACAAGGAATTTCTTCACTATTTTCATAAACACACTAAAAGTGATCAGTGCTACCATGACATTGCTGGGCGTGAAGTGATCCTTTTCATCACACTGTGGTACAAACTCTTCCAATAGGGGTTTCTATTCCCAAGAAATTTCTGGCATTCTTGAAGGGTTTTCAGCAGCTCTTATGCTTTTTTCAACCATATTTCGACCTTGGAGGACTGTGTTATTTTCCTGCCCACACTGCCTTTAAGGGCACTACAGAAGGCTCTGGAAAAAGACACAGCTTTTCTGAAGGCCAAGCCTTGCTTTAATTTATATACAATGGGGGCATTGAATATTTGGGAAAGAAAGTGAAAATTTAGCAGTAGATATCATTAAAGGAAGAAAAGGATCTTATGAATTTAAGGCCCTAAGTTTTTTCTAAAGAAATAGTTATTATTTTTCCTTGCACTCGTACTTAAAGTGGATGTCTGCTCTGGAAGTTTTTTTGTTATTAGTATCCCTAATGACAAGCTGCTCACAAGGTCTCCTGTTGTTGGAGCCCTCTGCTTTAGTTGTCATTTATGGCAGAACCCACACCAACTGTTCAGTTTCCTTACATCATCCAGACATGGGAAAGGAAGAATTACACAGTCTTTATTGACTATAGTTTCTCACCTGGAATCTCACATGTAGGGGGTGTCTGCCCAGGTGCCGTTCTTGTACCCTGTATCTCTTTACCATCTTTGGAAACACACCAACAGTGTCCGGTGCTGCCATGACACTGCTTTGGTCTGTAGTCTCCTTTTGCATCACAATCCGGTACAAACGCTCCTAATATTGGTGTCGCTGCACCGAGCACTTTCTGTCGTTCTTTTATGCAGGATGTTTCAGCTGATAAGACTAATGTAGAAAGACAAATAATAATCATGTGTGAATAATGTAGAACTGGTATGCAGTCCATCCACTGATTTAATATAAATAAATATATTCTTCAATCTGCAGAAGCCGCTTTAACACCAACTTTCTTTTTTGTCTTAAAGATGGATCCAAAACTAGTGACTGCCTCCCTCTTCGTTACTTTAAAATGCGATAACAACCAAAGCTAGACAATGTCTTACTAGTGACAAATCATTATATTGTTGTGTTATTGTAGTGGTATTTTTTTAACAGTAATAACTACCAGTAATAATGGAGATGCAGGGGGTGGAGGTTGTGAGAGTAAGGCAGGATAAAGTACATTCTTACCAGAAGCTCCACATGTTGGAACCTGTTGTCCAGGTGGAGTTCTTGAACCAGAAATCTCTTTACCATTTTCGTTAACACACCAACAGTAACCGGTGCTGCCATGACACTGCTTTGGACTGTAGTTTCCTTTTTCATCACAATCAGGCATAAAAGCCCCTGGTAAAGGTTGCCCTCCACTGAGCGATTTTCGGCGTTCTTTCATGCAGGGCTTTTCACCTCCTAAAAATGGATACATAATAACCAACAGTCATATTGTCCATTCTATTTTTTGACTAATCATATAAATGCATTACAGTTTTATCTTCAAATAGTATAGTTTATTCACAAGAATTTGGTATCCTCCAGCTTACATTGGGTCCCAATGTGATGCACATGTTTTTCCCCCTCTAAATTAGCTAAGTGATTGCAGTTGAATTCAGTTTAATTCTTTCCTCTTTTTAATACTTAAATTTTGATGGGACATTTTAACACAACACAAAGATTTAGTACAGAAGTGTATACTATGTATGCACTACTGTGCAGGCTCCATTGTAGTCCTTGTGTATGGAGATATTCTTACCTAAAAGCAGTGCTTTGTATGGAATACAAAAGAGAAAGATCTCTTCATGAATTTGGAGGTCTGGTAGACTCTTCTACGTAAGAGGTTTTGAGGTCCGGTAGATTGTTCCACGTAGGAGTTATTTTTTTCATAATACAATTATATACAACTAATTATGTTCAGGGAAGAAATAAGGCCCCATAGTAAAGATGAACATGGATCCACTACCATTTTCTTGCTGGATTTTGACTACCAGGGCAAAAGAAACTACTGTTTGGTTCACCTTCCATCTTTTCTCCTTCCATAGTCTTTTCATAACCCTTGGAATTTTTTCCTTCCCTTTAATTGGTAAGAGATAATTCCAGCATGTGTTCTTGACAATAGCAGCAAAAGGGATGGACCTACTTGTAGGTAGGGTAGTTCTTACCCTTATGAATATGACTTTTGGTTAATGTTCTCCCATTGTTCCACCCTTGTTATTGTAGTCATGTCATCCAATGTATAGAATGTATACTGCAAGTAGCTTTTACTAATTAGCTGTTACTACTATTTGGCTCTGTTATCACAGAGACCAAGTGGAGGGGATATAAGATGCTGGTAGCAATAAGTAGAGTCAGTGTGTGGCTGCAGCCATATGAGGTGCTAGAGGAGTCTGCTCAGGGTGTGTGAGAAGACTTAGGCCACATTCAGCTTCTTAAGAGGCCAGCCAGTGGACTGGGGATAGAAGCAAATGACTGAGTACCCAAGTAGAAGCTGGGTACCGTGACATGAGGCCTCCAAGTAGCCAACATAGCTGCTCTGAAGCCTTTGGACCTATTTATGCTGTCTTGTGAAATAAGTGCGCTGGTGGAAGATAGAGGGACAGTTTCACCAATTCGCTTGGGGAAGATAAACTAAGTGTGTAAGAGTCACATATACCTAAGCTGTGAGGCCCAGTGAGAAGCCCTTAAATTTAGTGAAGTGAAGTGAGTGTGCTGGCAGGGATAAGAGAGACAGGAATAATCCCAAGTGGTGCTTTCAAAAATCCACCAGGGTACAATAAAGGTTCAACTATTGCACTATGATTGTGTGGACCACTCTGTGGTCTGGAACTAAACTCCTGTTGCACAGAGTGTTTTGGAGATGTGCACCTTTCACACAACTGTGGATTGGCAAACCCATGAAAGGTAGCAGTGTGACAACTGTTGCAACACTACAATGAACGCATCGGCAAGGCAAGCTGTACCTGGGAGTTGCACATTTGAACAGATGGAAGGCAGCAGTCACTTCAGGCACACTTCATCTGTGGTGAATAGTTTAGAGCGCGAATATTCGAATCGCAAATTTTAATAGCGAATATCGCCACTTCAAGAATTTCGTGAATATTTAGAATACAGTGCTATATATTCGTATTCATGAATATTCTAATCGTAATCAAGTAAATAATGACCAGAGATAACAAATTCTCAAATTTGCAAATTTATGGCGAATATTCGACCAAAAATTTGCTAAATATCGGAACTTCAAATATTGCCTATGCTGCTCATTACTAGTGGTGAACCTGTTGGACTACAACACTGTCCACAGTCAGTAACTGTTCCTGCTATCAAGTGTGTTCCTGTAACCATCACCTGTTCTGGGTCTTTGATGTGAATTGAACTCAGTGATTGTGAAGAAAATGAAGTTCTTGTCTTTTTCCCCCCCTTCCCTCAAGCTGAAGAAAACTAGCTTGCTTTCTTCTAGATCAACATTGCTGGATAATAGGTTGAACTTGACTCTTTTTTTTTGTTAAATCTTACTATGTTAATGGCTACTTCATGTTGAGAACTACAGGGAGTGCAGAATTATTAGGCAAATTAGTATTTTGACCACATCATCCTCTTTATGTATGTTGTCTTACTCCAAGCTGTATAGGCTCGAAAGCCTACTACCAATTAAGCATATTAGGTGATGTGCATCTCTGTAATGAGAAGGGGTGTGGTCTAATGACATCAACACCCTATATCAGGTGTGCATAATTATTAGGCAACTTCCTTTCCTTTGGCAAAATGGGTCAAAAGAAGGACTTGACAGGCTCAGAAAAGCCAAAAATAGTGAGATATCTTGCAGAGGGATGCAGCACTCTTAAAATTGCAAAGCTTCTGAAGCGTGATCATCGAACAATCAAGCGTTTCATTCAAAATAGTCAACAGGGTCGCAAGAAGCGTGTGGAAAAACCAAGGCGCAAAATAACTGCCCATGAACTGAGAAAAGTCAAGCGTGCAGCTGCCAAGATGCCACTTGCCACCAGTTTGGCCATATTTCAGAGCTGCAACATCACTGGAGTGCCCAAAAGCACAAGGTGTGCAATACTCAGAGACATGGCCAAGGTAAGAAAGGCTGAAAGACGACCACCACTGAACAAGACACACAAGCTGAAACGTCAAGACTGGGCCAAGAAATATCTCAAGACTGTTTTTTCTAAGGTTTTATGGACTGATGAAATGAGAGTGAGTCTTGATGGGCCAGATGGATGGGCCCGTGGCTGGATTGGTAAAGGGCAGAGAGCTCCAGTCCGACTCAGACGCCAGCAAGGTGGAGTACTGGTTTGGGCTGGTATCATCAAAGATGAGCTTGTGGGGCCTTTTCGGGTTGAGGATGGAGTCAAGCTCAACTCCCAGTCCTACTGCCAGTTTCTGGAAGACACCTTCTTCAAGCAGTGGTACAGGAAGAAGTCTGCATCCTTCAAGAAAAACATGATTTTCATGCAGGACAATGCTCCATCACACGCGTCCAAGTACTCCACAGCGTGGCTGGCAAGAAAGGGTATAAAAGAAGAAAATCTAATGACATGGCCTCCTTGTTCACCTGATCTGAACCCCATTGAGAACCTGAGGTCCATCATCAAATGTGAGATTTACAAGGAGGGAAAACAGTACAACCCTCTGAACAGTGTCTGGGAGGCTGTGGTTGCTGCTGCACGCAATGTTGATGGTGAACAGATCAAAACACTGACAGAATCCATGGATGGCAGGCTTTTGAGTGTCCTTGCAAAGAAAGGTGGCTATATTGGTCACTGATTTGTTTTTGTTTTTGAATGTCAGAAATGTATATTTGTGAATGTTGAGATGTTAAATTGGTTTCACTGGTAAAAATAAATAATTGAAATTGGTATATATTAGTTTTTTGTTAAGTTGCCTAATAATTATGCACAGTAATAGTCACCTGCACACACAGATATCCCCCTAAAATAGCTAAAACTAAAAACAAACTAAAAACTACTTCCAAAAATATTCAGCTTTGATATTAATGAGTTTTTTGGGTTCATGAAGAACATGGTTGTTGTTCAATAATAAAATTAATCCTCAAAAATACAACTTGCCTAATAATTCTGCACTCCCTGTATGTGTGTCCTCTAGTATAAAGTAATATTTAAGCATCTTTCACAATAAGCAAGAAAAAAAAATGCAGCAGCACAAGTGGTTATCAAAAGTAGCATTAGATCAGATAAGGAAACCTACATAGCCCAATGTAGCAATGGAAATTACAGCAACATGTATTGAACAGTCTAATACTGTACCTGTATATTCACACGTTATGTTAACCTTGCCCTGTTTGGCTCTTACACCTTCTATTTCATCACCATGTTCGTCCACACACCAACAGTAACCAGTGCTGCCAAAACACTGCTTTGGACTGTAGTTGCCTTTTTCATCACAATCTGGCACAAATGCCCCTATTTGGGGTTTATTTGCTCCGAGCACGCTCTGGCGATGCCTCAAACAAGGGGTACTTTCTGTATGAGATATAAAAACACAATGAACAATCAAGAAGGACAATCAGGAAGAACTATTCATATGATAGAGATGTAATGTTTCATGGTGGATTGCAGTATCCTATGACCTGCATAGTACAGATGTGTCTACCCTTATCTAATCTTGAATTTGATATTCCCCTATACATACAACCACACAGTATCTCAATATAAAATATATTATATTTAAAATATTTTATAAATATATAAATATAAATTTTATTTTACAATGCATTAAAAAAAAAATTTAAGACAGAAAATCACATATACAGTAACAGAAGGATCCCATGAGGGCTCATGCATATGACTACGGATCTACCAAGCACGGATACCGCTCATGTGCATTCTGCATTTTGCAGAACAGAATGTCCGGTCCCTAGTAGAACAGTACTATCCTTGACTGTAATGTGGGCAATAATAGGACATGTTCTAATTTTGGCGGAACGGCCATGCGGACATACGGACACAGAATGCACACTGGGTAATTTCTTTTTTCTTTTAAGTGCATGGTTCCCCATATGGACGGAAAAAAATCCGGAATCAACACAGGAAAAAAATAAGTTTGTGTGCATTAGCCTTAGGATACTTTCACACTAGCGTTAGAGGATTCCGGCAGGCAGTTCCGTTGCCGGAACTGCCTGCCAGATCCGGAAATCTATGTGCAAACGGATAGCATTTTTTTCCCGAGCCGGATGCGGATCCGTCTGACAAATGCATTGAAATACCGTATCCGTCTCTCCGATGTCATCCGGAAAACGGATCCGGTATTTATTTTTTCCGCATTTTTAAAAGTCTTCAAATGCGCAGACAGGCAAACGGCATCCGTTTTTCCGGAACACTTGGTACCGGATCCAGCATTAATACATTTCAATGGAAATTAATGCCGGATCCGGCATTCTAGCAAGTGTTCCCGAATTTTGGCCGGAGAAAATACCACAGCATGCTGCAGTATTTTCTCCAGCCAAATACTGTAAAAGTGACTGAACTGAAGACATCCTGATACATACTGAACAGATTGCACTCCATATAGAATGCATTAGGATAAAACGGAAGCATTTTTCTTCCGGTATTGAGCCCCTAGGACTCAATACCAGAAAACTTTAACGCTACTGTGAAAGTACCCTTAATAGACATACAAATCCATATATTGTAAATGAACCGCATACAGTAGTAAATAGCTATTCTTAAAAATTGGGATGACTAGAGTATGACTCACAACTAGTGTTGAGTGAAAAAATTTGAGTCGTCACAAAGTCGAATTTCCTTGTACTTCATGGTATCAAATAATTATTTTTCTGAAATGGCGGCAAAAAACAAAAAAATACATACCTGATCCATTTGCTCGCAGAGAGGCCGACGCGGCCATCTTCATTGAAGAAAACGTGCCAAATCTCACGCCCTCTGACGTGTCAACATGTCATCAAACTGTCCGGCCACAGTGAGTGACAGCCTATAGCCATTGAAAAAGCTGTTGTGTCACTGTCCCCTAAAGCAGGGATCTCAAACTGCGGCCCTCCAGCTGTTGCAAAACTACAACTCCCAGCATGCCCGGACAGCCTACAGGTATCAGCCTACAGCAGGGCATTGTGGGAGTTGGAGTTTTGCAACAGCTGGAGGGCCGCAGTTTAAGAGGCCTGCCCTAAAGGTATATTCTGGTTGTGACACATTATGGATAGGGGATAACTATCAGATTGGTGGGGGTATTACCACTGAGACCCAGATAGATCACAGAAACAGGACTCTGTACTTCAAGGGGTCTCCCAAAATGAATGGAGCACCAGGATGAGCGTGTGCACTGCCTCTCCACTCACCTCTGTGGGAGTTCCTGAAATAGCTGAGCACTGTACTCAGCTGTCTTTGGAACTCCAGTAGAGATGAATGGAGTGGCAGTCTGCATGTTCTACATGCTTATTCATTTATTTCAAAGGTCCCTGATGAGTATGGGGTGTCCATCCTTGTGATCAGTGGGATTCCCAGAGGTAGGATCCTCAATAATCAATTAGATTGGCATGTAATATATATTTTCTATGCATGTGTACAGCAGATTACTAAATAAAATTAAAAACTGTGTCTTACGTTGATGGTCTTCACAGGTTACAGACTTCTGTCCTGGTGGAGTTTTTGTACCATCAATCGTTTTACCTTCTTCATTAACACACCAGCAGTAGCCGGTGCTGCCATGACATTGCTTTGGTTGATAGTTTCCTTTTTCATCACACTTGGGTTCAAAAGCACCCAGTAGGGGTCGTCCTCGTTCACGTTGCCGCTGGCGTTCCTTTTGACAAGGCCCCTGATTTACCTTGATTTCTATATTGAAAAAAATTAAAAGTTCTGTTAAAATAAACTAAATTTGGTTAGGTGCCATATAATCAGGACCACCTGTACCTGTACAAGAAAGGAAAAATGCAGGTTTCTGGACACAGGATCTTAAAACTTGTATTTAAATAAATGAATAACAATTGACATGAAGTTGCTTCTAACGTACAATGCGTTTTGGAGGACGAACC